>NC_132901.1:25743897-26069731 GCF_030463535.1 Salminus brasiliensis | reverse complement strand
AATAAAATAACAATGGCTATTTTTTAAAAACCGATACACTTGTTTTGACGTTCCTATTCAAAATATGTTCTGTTCAAATAATAATGCTATTGTTAAATCAAAATTGTATTATAATTTAAAGCACAATAAAACACAATAATAATAATAATAATAATAATAATTCTCTATAGAGACACACTTCTGCACATTATATAGCACAATTACCGTTGTATTAGCTTCATTTAAATATTGCAAATAAAAAGAAAATTAAAGGGAGCATGTGCAAAAATAATGGCACATGAAATATGTTTTAGTTTCTCAATCTTCTTTAATTTAAAAAATAAACCAAAATGATGCCTAAAATGTTTCCAAATTTAATTTGTGTTTCCTTTAGAGATTTATTTCACTTACTTTTACTACATATTTACAAAATGTGTCATTTAAGCAAGAGCACCCAAACCTTCCCTTAAGATCCAATTGTCACTGTAATACAAATTCTTTTATCTCCAAAACTTGAAAAACATATATATTTATTTATATTTATAATATATATTACAATCATATAATTGTGTCTTAGGATGTGCAAAAAGGTGACATATTTAATATATATTATATATAATATTAAAATATTAAATATAATATATACATTTGTTGCCCCTAGAGGATTTTTCATTTGAACACGGTGCCCAAACCTTTTATTAAGACTACATCATCACTGTCCAAAATGTCAACTTTACAGGAGAACTATTTCATTTTAAAATATTGTATTTATTAAAACTATTTATACAACTGTGAGATTCATATTATGGATAAAAATATATATTAACAAAATGTTAAATAACAGTGGATAACTTTTTAAGTTAAAATAATCATCTACAGAGACACTTCTGCACATTATATAATATATCTAATTATATATATTATTACTTTTAACTTTTAATTACTAATTAATATTGCTTCTAATTTATTTTTAAGAATAAAAAAATATTCAAATTAAGCATTTTGGAGAATTTCTATTGGTCCATTTTTCGTGTAATTCTGATACGATGTCACACACACCACCCCAGTCAAAAAAGATGGCATGTGAGGAAGAGTGGGCACTTTTTTATTCCCACTTCTGCTTAATTCAGTGAAGTTCAGAGTGAATTCAGGTCACTCTTCACCTGTGCTGCTATTCTAAGAGCGTGACCGACTGTGTGTGTGTGTGTGTGTGTGTGTGTGTGTGTGTGTGTGTGTGTGCTGGAGAGGATAAGACATTCCTGGGCTGAACTGTATCTGGAATATTGTGTGGGATCTGCTCGGGAGTAGGTGCCCTGCTTTTCCTTAAGAAAGCCTTATTTATTTTTCTCCCAGCGTCTGTCACCCACCTTATCTCTGCCCGCAGCTGTGTGTGTGTGTGTGTGTGTGTGTATGTGCTTCTGTCACGGCAGCAGTAGGGGCTCGGCGTCTGTTCTGGCTCGATATGAGCCCGGCGGCCTCCTCATGACTGATCAATGAGGGAACCTGTTTAAAGTTTAAACACTTACGAGTCCTCTAACACTTCAGCTCGGGCCTCACGTAACACTTTCCACCCCAGATCCTGCTTGCCATTCACATCACACTGCGGCGGGCACTGCGGCGGGCACTGTGGCGGGCACTGGAAGGAGCTGGCTGACTGGCTTTGAGTAATTAAGTGGGGTGTCGTGATCTAAAGCTTTGCAACTCATTTAGAATAAGGCAGTGCTAATCGCCCACTACACGCAGTAGAGGTTACACCAATCAGCCATAACATTAAAACCACTAAAAACTGCCCTTGTGACGTGGAGGCATTGTGGAGTCCGAAAGACCTCTGAAGTTGTCCTTTGATATCTGGACACCTTCAGACATTAGCAGCTGTCCTGTAAGCTGTGAGGTGGGGCCTCCTTGAGCATCAATGAGCCTTGGGCACCCAAGGTGGGGGAACAGCCCACCCCTAAGACCGGCCTGATGTTTTGGAGATGTTCTGAACCGCAGTTTGGTTCCTGTCCTGTCTCGGTTTCTTACGCTCGGTTTACAGCACATCACCTCATGCAGATGCTATTGGAACCAGTTCATCAATACTGTTATTGGCTTCTCCAGTCAGTGGTTTTAATGTTATGGCCGATCGGTATGCGCACACTATATGATGAGCTGTTTTCCATGCAGTTGGTTGTGAGCAGTCTCCCAGGTTGTCTGTGGGTAGAAGATCACTGGCAGCCAGTTCTTTATGTTAATGCTCTCTCTCTCCTAGGTCTACAAGGAGGACCTCCCCCAGCTGAAGCAGCAGAGCCGAGAGAAGACGCAGCAGGTGGGCTCGCTGAAGCGGCAGCAGGCACCAGACGCGGGCCTCCGTCTGCAGTTTGTTCATGGGTACTGTGTCCTCGTCAATCTCGCCAGTTCCCAATCAGCTCACACTAATTACTCCATAATCACCACATGTTAATGAGGGCCGTAATTATGATGTTCGTTCTCCACTGCAGCACCTGTTTCTTATGAGATATTCTCAAGCTTGTTAATGGGGAAGCCGTTGCCCCCCTTTCCAGCTTCTGCTCTGAAGACGCCTGACCGGCCTTTTCTTCAGCCTTTATTAACTTAACCCACCAAGGTAACCTACCCCTCAACCTTCATCTGTGCTGCCATGGATGCTCTAGCCTGATTTCAGCCTGTGTATGTCAGCCTGGTGTAACACTGGTGGTCCTCAGTGTTGCCAACTTATATTCTTATATCCAGCCCCGTCCCACAACACCCACAGTGCTCGGCCTCACAGTCCGAGCAGACCCACACCGCTCCACCTACATACTGCAATTGAACTGCGCATGCCCAAAACCGTCGCTGACTCCACCCCCTTTTTTTAGAGTGACACGAAAATAAATCACTGCAACTTCCACAGTCTCACCTCAAAACTAAAATAAATACATAAATAAATAAAAATTAATTAATTAATAAAAAAGTAATTCTGCCAAACTGTCTCTTTTAAGGTCACTTTGTTGGTCTCAAGCCTGGATACATTTACGTTTATGACATTTAGCTGACGCTCTTATCCAGAGGTTACTTGTATTACAGAGGTGGACCAATGTAGTGTTAGGAGTCTTGCCCAAGTAGCACAGCACAGTCACCCAGACCAGGATTCGAACCCCAGTCTCCCACATGGTGTGGTAGCTCAGTGGCAGGTAGTGGGGTTATCTGTTGCACCACACCAACCACACCATTGGATAAAGGAGGAGGGTTGATCGTAGCAGTAGCAGTTCCACCCCACGTAACTTTTTTTATTTGGATTAAATTTGATTTGCTAACATTTACCAACACAGGACAAATTTGATTTATGTAATTTATGTAAAAATGATTTATGTAATGTGGGTCTAGACCAAGCATTAACGTCATTAAAGTTATTTTGTGAAGTGACCAGAAAAAAGGCCAAAAAAAAAGAATCAAAAGAAGAAGTTTGTTTATTAATTAATTCAGAGTTCATTTGTAGTTCTGACACATTTAAACTCTTTTTATCTCCCACAACGATTTGACAATTATGCAAATTAGATGACATCATTTAGCAACCGCTAGCGACTTTTAAGACAGCCGATAGCTGCTTTCCTTGCTGAGGAGTTGGCAACACTGGTTGTCCTGGTCCAATCACTTTTGATAGGATCCAACCACTGCAGACTAGGAAGACCCACATTGCTCCACCTCCACACTGCAAATGAACTGCGTATGCCCAAAGCCAATGCTGACTCCGCCCCCTTTTTTTCAGAGTGACACGAAAATAAATTACTGCATTTAACTAACTTCCACAGTCTCAGTCACTCACTCACCTCAAAACTAAAAAAAAAATAAAATAAATAATAATAATAATAATAATAATTAATAAAAAAAGTAATTCTGCAAAACTGTCACTTTTAAGGTCACTTTGTTGGTCCCAAGCCTGGATAAAGGAGGAGGGTTGAGCGTAGAGTAGCAGTTGGCAACACTGGTTGTCCTGGTCCAATCACCTTTGATAGGGTCCAAACACTGCAGACCAGGAAGACCCCTGGGAACAAGACCTGCCTGATGTTTCGGAGATGTTCTGTCCCAGTCATCTATCCGTCAAGGGCCCCCAAGGCTCAAGTCATGCCTTTAGAGTATCAGGATGATACCTGGATCAGGCCAAGCCACATGCCACGAGTGTCCAACACAAATCCAATCCCTCAAACCACGTCAGGAGGTGGTCTGTGTAAACACACCTGCCTCTCCAAGACACTTCCCACAACCAGAACCCCTCCCAGTACAACCAAAACACCAGTAATATTTGCTGGGGAACAAGCCAATATGCAAATCCCAAATCCGATCAGACTAACCAGAGACTCGTTGGACTGCCTAACGTAAATGCATATGGCTACAATGCAACTACGTGGGCCCACCTCACAGCTTACAGGACTTAAAGGACCTACTGCTTATGTCTTGGTGGTGCCAGATACCACAGAAGACCTTCAGAGGCCTTGTGGAGCCCATGCCTGTGGCTCAAAGGGGGCTTGCACTGTATTAGGGTCTGCTGCTAACGTCTGAAGGTCAGAGGACTTGCGGACTCGATGGGGAACCTACACAACATTAGGTTGTGTGCAGGTGGTTTTAATGTTATGGCTGATCGGTGTATATTAGTATATGCTGAATATAATATCTATACATATATTTTGGGCTGATCTGCTGATCAGTCTCCTCCAGGTATTTCTAAACGCTGACAGGAGGGCTGAGTGTGTGTGTGTGTGTAGGCCTGTATGTATGCAGGGTGTGCAGCACTGTGCTCTCAGCATGTGGTTGATTGAGATTGCTGCAAACAGCCAGATTGGCCGGCAGCAAGCAACTGAAATGAGTCCGCCTGCCTGTGTTTTCTTCAGATCTGTGTTTAGAGGGAATTAAAGGAGCTTAGCTCTGTGCTTTTGATTCTCTCAGGCTGAATTTACAGTGAATGCCTTAAACTGCGGGGCTTACCGTTCAGTTAATCATCTCAGGGCCTGCTCTTCGGCTGAGCGGTGGATAAATAATGCGGTTAAAATGGTACGATATTCAGATTCAGTTTAAAAACAGGCAAGTTTTCCAGTCTTCCAGTGGATCGCTGGATCGTGGTCGGGTCATGCTGCTTGCCATCAGCAGCCGGAGTCAGGGAGAGCACGATCGGCCTTGCTCTCTCAGGGCTGGCTTGACGGCACTTCCTCCTCCCCACGTCACTCCTAGCCGTCTGTCTTATGATGTCTGATTATCTGTTGGCTGTGTCAGAGGAGGGTCTTCACCCTCTAGGGTCAAGTGGGCCAAATAGCATAAACATTAGGTGAAATTAGAACTTTTTGTAGATCAGCTCTGATCTGATCAGAGGAAGCACTGCCAGCACTGCCAGCATCGGGTGATAGTGGGTGGCAACTGCTCCCTAGGCTACTTAAGTCCCTGAGTCTAGTGCTATCCTCTCTCATGGTCACTACTTAGCTCACACTGAGTCCGTCTTCAAGTGTCGTGGCTTGAAGCTCATCCCTAAGCAGCAGCACCTGTCCTTGATCACCTGTCCCGGCACGGGTTGGCGGGAAAGCACGGCGACTCCGCCTCCTGTCCCGCCACAATAGCTTATTCCATACGATGCATGCATTCAATCATACTGCAGGCATAGTACCTGTAATTAAGACAGTTTGTGTGTGTGTGTTTGTGTGTGTGTGTGCAGGTATAGAGGATACGACTGCAGGAATAACCTGTTCTACACTCAGGCAGGGGAGGTGGTGTATCATGTAGCCGCAGTGGGAATAGTCTATAACAGACAGCAGCACACTCAGCGCTTCTACCTGGGCCACGATGATGACATCCTCAGCCTGACCGTCCACCCTCTCAAAGACTACGTTGCCACGGGCCAGGTACACACCTTCACCTCCCAGCACTGAACTGGGACCAGTAAAATCCTTTATTTTTAGTCTCAGTTTCTATAATCAGACATTCTGGACTCTTCTGGATATCTTTTAATCCAGTCTGATCTCCTCCCTGACCAATCAGCTCCCAGCTCCTTTACAACACTGCAGTCTAATCACTTCCTGTGTGTGTGTGATCTACTGGTGTGTAATAACTGGTCTATAATGGGAGAATGTGCTGTGTGTGTGATTGGGGTTTCTATAGCATGTGTGTGTGTTAGCATTAGCATTAGCCTCCACTCGATTCTGAATGGGTTCTTCAGTGCTGGTTTAAGAACAGAGAAAGGTGAGCGAGCGGTTCTCCCGGTTCTCCCGCTGGTAAAACAGAGCGTTTCAGTGAGATTTTTATAAAGGGTCAGATATTATGGTCTGTTTTCAGGTTTCAGTCTAAAATAGCTCCACACTGCAGAACCTCAACTCCTTTATTTACCTTCTGAGAACATCCAAGCTGGGATTAGTGTCCGTTAGTGGTACCTTGAGGACACCAGATGGTGCGGACTCAGACTCAGAAAGACTCAGAACTGGATTGGGATTAAAATAGCCAATACCCGATCCATTTAAATATGCCAAGCTAGGCCCCAATCCATTATTAATATTATATATATTTTTGATTTTATATACTATAATGGTGGTAATTGAGAATTTTCAGTGTTGTTTTTTTTAATGAATGTGTTAAATAGTCTCTGTGTTGTTCGTCAGGTTGGCCGGGACCCAGCTGTGCATGTGTGGGACATTCAGAGCCTGAAGTGCCTCTCGCTCCTCAAAGGCTGTCACCAGAGAGGAGTGTGTGCCCTGGACTTCTCGGGTACGTCTCCTTTAAATTCACCTCTTTTGAAGGCTGGTTTATACTTCTGCACAGAGACAGGCCTGCATATCTGTGAAGGAGGGGGTTGTGGGTGGAGGTCGCTTGCAGAGGCCTTGATGTGCATACCTGCAAAATCTCTACAGAGCTAAAACCTCAAACGAATGCTGATTGGCTGTCTGATACTGTTGGAGACGGAACAACCCAGACAACTTAGGGACCAAATAATACATGAAATACGAGTGCAGACGCTGTTCCCTTGGGGGGGGGTATCTATATACAATGCAAACATATGCAGATGTGCAAAACAGCCTTAAGGTGCTCTATAAATTATATTATAACAAATTATTATTAAGTTATTATTTATACTACACTAATAACACCCCACTAACTGCATGGGTACCACAGCAACCACTTTTGGCAAGGCCCTAGCAATTACTGGGCTACCATATCAAATGCCTAGCAGTAGTCTAGCAGCTTGTAGCAACACTGTAGCAACCGCCTTGCAATGCTGTACCACCCATCTAACAACAACAGCCTAGCAACTGCCTGGAAGTGGGAACTGCTTAGGCTTTACAGCCATTCAGCATTTCCTTCAGAAATACACTTTTCTAGTTAATTAATTATGAAATAATAATTGTAATAATAATATTTCTAGTTAATTTTTAATTTAGTTATTAAATGAATAGTTTCTTTTGTAGGAGTGATGATCCAAAAATGAATATAGGAGCTTAGAATTGTCTAATGTCCCTTGTTTCTGCAGCTGATGGGAAGAGTCTGGTCTCAGTGGGAGTGGATGATAATCACACCATTGTAGTTTGGGACTGGAAGAAAGGAGAGAAATTAGCCACTACCAGGTAAAACACAGAGCAATGTACACTGGGTTACATTAGAAGACTGTCCCGGGACTGTCCCGAGACTGTGGTACTATAGACCTTCATAACTGTCCCGGTTTCGTCACGTCCAGCTCTCCGGTTTTTAACCTCCCTTAAAAATCTTGACTGTGCCTACGGGAAAGCCTGCCTGTAAGACGGACAAAGCACACGAATTGACTGACCCACGAATTCTGCGTTCAGGGGGGGAATTCAGGGCGTTCAGCCAGCGGGGCCCCTCACAGTCTCAACTACATGCTGGCAGCATGTCCGGGATTCGAACCAGCGATCCTCTGATCATAGTGACAGCGCCTCAGTCCTGGGCCCCTTGCTAGCATTCCTACACATCTCAAACATAAGTAAATCTGTCCCACCGTTTAGCCCTGCGTTCTCTCCACTTCAGTTTAACTCTCATTTCATTGGCCGCCTCATTAAAAATGATGTAGATGGGCGGAGTTTTTCAGCTGGAGTTGAGCATGTTTAAACTGGATGGAGTAGAAACCCTGGTCCGTGTGTTCGGGTGAATTATGGGCATTAGCCTCAGCCATTGATTGCAACACGACCGGGAGCCAATTAACACTACCGTTGATTTGCACGCTCCATTGGTGTTGCATAAATCACACTGTGCCAGTTTTCAAACATGTTTGGTCGCACAGGCAAGCCTTGATGCACGTACACACACTCAGCTGATGAACCCACTTATTTAATAGGCTAATTCTAATGTGTTTGGGTTGGATATTTAAAAGAATTTAAAAGAAAGTCCTGCTGAGATGAATACTTTATGAGTAGACTTAAAAGAATTCACTTTACTGTGTATGTAACAACCTACCCTTTGTTCTGTCTTTCTTCTTTTCCTAGAGGTCACAAAGACAAGCTGTTTGTGGTTAAATGCAGTCCCTTACTGATGGACAGGCTTGTGACTGTGGGCATGAAGCACATCAGATTCTGGCAACTGGCAGGTACACCAACCAACCCAGTGTGAGGCTGCTGAGGTATTTTATTAGGGGGTGTGTAAGACTTATTTGGGGCAAAGTGGCTTTCATCTTTACGGTATATTGATCTGTCCAGTACAGTTTCTAGCCCTGTGATTGAGCGTAATGGAAAATGTGATAACTGTAGTTGCGCATTGCAAAGAGGTCTTGCGGCTGGAAGGTTGCCAGGTTGATCCCTGGATCTGACAGGACGTGACTGATCAAATCAACTACCTAGCAACATCATAGCTAACACTTAGCAACCTTAGCATCTGAGATACAGAGCAATCACTTAGCAACACCATAGGAACCACCTGGGACACCATAGCAACTACCAAGCAACACTATAGCTAGCACTTCAACTGCCACCATATCATCTGAGATACCTTAACACCCCCCCTTAGGAAGACCATACTAGCCACCTCAGATACCAAATCAACTACCTAGCAACACCATAGCTAGCACTTAGCAACCACAACATTGGAGATACATATGCCTAGCACTTAGCAATATCATAACAAGCACCTTGGATACCTTAGCAACAGCATATCAACCACCTGGGATACCACACCAACCACCTAGGAACACTATATCAATCAACTACCTAGCAACACCATATCAACCACCTCAGATACCAAATGAACTACTTAGCAACCAAACTTAGCATCTGAGATACAGAGCAACCACTTAGCAACACCACAGCAACTGCCTTGGCTACCTTAGCAACTTCATAGCAACCACCTGGGACACCATAGCAACTGCCAAGCAACACCATAGCTATCACTTAGCAACTATAGCATCTGGCTTACCATAGCACCCACATTCAGCAATACCTTAGCAACACCATAGCTACCACCAGGAATACCATAGCGATCACTTAGCAACGCCATGGCAACTGCCTAGAATACCATAGCAACAGTGTTGCAAGAGCATAGCAACTGCCTGGAAATGGGAATCACTTTAGCTGGAGAACCATTCTACACTTTTCTAGTATTAATCACGCAGAACCGCACTTAACTGCTCTGGGTTATATTTAGGGACTGGACCAGAAGGTGTCTAGAACCTCCGCAGCTTATGCCATGTCACTGTGTTTTCTGAAGGAGGTGGTCTTACATTTAAGCGTGGGGTCTTTGGAAACCTGGGGAAGCCTGAGACCATGATGTCTGTGTGTTATGGGCACACTGATGACCTGGTATTCTCTGGAGCAGCCACTGGAGACATTTACATCTGGAAGGAGCCCATGCTTCTGAAGACCATCAAGGCCCACGATGGACCCGTGTTTGCCATGTTCTCCTTAGATAAGGTAAACTGATGCCTCATGTTGGAGAAAAGAGTTGATCCTGCTTTTGATGTAGTAACTGTCTCTACTGTCTGGTGAAGAAGACTTTCTACTAGATTTTGAAGGAGAATTGCTGTGAGGATTTGATTGCACTCAGCCACAAGAGCAGCATTAGTAAGGTCAGGGTGATCACCATCCCAACCCATGCCATAAGGACCACCACACTATGCCAGCCACCTCAGATACCAAATCAACTACCTAGCAACATCATAGCTAACACTTAGCCACCATAGCATCTGAGATACATAGCAACCACTTAGCAACACCATAGCTACCACCTCGGATACCAAATTAACTACTTAGCTACCACCTCGGATACCATAGCAGCTACATAGCAACACCAAAGCAACAACAGCACCTTGGAAACTTAGCAACACCATATCAATTAACTACCAAGCAACACCACATCTAGCACTTAGCGACCATATCTTCTGAGATACCATAACAACCACTTAGCAACACTATGCCAGCCACCTCAGATACCAAATCAACTACCTAGCAACATCATAGCTAACACTTAGCCACCATAGCATCTGAGATACATAGCAATCACTTAGCAACACCATAGCAACCACCTCGGAGACCAAATACACTATTTAGCAACCTTAGCATTTGTGATACAGAGCAATCACTTAGCAACACCACAGCAACTACGTGGGACACCATAGCAACTACCAAGCAACAACATAGCTAGCACTTAGCGACCATATCATCTGAGATAGCTTAACGCCCCCATTAGCAAGACCATACTAGCCACCTCAGATACCAGATCAACTACCTAGCAACACCAGCACTACTAGCACTTAGCAACCAGAACATCTGAGATACATTAGTAAGGTCAGGGTGATCACCATCCCAACTCATGCCATAAGTACTGCATGGAGCACCATCCATCAGTACAGAGAGCACAGCTCCTCCACAGCTCAATGCTGGGGGGCTTTATACCCCTCCTCTAGCTCACGCCTGGCATTAGGCAGCATGGTGCCAATAGGCTCATGTTTATCTGCTCCAGAGAGTCCTACTCTATTGGCAGTACTTCTCTACAGTACCTACCGAAGCTGACATCTGTGCAATGTAAAGTAGCTGAATGCATTCATTGGAAGGAGTGTCCACAAATATTTGGACATCACGATACCTCCTTAGCTCCCAGTCAGCGTGCTGTACTGCAGTGTTTTTGAGTGGCCGTCTCTTCCCCAGGGCTTTGTGACTGGAGGTAAGGATGGAGTGGTTGAGCTTTGGGACGACGTGTTTGAGAGATGTCTTAAAACCTACGCCATCAAGAGAGCCACACTGTCTCCAGGATCCAAAGGTTGGTTGAAGCGGTTCTACACTCCAGGACCACACAGAATGATGTTTAATATTGTAACTATGGTACACCTTTAGCACTGGGGCTTTCGGTGGCTCAGCGGTCTAATGAGCTAATGGATCTAATGAGCCCAGGGGTTTGCCAGCCATGCTGCTTTGCCATCAGCAGCCGGAGCCTGAGAGAGCACAATTGGCTTCTCTTGGGCCTGGTAGCTGGTGCGGTGGAGCTGGGGACCCTGAGCTTTCCTCAGAGGGTGTCGGAGGAGACGTGTGTTAAGTCCTTACCCTCCTAGTGTTGGGAGCATTGCTAGTACTTGGGTGGGTTAATTGGCAGTACCAAATTGGGAGGCAGACGATATTAAAATGATTAAAAAGTAATAAATATAAATAAATAAATAAAAAGTACTGTTTCTGAGTTGGATTCATCAAAAACAACCCCAGACACACTTATGTGGACTATCTGTGATAGGTCTGGATGTTCACAGCTCATTCAGCTCATTCTCTTGATTGGCTAGAGGCTCTTTTGCAAATTGTAGCCTTCTAAGATATCCGATTAACGAACTGCATACATCGTGCCGCCCGGCTTCATTAGAAATTATGCTCATTTGTAAGGAAAGCTGAAGCTGAAGGCCTGATAGTTCAGGCCAACACCTGGCTCTAGTATTCAGAAGCTCCTGTAGGCGTTTACGGGTTGAAGCAGGGTGTTAGATCTAGTGGTTACCCATGGTGCACGTCATACTAGCATGCCTCATTCATTTGAATGTGTATAGACTAATTATACTTATGCTAATTATTGTTAGCATTGCGGTTTGTGCTTATGCATTAATTCCAGTGTTTACACGCCACCTTTCCTCCGTTTAAGGTGCAGAATTCCCCATCTTGCCATGAAGTGCTTGTGTTGTAATTCAGTGCTGCCCTCTATTGCCCTAATTAGGTAATGCAAGCAAGAAATACTCTTACTTGATAACACTGAGCTTGCAGGACAGAGAAATTGTACAGACTGCAGCTTTCTACCCATCCTGTCCAAACTGACCTGCAGTGATGCATCCTGTGGAATGGAGGGCTAATTATCATGTTTTTCATTTTTTCAGGGCTTCTCCTGGAGGATAACCCCTCTATTCGGGCTATAACTCTGGGCCATGGTCACATCTTGGTGGGGACGAAAAATGGAGAGATCCTGGAAATAGATAAGAGTGGACCGATTACCCTGCTGGTTCAGGTATGTTGAAGGAGGCGATGCTTTTAAGTGCACATGTTGGAAATAAGCAATAAATATATTTTTTAAAAATGGCTGTAAAATTAATACAAATAAACAGAAATTCAACAGTCAGATTGTGTCGTTTTCAGTAAGGTTATTATATTACTGGTTCCACCAGCAGCTCACCTGATTTAACTGAACCCCTTAAACAGCCTATGGAGCCTGTAGGTACTGAGTAATACTCCTTAGTGTGTGATAAGCCATGGAGTGGTAAAGGGTTTATAAAGGACTGGTTAGATAAACTATTTAATATATAAGCCATTGATTGACCTGATTATCCACATATATTTTGGCCAGAACTTCCATATAGGGGGATCTAGGGGGACATCCAATGTCCAGGGGCACCAAAATGTTGCTCAATAATATTGCTATATAATTGTGTCCTAGTGCAGGTCACTAAAACTGCATTAGAATCTGAGATCCAGGAGATTTTAAAGGGTTAAATTGGTTTCCTGTAGAGGATTTGTTCACTGATTTATACTTCATTTGAACATGACCATGAGCATATGACTATATGACTCCTGCATATTGACATTGTGTGTGTGTGTGTGTTTAGGGTCACATGGAAGGGGAGGTTTGGGGTCTTGCCGCTCACCCCCTGCATCCTGTGTGTGCCACTGTGAGTGACGACAAAACCCTGCGCATCTGGGAAACCTCCACCAACCACCGCATGGTGGCCGTCCGCAAACTTAAGAAAGGTATGAGCGGACAAAAACAAGAAAGGCCCGTACTGGGCTCAGTAATCAAGGTTGACCGGGTACCGGCCCCACTCAGGAGACCTGTCTCCGTGAGCGTTACATTTTGAAACAAGGCTTTAACCCTTTAAAAATCAGAATCAGAATCAGAAATACTTTATTGGGAAATTGCAGTTGTTACATTTGCAACAGTTTGAGGAAGAATAAACAGTCTATAAAAAAACAATATATAATAAGATTAAATGAAAAACAAAAAAGAGAAAAAAATAAAACTTGAAATATGTACATATATATAAAAATTATAAGACTATAGTAAAGTGGCATGTTATTATTAATAATATTATTATTACAATAATATTATTGCACATATGAACAGTATAACTTGAGTATTGCACAGCTGAACCATAGTGTCACACACTGAGGGAGGAGTTATAAAGTTTGATGGCCACGGGTAGGAATGACCTCCTGTGGTGCTCTGTGGTGCATTTCGGTGGAATGAGTCTTGCACTGAATTCTGCTCCTGTGTCTCGTCACAGTGTTGTAGAGAGGGTGGGAGCCAGCAGCTTAGACAGCATTCTCCACACTGCCAAACAGCCTGTGTTCCCCCGGTGGGCCAAAAATGTTATTAGAAGCCTTGGAGCTGTGAACTTTCTAAAATTTCTATATATATGTTACACATGCATTATTTAACAAACTCAATTCAGTCAAATTTTATGTATATAGGGTTTTCACAACAAATGTTGTCCCAAAGCAGCTTTACAGAGATCTGGGTCCGAGCCTTTTTTGAGCAGCTAGTGGCAACAGTGGCAAGGAGAAACTCCCTCAGGTCGAGAGGAAGAAACCTTGAGAGAAACAAAGACTCAACAGAGTAACCCGTCCCCCCCAGGTCGACACCGGATCATAATAATAAAAATAACAAAACAGGAATAAAGACAACAATAAAACTAAACTGAATTAAGAAAAAAATGTGAGTGAGATGATTATAAAGTCCTGCGGGTGAACAGTCAGAAGCAGAGTCCTGCAGTGAGGTGAGGATGAGTCAATGCGAGGCCCCAGAGCAGGACAGCGGGCAGGAGGGTAGTGGAGAGCCAGGTCAGGCGGGACCAGGATGGAACATGTGTTCCATGTGTTCAGTGTCGGCGTCACTTGGAAAATACTCAATTATTCATATAATTTACAAAAACTTATATAATAATATAAATTATTATTTTATATATATCATATAAACACATATAAACAACAGTCCATTTTATTGTACATGGCATATTTTCTGTTTTTTATATATATATATATATATATATATATATATATATATATATATATATATATATATATATATGTATAATTTGTTTCCCACTCAGATAATATACAGTATAATAATAAACGATAATTGTGGATGAATTAACAATAAGTGCATTAAAATGTGGAGAAGTGAGTCTCTACTTAGAGGATCACAAAACATGTAATATGCCCAATTGTGTGCTGTTTTGTGTTTGTGTGTATGTGTGTGTGTGTGTGTGTGTGTGTGTGTGTGTGTGTCTGCGTGTATATGTGTGTGTGTGTCTGTATCAGGAGGAAGATGCTGTGCCTTCTCCCCGGATGGGAAAGCCTTAGCTGTGGGCCTGAATGACGGCAGTTTTCTGGTGGTGAATGCGGACACACTAGAGGACATGGTGTCCTTCCACCACAGGAAGGAGCTCATCTCCGACATCAAGTTCTCCCGAGGTGAAGCTCCAGAGCCCTGTTTACAGGCGTGTGTTGTGTGTACTCTCTCCCCATGAGTTAAGTGCTTCTAGACAGCGTGATGCCTGTTTGCTTCTTCAGGATCATTAAAACGGGATTTAGCAGATTATGCAGGACTTTAAGAAATATATCATTTATCAAATTGTTTGTTACCAAATGTTTGTGGACACCCCTTCTAATGAAGGCATTCTACTTTAAGTTGACTCATATGTGCACACACAGCTTGCCTAGTCCCTGTAGAGAGGTACTGTCAATAGAATAGGACTCTCTGGAGCAGATAAACAACATAGATCTATTGGCACCATGCTGCCTAATGCCAGGCGGGGGCTAGAGGAGGGGTATGAAGCCCCCCAGCATTGAGCTGTGGAGCAGTGGAAGAACTGTGTTCTCTGGAATGATGGATGATGGAGCTCCATCCAGCACTTTTGTGATGAGTTGGGGATGAGGATGATCAGGTGCGGTGGTGATCATCATCCAGCATCCTGACAATGAATGAGCAGGTGTCCCAATACTTTTGTCCAATCTGTATATCTCTGATGTGACATGGCTTTTTAAAGAATGAGGTAAAGTGGATGAAGCATGAGTGAGAGATCTTCACTGTTGTGAATTTGTTGTCGTTCAGATGCTGGTAAATATCTTGCTGTGGCCTCTCATGATCACTTTGTGGACATATACAACGTTCTGACCAGTAAGAGAGTGGGAATCTGCAAAGGAGCAACAAGCTACATCACCCACATAGACTGGGACACCCGCGGTGAGCTGTGTCATCCTGTCTCCTACTGTTCCAGCTAATTCTTTTATATAGGTGTCCTATTCAGAGACACGCATCCTGTAGTGTATCTCTATATCCCATAACACCTGTTCTTTTGAATACAGGTAAATTGCTGCAAGTTAACACTGGTGCCAAAGAACACTTATTCTTCGAGGCCCCGAGAGGAAAGAGACAGACTATTCGCATGTCAGAGGTAAAAGAGACGTCTACAGCAGTGCTAAATCAGTTAGTGTCCCGCCAATAGAATAGGACTCTGTGAAGCAGATAAATATGAACCCACTGGCACCATGCCTACTAATGCCGTGGGCTAGAGGGGACATAAAGCCCCCCAGCATTGAGGAGCTGTGGAGCAGTGGAAGAGCTGCTGAGGTCTCTGGAATAATGGATGGTGGAGCTCCATCCAGTACTTTTGGGTTGAGTTGGGGATGATGAGGTGTGGTGATGATCCTCCACCATCCTGACCTCACTAAGCCAGTTAACCCACCCGGTCGTAGCTCCCTCTAGTGACAGCAACGCTGGCGCGTCTCCCCCGAGCGTCGGGTCCCCGTCTCCCCGTCTCCCTGGCTCCCCAGCTCCGTCCACCCACCCCATTTCATGCTCTTTTGGTCCCCAGGCTATAGTGGCGGTGCGCGGTGGAGCCCCGGATAAACTCTTTTTGATTGAATGAGCAGGTGTCCCAATACTTTTGTCCACTTTAGTGTAAGTAAGTTATATATATATGTATATTAGTAACCCCACATGCGGATCCCCTAGTTTTAGGGCTCGAGTAAGGTGATATACAGGAGTATTTATTATAATTGTAATTATTCAGCAGTGATTAATGTGTTTTATCTAATAATCCAGATAGAGAAGATTGATTGGGCCACCTGGACTGCAGTTCTCGGCCCCACATGTGAAGGCATCTGGCCCATTCACAGCGGCATCACCGACATCAATGCTACCTCACTCACCAGCGACAGGAGGCTTCTGGCCACGGGAGATGACTTTGGCTTCCTCAAGCTCTTCAGCTACCCTGTGAAAGTGAGACAGTACACCTTCCTGCACAAAATCAAAAACAGCGAACAGGGTTTTCAGTGTGTCACTCCTCAGTACTTTCATTCTGATAATCTGATCAATTCTTTATATAATTCATTTTATTTTAGTTTATTATACAGCTTTATTTCTTAATTTTGCATCTCTATGTGTTCGGCAGTCGTTTTATTCCAGGCATTTTATCAAACAGAGCTGAGTGAGCTGAATTTACAGTGACTATGAACGGCATAAAGTCCCAACAGCAATGCGAAAGACTAGTGGAGAGCCGGCCGAGACATGAGGGCTGTGATTGGTCAGTCGAGGTTATTATTTCACCATAGTGATTCTGAATGTTCAGATATTAGTACTGTGATTAAATCTGAATAATAACCTCTTTTATTATCATCATTTCTCTGCATTATTTGAGCAGCTGTTTTTGAGCAGTTGTCATTTCTGCAAATAAATAAATTCTCTAAATAGTAAATATTTTTATTTGGAGTTTAGGGGAAATGCTGTCCATGGTTTGAAATAGAGCGCAAATGTTCATTTCCCTTAAACACACTGCCTATAAACATTAAAACCAGAGAAACTGATCATGTTGAAAGGTAGGGTGCTCTCTACATTTTTTTCCAGAGCTGTATATGTATAAAAAAGTTGTCAATAATTTGAGAGAATAGCAATTTTCAAATTTTTATTGTTATTTATTTATTTATTGATGTAGATTTTTCATTCTGAAGAAACATCTTTAATAACATATTTAATTATTTAATTTAAAAAGAAAGACCATTCATTTTTGTTTATTAATTATTAGTCATTATATTTAGTCATTTTATTTAATTAATTCATATTTTCAAAAATTTAAATATATTTATTTCTATTATTTCTGTTGATCAGTTGTGTAATATGCATTTTGTTCTAAAGACTTTTTAATGTTTTTTGGTTATTAATCATTATTATTATTGTTGTTGTTGTTGTTGTTGTTATTTCTATTTTTATTATTGTTATTATTAAGCTGTAATGCAATATTTGGGTATTTTCAGAATCTGTAAACATGGTGTGTTGTAGGTTAGCTGCATTAGTCAGTTTCATGTCCACTCCTCTCTGTTCAGGGTCAGTATGCCCGATTTAAGCGGTACGTGGGCCACAGTGCTCACGTGACCAACGTGCGCTGGGCACAGGACGACGTGACCCTGCTAACAGTGGGCGGAGCAGACACCGCTCTGATGATATGGACTCTGGACTCCTCAGTCGCTCAAGACAGTCGTCCCGTGGACAGTGAGGAGTCTGAGGAGGACACTGAGGAGGATGGAGGCAACTGGACTTTCTGTCTAGACACTCTTTCATTTTCACTAATTCACTAATTTACCCAAACCGATCAACAGCAGCTCTGATCAATATAGCATGTGTGTGTGTATACCTGTGTGTCTGTGTGTGTGTGTGTATTCAGGCTATGACAGTGATGTCGCTCGGGAGAAGGTCATTGATTACACCACTAAGATCTGCGCGGTGAGCATTCGTGAAATGGCCGGCACTAAACCTCACCAACAGCAAAAGGAGGCATCTGCTGAGGAGAGGTACACACCTACACCGATTCCTCCATCCATTCATACACCCGTTATACACCCTCCTCCTCCCTCTGGCCTGTTTTTTGCCACTGCATGTGTAGAAAAGTGGCAAGATATGGAATCACAGATTCTTTACTAGTGTTTGTTTCAATGTTCAGGGGGGTTTAGAAATGGACAGACAGATGGGCAGATGGGTAGACAGAGGTATGGAGGGATAGGCATGAATAGGCAGATATTAGAATATTAGAACATTGATAGCTGCGAAGAGAGGTGGAGTGGGTGGAGAGGTGGGTGGACATTATTATTATTATATTATATTTTTATATTATTATTATTATTATTATTATTATCATTAGCTGCCTTCTGGACTTTCTAATATCTGTTTATATGGTAGAATCCATGAGTGATGCTGATTGACCCACATGCCCATTGATATCCCTAAGTCCAGGCCTTGTTTTATGGCCTATGGGTTCTTCAAGACTTCCTGCAAAACCCTGATAATTCATGACCCTTCAGAGGCTTCTAGTGATGTGCAAGTGTTGATCCTGCTGTGGTGTGGCTGTGGTGTGGCTGTGGTGTGGCTGTGGTGTGGCTGTGGTTGTGCTCCTCAATCAAAGTTATTCAAACATTGCAGATGCTCTCTGTGTTTCACTTTGCATTCCTCTGGAGGCAGGGCATTGTCAAGTAAGTATCTTTTGAAATGCTCCATTGAATCTGAATGGTGATGATCATTGGTTTACTGTAAACTGCTGTAAAATGACTGTAACTCCTTTAAACAGATAAAACTTCTGGAACTTGCTATATCAGTAATGGTTTCAGAGGGACGATCCAATCACTACAATGCATTTCACTCCAAAACACACACACACACACACAAACGCCTTCAGATATACTAACTGGACAGCTGGACAATACCTGGCTGAGAACGTCCTTCTCAAATTCAGTGATCATGTTGGGCTTGTTTGCCATTTTTGATGTATTTCCATTATGCCTCTCTAGTGGTTCCTCCCTTTGAATCTATATATATATATATATATATATATATATATATATATATATATATATATATATCTCTATCTATCTATCTATATATATATATTTAGACCAATAGGCCAAAACCGTCAGCCATCCCAATCTCACGTTCATACAAAGGGCTCAGAGGTTTATCGAAGTAGGCTAAGGAAATGCTAACTCTTCATAATATTGTACGAACGTTGACATACACCAATAAGCCATAACATTACAACCACTGGCAGGTGAAGTGGTCTGGTCTGGTTCCAGTGGCTCATGCCAAGTGGTAAAAATATTGAACTTGGAACTTGCTATATTAGTAATGGTTTCGGAGGGACAATCCATTCACTTCAATGCATTTCACTCCAAAACACACACACACGCACACACACACACACAAACGCCTTCAGATATGCTAACTGAGCTGGACAATGCTTGGCTAAGAACGTCCTTCTCAAATTCAGTGATCATGTTGGGCTTGTTTGCCATTTTTGACGTATTTCCATTATGCCTCTCTTGTGGTTCCTCCCTTTGGGAAAAAAAAAATATATATATATATATAACTTTTTAGACCAATGTAAGGCTAAAATCAGCCATCCCGACCTCATGTTCATACAAAGGGCTCAGAGGTTTATCGATGTAGGCTGCGGAAATGCAAACATAATATTGTACGAACGTTGACATGCACCAATAAGCCATAACATTAAAACCACTGGCAGGTGAAGTGTACAGCATTGATGTTCTGGTAAAAAAAATTAGGCAGCAGGTGAACAGTCAGCTCTTGAAGGTGATGGAGGTGTTGAAGCAGGATAAAAGGGCAAGCGTAAGAATCTGAGCCACTTTGACAAGAGCCAAACTGTGATGTTCTAGACGACTGGGTCAGAACATCTCCAGAACATCTTAAGACATTAGGTCTTGGTGGTATGCAATGGCCAGTCATGGCCGCCCAAGGCTCATTGATGCTCATGGAGGTCCCACCTCACTTACAATGTACAGGAGGTGCTGGTAGCATAGGTCTCGGTGCCAGACACCACAGGATGAGATGTTGTGGGGTAGCAATGTTAGGCACCTAGGCAGAAAGGTAGTAGCCTTCACCCTTCCAATGCTGGTAGCGTCCTTTGTGTGAGTGGTGAGTCCAAGTTAGTGGATGAATATTGGAAAGGTGCATGTTGAGCTGATTGCAGTTCTCACAAACTCGAACATGGAAATGCTGTTAGTCTGTGTTAAAGCCTTTTCAAAGCTGAAACCTTTTGCATGGACCTTCAGTTTTTCTCTCCCATCATCCATTGCACACGTGCCTTTGCTGTCTCCGACGTGTCCCGTCTTGTCAAGATGTCCTCTGATGCAGTCTCTTTCCCTGTCTCTCCATGGCTCACCTTTCCAATAGTGCACATTTCCCCCAGGGACTTCAGGGTATGACGCCTTTTTGATCCAAGCACAAGCCAGTGCGCCCTTCCTCATTCCACCCTCGCTCCCTCTCCGAGCCGTTATCTCTCCAGCATGCTGAGAAACGACAGAACGAAAGAGCATGGTTTGCTACACCCAACGAACGAACAAATGACTGGATGTAATGCTTCCTAGAGAGCCCTCTAGGTCAGGGGTTCCCAAATTAGGACTCAAAACACTCTACAGCTCCACTGGAGGTCCATCACGGAGCTAAACACTGATACCCATACCCATCAGTACTGATATACCATCTCTGAAATAGGTTAGAACTGCTAGAATACAGCTGAGAAGAAGAGATTCGGAAGTGGAACGGTAGGTGTGTTGACAGAGGTGGCCTGTGACTTTTCCAGTCAAGCCTTTGTTCGGGCCAAACAAGCAGGCCGAGACCCCCTGGCAAGGTAGGTCTCGGCCCGCTTCCTGAAGACCTCCAACCAGACCAAACGCCAACCAAAAACGTCCACTGCAGAGTTGAATTCTCATAAATGTTGTTTAAATATCCCTGGATAAAAAAAGAAAACATTAGGTGGTAGTAACCTCAGGCTCCTGTAGGTGGCGCTGCACAAGAATGATGGAGCAAAAATACCTGAGGGGTGCGCGAGTGAGTGGTTCCATAGATTTCGCAAAGCAGATGTTAATGATTGGCTGAAAGGAGTGACTGTCAGTATTGGGGCGTGGCCAAAGACCACAGTGTGAAGGACGTAGCTGAATCTGCAGGTGTATGGAAGCTTACGGTCATACGGGTCTACCAGCAGTGGCAGAAA
Organism: Salminus brasiliensis; assembly: GCF_030463535.1. NCBI lineage: Eukaryota > Metazoa > Chordata > Actinopteri > Characiformes > Bryconidae > Salminus > Salminus brasiliensis. The sequence goes on along the minus strand of NC_132901.1, from coordinate 26,048,289 downwards.
TCCCTACAGCCTACAGGACAGTCTCCTCATTCTTGAGCAGAAGTGAGCGTGGAGGCCTCTTATGTGCCTCTATGCTCTATATGTGGATGGTCTGCAGTTCCCTATGGAGTGATCTTTCAGAAGTTGGTGGTGAAGAACCTGGGCTGACCTCTAGAAGCAGTTCTTAATTTACAAGCCGGCGGCCCCTGTCCATCAGTTTCGTCTTTCGGCCACAATTCTGAAGAGACTTTCCTATAGACTGTAATGGTTTCTGCCACTGCTGGTAGACCCGTATGACCGTAAGCTTCCATACATCTGCAGATTCAGCTCCTTCCTTCACACCATGGTCTTTGGCCACGCCCAAATGCTGACAGCCACTCCTTTCAGCCAATTGTGAATTGTATCTGCTTTGTGACCCATTTTCCACACATCCAACGAGACCCTCACTGCACTCTAACAATGCACCTCTTCTCAATCTATGAGTCCCGTCACTGACACCCCGCAGGTATTTATAGCCCGATCATCCTCGTGCAGCGCCATCTGCTGGAGCCTGAACTTACTACCACCTTAAACACTCTTTGCCATTACAAGATTATTGTGAACATACTACGCCGGTGGGCCTCTGGCTTTATATATTGTGAACGATTTGGGTAACCCCTGCTCTCGACTGCTTGTGCATGAGGCATTTGACCGCAAGAATGGCCCCTCGACTTTGACTAGATCGGTTCATCCCACTAAATTTCTCCCTTGGCTTTGTCTGCTGCGCTGAAGAGGATCCAGGTACAGTCCGATTTTCTTATTTGCTGTGACTCTGCCTCTGGCTTCTAGTGTTTCCTTTATACCTCTGTGCTGATCTGGACACAGACTGACCAGATGGCCCGCAGAGCTCATTTGCCCCCATCCACCACTTTCCCATCTATGATGTCTGTTCACTTCATGGCATTTCTTTCCATTTCGATTGATCCAGACTTTTGCATCTCCTCTTCTCCTCAATTCTCAATTTTGGAATTGTGAGTCAGCGCTCCAGGCCCAGATATCCTCCTATAGCAGTGGTCCCTCACCCTGGTCCTGGAGGATCAGGACCCCTGGAGAATCCCTGGTCATGTTTCAAATAAACTGATGTACCATCTGAAGTGGTTAAAGCCAAAACTCTCATTTGCACAATTGTATCCCACCCCTCTTTAGCTAAATTCCCAAAGGCAAAGTATTTTTGCCTATTGTGGGTTTGTGATGTTGCCCAGTTGTGTGTTCTCCGTGTTTCTGTGTTTTAAAGTGTGATTAAATAAACAGCATCATTCATCTTTCAAACTGTGAAACTTCTGTTAGATATTTTTAAGATTAATACACCATCATAACGGGGTATGGATGATCCATTGTAGATGCAGAGTAGATGCTCACATTCTACTAACCCTAACCCTACACCTAACCTTAACCTTAGCTTTAACCCTAATCCTAACCCTAAGAAGGTAAGGTTAAGATTAAGGTTAGGGCTAAGGTTAAGATTAGAGTTAGGGCTAAGGTTAAAATTAAGGTGAGGGTTAAGATTAGGGTTAAGGTTAGGGTGAGGGTGAGGGTTAAGATTAAGGTTAGGGTTAGGGTTAAGATTAAGGTTAGGGTTAAGGTTAAGGATAGGGTTAAGGTTAAAGTTAAGGTTAGAATTAGGGTTAAGGTTAGGATTAGGGTTAGAACTAGGATTAGGGTTAAGGTTAGGAATAGGTTTAGGGTTACGGTTAGGATTAGGGTTAAGGTTAGGAATAGGATTAGGGTTAAGGTTAGGGTTAGAATTAGGATTAGGGTTAAAGTTAGGAATAGAATTAGGGTTAAGGTTAGGATTAAGATTAGGGTTAAGGTTAGGATCAGGGTTAAAGTTAGGAATAGGATTAGGGTTAAGGTTAGGATTAGGATTAGGGTTAAGGTTAGGGTTAAGATTAGGGTTAAGGTTAGGATTAGGGTTAAAGTTAGGAATAGGGTTAGGGTTAGGGTTAGGTTAGGGTTAGGGTTAGGGTTAATTAGGGTTAAGGTTAGGATTAGGGTTAAAGTTAGGAATAGGATTAGGGTTAAGGTTAGGAATAGGATTAGGGTTACATTCAATTTCAGTCATTCAAAGGGTTCAGTTGTATTTAATACAGATTCAGGTGAATGTTAGTTGAATGTCAGATGGAAATCTACAATGAACCATCCGAGTAAAGTGCCCCACTGAAATTATTATGCCTATGGGTCTATTTGGCAAGTCCAAGACCCCCTAAGCAGGTGCGTTTGGGTCTGCACCCAGATGACCTTTAATGGACCCAGTTGTTAACCATTGTTAACCATTAAACAGGCTGTTTTTGTCACTTTTTCTTTAAATCTAATTCATTTATATGTGAGCAAACTCTCTTCTTATTGGCTACCTTCTATTGTGCTAATTTCACAAAGCAGTCCAGGCTGAAACACTCCTTATAACTATGGGCGGGGCTGAAATGCTGTAGCCAAAATAGGCCGAAATAAAAGTGTTGGCTTTTGTGACAAAATTAAAAATGTAAAAAATTTTTGCAGTTTGTTTTTCATATGTGGGCTGTTTGGACTGAGAAGTGAACTGTGTGCTTTAAAACCATAACAATGTTTATATATAATATTAAACTATTATTTAAACCTGATTTAGCAAACAAATCTCCTGCCTAGAGATCAATAAAAAGACCCCTGGAGGGATGTTTTGGAAAGTCAACTGTGTTAAATGGAACTATGCGGAAGTCAGGAGACACTTTTACCCAGAACCTGCATCTTCAGTCCATCTTCAGTGATTTTCTATATCATTACTGTTGTGTCGTCAAAACCCCAACAGTTACAGGACAATTAGAATAACTTCTTAACTGTCCAGCACATTCATTTCAAGTCATTTTGGACCATATTGGACCTGTTCGTCATGAAAAGATCTCACAGTGCAAAAGACAGCTGATGTTTTCAAACGCTGTGAAGCTTTAAAATGACAGCAATGATATACACTGATAATCCTGTGTTTCCAGTCTGTTTCATCCATATTCACTGTGTGAGCTTTTTATCCAGCAAGTCTCACTGATGTTTGGATGCTGGTCTGCTGTGTTTCACTTTGTAGGACTGAGAACTGCCCTTTACAATGTGTTTGTATAAAGATACAAAGGTTAGGGTGGGGGTTTAGATTAGGGTTAAGATTAAGATTAGGATTAGGGTTAGTGTTAAGGTTAAGGTTAGGATTAGGGTTAGGGTTAAGGTTAGAATTAGGATGAGGGTTAAGGTTAGGGTTAGGTTTGGGGTGAGGGTTAAGTTTAGGGTTAATGTTAGGGTTAGGGTTAAGTTTATGGTTAGTGTTAAGGTTAAGGTTAGGATTAGGGTTAAGGTTAGGGTTAGGATTGGGGTGAGGGTTAAGATTAGGGTTAAGGTTAGGATTAAGGTTACAGTTCGGATTAGGGTTAAGGTTAGAATTAGGATTAGGGTTAAGGTTAGAATTAGGGTTAAGGTTAGAATTAGGGTTAAGGTTAGGATTAGGATTAGGGTTAAGGTTAGGGTTAAGATTGGGGTGAGGGTTAAGATTAGGGTTAATGTTAGGGTTAGGGTTAAGTTTATGGTTAGTGTTAAGGTTAAGGTTAGGATTAGGATTAGGGTTAAGGTTAGAATTAGGATTAGGGTTAAGGTTAGGGTTAGGATTGGGGTGAGGGTTAAGATTAGGGTTAAGGTTAGAATTAGGATTAGGGTTAAGGTTAGAATTAGGGTTAGGGTTAAGGTTAGAATTAGGGTTAAGGTTAAGGTTAGGATTAAGGTTACAATTAGGATTAAGGTTAGGTTTAGGATTAGGATTAAGGTTAGAATTAGGGTTAAGGTTAGAATTAGGGTTAAGGTTTGGATTAGGGTTAAGGTTTGGATTAGGGTTAAGGTTACAATTAGGATTAGGATTAAGGTTAGAGTTAGGATTAGGGTTAAGGTTAGAATTAGGGTTAAGGTTAGGGAGGTACAAACACAGTACAAGGTAGTTATTTGCCTCAATTTAAATATTAAAGGTGCACTGATATGGGAATTATGGCCGGATATTCAGTGTTCAGGGCTATACAGACAGACATTGGGACTAAATCCTTTTAGAAAAGCATTACAAATATACCTTTATTTCTGTAGGGTTGCAAATGCATATTTCAGTGCACTAGATTTAAAATTTCAGTCAAACCTAAATATATAAATACATAAAAAAGCCACCTGTCTGTATTTGTAAGCAATTATCTGCCGATACGGATATCATTCCAACATCATCGCACATCCCTATAAACAGTGTATTCATTAGGAAAACCTCTACAACTGTGATAATCAGATTCTGCAGCTAAATCTAAAGTTAAATAAATTAATCTGTCTAAAGTGACTCACAAAGCCGGGTCGGGTACCCACACTAACCTGTTTTACACCCGCAGGCCTCCGGTAAGCCGGGCTGTACCTCTCCCAGAGAAGCTGCAGAAAAACAACATCTCCAAGAAAAAGAAGTTGGTGGAGGTAAAGAAATAATGCATATTCATAAAAAACAGGTTTCAGTATGATAGGTGATAGTAAAGGAGCGTGCTGCCCGATAAATGCTAACATTATTAGGTGCACACTAGCACAATCTCATTTGCATAATACTATATTATCAGTAAAAAAAAAATATCATGGGTAAAATGATCATTTGGGTAGAGAATAAATACCTCAACCATAACTTTGCTAAAATAAGTGCATTTTTAATTTAATCTGATGCATTTTAAAGAGGTTCGTTTCTCTGTGTTTCAGGATCTGGTATTAGATCATGTGTTTGGATTCAGGGGCTTTGATTGTCGGAACAACCTTCACTACCTCAACGATGGCACTGACATCATTTTTCACACTGCGGCCACAGCCTCGGTTCATAGCCTTACCCTGGGTATGTGTTTACCTTAAATACCTGAATCTGAGAACGAGCGAACAGTCCAAAAGTCCAAGACCAACACCAGGGGCTTAAGTGCTAATAAACTGCTATTATTTAACCCCACTGCTTTTACTACTAATGAGGTACATTCACATTTACTAATAATATATATAGGCCATACAATAGTATTTTAAGGCCACAAATAAAGTTTCTAGTGGCCACAAAATAATATATTTAGGCCATAAAATAATATATTGAGATCATAAAATAATGTAATAAGGCCACAAATAAAGTTTCTAGTGGCCACAAAATAATATATTTAGGCCATAAAATAATGTATGTAGACCAACACCAGGGGCTCAAGTGCTAATAAACTACTAATGAGATACAGTTATATTTACTAATAATATATGTAGGCCATAAAATAGTATTTTAAGGCCACAAATAAAGGTTCTAGTGGCCACAAAATAATATATTTAAGCCATAAAATAATATATTAAGATCATAAAATAATGTAATAAGGCCACAAATAAAGTTTCTAGTGGCCACGAAATAATATATTCAGGCCATAAAATAATGTATGTAGACCAACATCAGAGGCTTAAGTGCTAATAAACTACTATTACTTAAACCACTGCTTTTACTACTAATGAGGTACATTTACAGTCACGGCATTTAGCTGACACTCTAATCCAGAGCGAATTACAGAAATAGACCAATGTAGTGTTAGGAGTCTTGCCCAAGGACTCAGGGTGTGGTAGCTCAGTGGCAGGTAGTGGTGTTATCTGTTGCACCACACCAACCACACAGGTACGGTCGGCCATCTTGGATTTCGAACTCTGGGTGGGTGAGGCTCTCCTGACTTAGTGGGAAATCCAACTGGGGGGGGGGGGGGGGGGGGTTCCAGGTGAGATTTCCTACTTGGAACTTTACTGGAAAATGAATAGCCGTGCTTTTTCCAGGTGGGTAGATGGTGCTGTCTCCGCCCATCACTCTTAAAGTGGTGTTGGTCGGAGCTCGGAGGAGATGTGTGTTATGGTGTATTAAGGCCTTACCCTTCTAGCATCAGGAGCATTGCTAGTGCTGGGGATTGCATTGCTACATATATAATATTTATATTTACAGTTTGAATAGCCTAGAATTCAAAGAGACCTCTAAGATCCTACTAAACACAAGTCAGTCTGGACACCATAATACTCTACTCTTCACCCAAGTCCTCTCAGAAGAGGAGGGTCTTCAGTCTGGGTTTGAGGTCAGCGAGTGTTGGACTCTGCTGTTCGGACACCCAGGGGAAGCTCGTTCCACCACTTCGGTGCAGGACAGTAAAAAGTCTGGACGCTCGTCTTCCGTGGATCTTAAAGGATGGCGGGTCGAGCCGAGCCGTACTTGAAGCTGGAAGGGCTCTTGGTGCAGATCGGCTTTTGACCATCGCCATCAAGTACGGAGGAGCTGGCTGGTCCAGTCTTGGCTTTGTAGGCCAGCGTCAAAACACTGATTATCTTAAATATCAATGGGTTTAAATATTAATGAGGGCCAGTCATTTTAGTATGAAAGGTAATGGAGTTTTTTACTGACCAATAAACAGAAGTTCATTAAGTCTAATGAGACTTTTAACTCTTTCACAGCCTGATCAGAGTGTGTGCTGTCTCCCGTCAGGTACTCAGAGTTTCTACCTGGAGCACACAGACGACATTCTCTGTCTTACAGTCAATCAGCATCCTAAATACAAAAATGTCATTGCCACGGGACAGATTGGTAAGTGTTGGGTTCTACATGTTGTACGATACTGTGTACTGTCTGCGGTTGTTTCTACATTTATATTTACACTAAAGGGGCTAGCAGGCGAGAGAAGTTCTCTCTCACTTAGAAAGTAACCTTAAAATAGTATTGTGAGGCCAAAGATTACGTTTCTAGTGGCCACAAAATAATATATGTAGGCCACAAAATAATATTTTGAGATCATAAAATAATATAATGAGGCCACAAAATAATAAAACGAGAAGTGCTTCTCTGTTCACTCTGAAAATACCCATAAAATAATATTTTAAGACCACAAATAAAGTTTCTAGTGGCCACAAAATAATATATTTAGGCCATAAAATAATATATTGAGATCATAAAACAATTTAATAAGGCCACAAGTAAAGTTTCTAGTGGCCACAAAATAATACAACGAGAAGTGCTTCTCTGTTCACTCAGAAAATACCCCAAAAATATTATTTTGAGGCCACAAATAATGTTTCTAGTGGCCACAAAATAATATATGTAGGCCATAAAATAATATATTGAGATAATAAAATAATGTAATAAGGCCACAAATAAAGTTTGTAGTGGCCACAAAATAGTATATTCAGGCCATAAAATAGTGTATGTAGGCCATAAAATAATATATTGAGATAATAAAATAATGTAATAAGGCCACAAATAAAGATTCTAGTGGCCACAAAATAATATATTCAGGCCATAAAATAATGTATGTAGGCCATAAAATAATATTTTGAGACCATAGAATAAGTTTCTAGTGACCACAAAATAATATATTGAGGCCATAAAATAATCTAATAAGACAAAAACATAACAATGCCCAAATGAAGTTTCTAGTGGCCACAAATTAATAATAAATAAAATAATAAATAAAATAGTATATTTAGGCCATATTAAAATATAATGTTTTCACTGCTTTAACGCACGTAATTCAACTCATAAGACTATGCTGTGCTGTCTTGTACAGGAAAGACTACACTGGGAAAGAGGACCCCTTATGTATGAATGTTCAGCCCTTCCTAACAGCTCATTTTACATGTGTGTTTGTGACTGTGACATTGTTTCTGTGCCCCTTATTCAGGAACCACTCCATCCATCCACGTTTGGGATGCCATGAGTAAACAAACGCTGTCCATACTGCGCTGCTGTCATGCTAAAGGGGTCGGCTATGTGAACTTCAGTGCCACGGGAAAGCTGCTGGTGTCTGTGGGCATTGAGCCAGAGCACACTATCACTGTGTGGCGCTGGCAGGACGGTACGTCACGTCGATGTTCTGCATGTTCTGTAACAGCTGCTGTGTAAACTGTGCATTTGTGGACAGGCCACTAACTCCCTGTACTCCTCTCCGCTCTGTGGACACTCTAGGGACCAAAGTAACCAGTAAGGGCGGTCACCCCGACAGGATCTTCGTGGTGGAGTTCCGGCCTGACTCCGATTCGCAGTTTGTGTCTGTGGGGATCAAACACGTCAAGTTCTGGACGCTGGCCGGGGGCTCCCTCATGTATAAGAAGGGGGTGGTGGGCTCAGTGGAGGACACCAGGATGCAGACCATGCTGTCTGTAGCCTTTGGTGCTGTAAGTGTATCTCTGCATCTGAGATGCTGCACTGAGAAAATCATGGGGGCTGATCCTCGTTTTTTATCTTAGTTCACAGTTGTTTAAATATTTTGAGGCCACAAATTAAGTTTCTAGTGCCCACAAAATAATATAATTAGGCCATAAAATACTATAATGAGGCCTCACAGTAATATAACAAGGCCCAAATTAAGTTTCTTGTGGTCACAAATGAATGCATTGAGGTCATAAAATAGTATATTTAGGCCATATAAAAATATAATGATAAAGGTTTTTAGTGGCCACAAAATAATATATGTAGGCCATAATAGTATTGGCGCCACACATTAAGTTTCTAGTTGCCACAAAATATATTTAGGGCATAAAATAAATTTAGGCCACAAAATAATAAATTGAAGCCACAAATTAAGTTTCTAGTGGCCACAAAATAATATAATTAGGCCATAAAATAAATAGAGGCCACAAAATAATAAATTGAGGCCACAAATTAAGTTTCTAGTGGCCACAACATAATCTATTAAGGCCATTCAAATACATTTAGGCCATAAAATAATAAATTGAGGCCACAAATTAAGTTTCTAGTGGCCACAAAATAATATAATTAGGCCATAAAATAAATAGAGGCCACAAAATAATAAATTGAGGCCACAAATTAAGTTTCTAGTGGCCACAACATAATCTATTAAGGCCATTCAAATACATTTAGGCCATAAAATAATAAATTGAGGCCACAAATTAAGTTTCTAGTGGCCACAAAATAATATATGTAGGCCACAAGTTAAGTTTCTAGTGGCCATAAAATAATAAATTGAGGCCACAAATTAATATAATGAGGCCACAAATAAAGTTTCTAGTGGCCTAAGAAATAATATATTTAGGCCATAAAATAATGTATTGGGGCCAAAAAATAATATAATGAGGCCACACAATAATATAACAAGGCCCAAATTAAGTTTCTAGTGGCCACAAATTAATGCATTGAGACCATAAAATAGTATATTTAGGCCATATAAAAATATAATGAGGTCAGGAGATAATATGTTGAGGCCACAGATTAAGTTTCTGTTAGCCACAACATAATAATACAGTGATGTCACATAATAATTATCTTATATTAAGATAACTATATTATCTTGTGGCCACTAGAAACTTGTCCTCAATATATTATTCTTATGTCTTCTGATTATGCCTCAGTAAAAACAACCTCCTTGATGAAATTACTAGGGTAATATCCCTGTGCTTTGAGCAGACCTGGTCCTGTAGTATTGCGGTTCTGTATTGGCTGGTTATTGTTTGATATGTAAATCAGTGTCTCGGCTCTTTCCTCTCAGAATAACCTGACTTTTACTGGGGCCATCAATGGAGACGTGTACGTGTGGAGGGATCACTTCTTGCTGAGGGTGGTGGCCAAAGCTCACACTGGACCCGTCTTCACTATGTATACCACGCTGAGAGACGGCCTCATCGTCACGGGAGGGAAAGAACGACCGTGAGAAGCATAATCGTGTCCTGTATAACTGTGTGTTTGTGTGTGGTGTCTTTCTGAATGATGCCGATGTGTGTGGGTGTGTTAGGACTAAGGAGGGTGGTGCTGTGAAGCTGTGGGACCAGGAGATGAAGCGATGCCGTGCCTTCCAGCTGGAGACAGGCCAGGTGGTGGACTGTGTGAGGTCTGTGTGTCGAGGAAAGGTGATTTGCCAGTTTATTAGGGATGCTTGCTTTGTTTTTAGTAGACTGTTCTGATTTACCTAGCTACACTATATGGACAAAAGTATTGGGACACCTGTTGATTCATTAGTTCTTCTAAAATCAAAGGGATTTATCCTGCTTTTATTGGAGTAACTGTCTCTACTGTCCAGAGAAGAAGGCTTTCTATTAGACTTTTGAGGAGCATTGCTGTAAGGACTTGATTGCATTCAGAAACAAGAACATTAGTGAGGTCAGGATATGTTGGATGATCACCACCCCACCTCATCATCCCCAACTACACCATCATTCCAGAGAACACAGTTCTTCCACTGCTCCACAGCTCAATGCTGGGGGCTTTATATGCCCCTCTACTAGCCCACGCCTGGCATTCGGCATGATGCCAATAGGTGTTTATGCCATCCAGAGAGTCTTATGCAACTTAAAGTGGCTAAATCCATTCATTAGAAGGGGTGTCCACAAACATTTGGACATGTAGTGTATGTCTGGCTATGTGTTCATTTTCCTCTTTTGTATAATGACTTTCTGAATGATGCCAGTGTCCATATAGACCTCTGTATATAGACCGCCGTAAATCTCCCATGGGTTCAGGGGAAAATCCTGGTGGGAACAAAGGATGGAGAGATCATTGAAGTCGGGGAGAAGAACGCTGCCTCTAACATCCTAATAAATAGCCACATGCAGGGGGAGATCTGGGGACTGGCTGCACATCCTGCCAAAGACGTCTTCATCACTGCCAGCGATGATGGAACCATCCGGATTTGGGATCTGATTGATAAAGTTAGTAGTAGCTACGGCAGCACAGTGTATCATTTGCCAGTTGTTAGCATGTGACGTATTGTAGGCCTTTGCAATACCAACGTTGAGAGTAGGTATTGTGGATTATTCAAATGAGCCTCTAACCAGTCACTACATTTGCTGTTCCTGTGGGTTTCGGGAGGCAGGTCTATCTTTAACCATGATAAATCCATTAATCTAATAAGCATTATTGGATTCATAGATTGGGGAGAGGTGGTAGAGTGCAGTGAGGGTCTCGTTGGATGTGTGGGAAATGGGTCACAATGTTGACGATTGGCTAAAAAGAGTGATTGTATTTGAGCCATGGTGTGATGGAAGGAGCTGAATCTGCAGGTGTATGGAAGCATATGGTCATACTGGTCTACCAGCAGTGGCATAAATCCCAGTCTACAGGAAGTTCTCCTCAGAATTGTGGCTGAAAGATGAAACTTCCAGGCAAGACTTGCTTCTAGACGTCAATGCAGGTCCTTTATAAGCAATTTCTGATTCTTGGGTTGGTACCATCTTTAACTGGTACCAATTATTTGGCAATTTTAAGAGCCTGGCTTGGCTTCTCTCAGCTCTTTGGTTTTATATCTAATGAAAATGCCTCATTCTGATGGTATGGAGCTATTACTGTTATTACTATTACTGTTTATGGAATCAGTTGTGACATTTTTTAAAGATGTAACTGGAAAAAACTGGAAAAGCACTGAGTTTAAGTATAGGCTACTTGGTAATGAGCCAAATTAGTCATATATGGACCAGTTATAAAGGATGGGAAGTCAAATGGGGGTGTTTTGAGAGGAGAAAGCTAATGACAGTTTATTTGTGATTATATTTGATTGATATACGTAGACACACCATGAAATCTAGGTTACACAGCCGCAGTGATTGTTTCATAAAAGACGCTGTTATGTAAATAAAAAAAATATTTAAGAACATTAGTGTGGATTGAACTATCTAACAATCATCTCTCCTTTGAACAGAAACTTCTGAATAAGGTGAGCCTGGGCCACTCAGCCAAATGTGCCAGCTACAGTCCTGACGGAGAGATGGTGGGAATCGGCATGAAGAACGGGGAGTTCGTCATCCTTCTCACAAACTCCCTCAAAATGTGGGGCAAAAAGCGGGACAGGAGCTCCGCCATACAGGACGTTCGGTAAAGACAGGAGACTCCTTGCATCTTAGAAGTATCAAAGAAGTCTTTATTGCAGACACGGAGCCTAGCTTTAATAAATGCATTGTTCTTTTACATATAAAGCACCTCTCTCACATTCATTCAGTTGAACTGACTGAAAATATTCCTTAATCAGCAGATATGAACTGTCAGGAAACTGGTAGATCAGGTAGATCAAAACACATAACTCAAGCTCTAACATTGGACAGACATTGAATTTCAGTTGATGTCAAAATCCAACGTTTGGTGGACCTTAACCTTAACTTTGGATAGACATTGAATTTTAGTTGACATCAGTACCCAATGTTTGCCTGACTTTAACCTCTAACGTTAAACAGATGTTGAATTTGAATTACAAACCCAATGTCACATATCTGATAAAAAAAAAAACAACAACATTGGATTGACCTCAAGCTCCAACATTGGGCAAATGTTAAATTTTAGTTGATGTCAAAACCCAACATTGTCTTGACTTTAACCTTCAACGTTGTACAGACGTTGAATTCTGGTTGGAAATGAAAGTCATATATTTGGCATAAAACAACATTGGGTTGACCTCAAGCTCCAACATTGGGCAAATGTTGACTTTTAGTTGATATCAAAACCCAATGTTGGCCTGACTTTAACATCTAAAGTTATACAGATGTTGAAATTTTACTTAGAAATCTAAGTTACCTATCTAATAAAAAACAACATTGGGTTGACATCAAGCTCAACATTCGGCAAATGTTGAATTTCAGTTGATGTCAAAACCCAGCATTTGTTAGACCTTAACCTTTAACTTTGAATTGACATTGAATTTTAGTTGATATCAAAACCCAACATTAGCCTGACTTTAACCTCTAACATTGAACAGATGTTGAATTGTGGTTGGAAATGAAAGTCACATATTCGGCATAAAACAATAATGGGTTGACATGAATCTCAAACATTGGGCAAGTGTTGAATTTTAGTTGACATCAAAATCCAACATTAGCCTGACTTTAATTTCTAATGTTATACAGATGTTGACATTTTATTAGAAATCTAAGTTACCTATCTAATAAAAAACAACATTGGGTTGACATCAAGCTCAACATTGGGCAAATGTTGAATTTTAGTTGATGTCAAAACCCGTTGTTAGCCTGACTTTAACCCCCAACATTGTACATATGTTGGATTTTAATTAGACATCTAATCTCACATATCTGATAAAACCAACAACATTGGGTTTACCTCAAGCTTCAACATTGGGAAAAGGTTTCATTTTAGTTGATGTCAAAACCCAACATTGTATTGACTTTAACATCCAACATTGTACAGATGTTGAATTTTGGTTGGAAATCAAAGTCATATATTCATCATAAAACAATATTGGGTTGACATGATGCTCTAACATTGGCCAAATGTTGAATTTCAGTGGACATCAAAATCCAACATTAGCAAATGTTGAATTTCAGTTGATGTCAAAAGCCAACGTTTGTTGAACTTTGTCATAAAACAACATTGGGTTGACATGAATCTCTAACATTGGACAGATGTTGAACCTAAAACCATTGACATATCAACTTCTTAACAATGTTATCAATGTCACATCAAGTGGACATTAAGTATATGATGTTAAGCAGATGTTGGATTGTGGTCTTCTTTCCCCATTGAATAAATGTTGGTGTTTTACATCAATAAAATGCTGGTATGTGACGTTTGGGAGATGTCATCACTGTTTCACGTCAGTTTGATGTTGGCGTTAAATGTTGTTCTGAATTTTGGTTACCCGACATCACGGCCTATGTTTAACTAGATAACCTAGCTTGGGGTTCATTCTAAGGTTTCTTTCTCCAGCTCTGAGGGAGTTTTTACTTCCCATCGACGGCTTTGGCTGCTCACTGGGGGTCTTAGGTTTTCATGTCTTCTTAGATTGTTAATTTCTTGTCTTTTTACTATTGACTGATTCTGTAAAGCTGCTTAGTGACAACACTACTTGTAAAAAGCGCGATACACATAAATGTGATTAGATTTTGGTGGCCAGCTGGGAAGACTCAGTTATGTTACTTCAGGGAGGTTGCGGAGATGACCGCAAACTCTTGGTCTAGAGGCTGACTCTGGAAGAGTGGTGCTTTCTCGTTGATATGATGTTTTGAGTGGTGGTCTGCTAAAAAAGTTATAGGAGAAGATCACCAAACCAATCATTGAGCATCATCTAGTTTGTCTGTGGCTCTCAGGTTCAGCCCTGATAAGCATCTTCTGGCGGTGGGCTCAGCTGAATGTACTGTAGACCTCTACGACCTGACTCAAGGTTCCACCCTCAACCGTATCAGCTACTGCAAGGACATCCCCAGCTTTGTCATACAGATGGACTTCTCTGCAGACAGCAGGTTCATTCAGGTGGAGGACTCATTCTGTCACAAGACCAGAGTTTTTGATTTGTCTGTGACTTGAGGAGCTCTGACACTGGACTGTCTGGACTTCCGCAGGTGTCTACAGGAGCCTACAAGCGACAGGTCCATGAAGTGCCCTCTGGCAAAACGCTGACTGAACCGGCTGTAATTGACCGAATCACCTGGGCTTCCTGGACCAGGTATGTTTTTAGCTTGGGATCCTGCCGGCCCTGGAGAGCCTCTGTGTGGTTGGTTCTTCTGAGTGGCTTGAATGAACGGGCAGCTGAGTGTGCATCACTGTCCTTATACTGTGGTTCTTCTTTGTAGTGTTCTTGGCGATGAAGTCCTGGGAGTCTGGCCAAGGAACGCAGACAAAGCCGATGTCAACTGTGCCTGTGTCTCACATGCTGGCCTCAATGTAGTTACAGGAGACGATTTTGGGCTAGTCAAGCTCTTCGACTTCCCCTGCTCTGAGAAGTTTGTACGTGTGCACTAAACAGCGCTCGAATGAGGCAGTGGTAAAGGTACACTTGGCCAGTCTTAAGGGGGCTAATACCCCCTTAATAATAATTTCTGTGTGGTTTCTCTCGACCCCAGGCCAAACACAAGAGGTTCTTCGGTCATTCTGCACATGTGACCAACATCCGCTTCTCGTACGACGATAAATTTGTGATCAGCACTGGAGGTGACGATTGCAGGTATGATAGAAATATGTTGAAATGTTCATTATTAGAACATATGCAATTTATATCCATATTGTGTCAAAATGTGTCAAAATTGTAATTAAAAACAGTAATGCTTTCATTGACTTCCACTGAAATTTACCATTTCATGATTGAGCGAAATCGTCTGTTCTGATTTACCTAGCAACACCATGTAGACAAAAGTATTGGGACACCTGTTCATTTATTATATATTATGTTCTTCTGAAATCAAAGGGGATTAAAAAGAGTCAATCCTGCCTTTGTTGGAGTAACTGTCTCTACTGTCCAGAGAAGAAGGCTTTCTGCTAGATTTTTAAGCAGCATTGCTGTGAGGATTTGATTGCAGTTAGCGCCAAGAGCATTAGTGAGGTCAGGTAAGGATGATGGATGATCATCACCCCACCTCATGATCCCTAAAAGTATTGAACGAGGCACCATCCATCGTTCCAGAGAACGCAGTTCTTCAACCGCTCCACAGCTCAACGCTGGGGGGCTTTACACCCCTCTACCAATAGGTGCCAATAGGTTGATGTTGACTCTAATCTCCTCCACAGAGTCCTATTCTATTGGCAGTACTTCTCTACAGGGACTAGACAAGCTGTGTGTGTTTGTGTGCATTTGCACATCTGTGTCAGCAATGGATGCAACATAAAGTAGCTGAATGCATTCTTTAGAAGGGGTGTCCACAAACATTTGGACATGTTGTGTATATTAATGTGTGTATAGTAATCAGCTGCTTCCTGCTTGATACACTGTCGTGTGTTTTCTTGCAGTGTGTTTGTATGGAAATGTCTTTGACTCCACATTCGGAAGACGGTAGCGCCCCCTGGCTTCTGCACTGTTCAGGACATGGCTGCACTCCGCAGGACTTCTTAAGGAGAGTGAGAATGTGGGACTAATGTTTTAGATCCATGTTTTGGGAGCGGGATTATTAGTGGGGATTCTACAGTGGAGTGAAAGCTCACCTCAGAGGTAAATACTTACGTTTACAGTGTGATCTGTTCTAACTGAAGTTCAGATTGCCAATATTTCGTTTGTGTGTTTACGTACGAGTCTGAGTGTGTGTGTGTGTGTGTGTGTGTGTGTGTGTTTGGGAGTAATGTTTACTGTTGGCTTTCCACTTTTATGCTTTCGGATTATAATCACCAAACATAAGTGCCTTTTCACGTGTGTCTCAGTCTCTTAGATTCAGTAAGTGTTCTAATGCTCTGGTGCTATAGACTGATGAGGTCCCGTTGTTGAATTTGTGATATAATTGTTGTGAACTATGCATATATATACATTTATGATATTGGTCCACTTTTATCTGTGGTAGTTCAAAATAACGTGCAATTAATTCATGCTTGTAAATCGTGCATCACTCCTAGATATGATGAACTACATGGTGTCACTCATGCAAAAACCTTGTATCTCCATTTTGGAGCTTTTGGCATTTTGACATGATATAAATCTGGTGGTTGTTCTTTACATGGTGTTACTGTTTCATGATGAATGGACCAATGGAAATGCTCCAAAGTGACGTCATGATATAAAATAACTGAAACATAACATGAAATCTTCAAATATCTTTGAAAGTTAATCCATTGAACGCTCTGTGTGTGTACCAATCACAGATTTTTTAGAATGAAATTAATAATTAGTCAAAGTTATGAACTATTTTAAGGTAAATCTTAAAATTTAAGCAGATTTGTGGATTTGACTAAGTCAAAAAGTGCTAAGGCCTTTGTATGAAGCTCACTGAGACAATTCAAATCTGATCTTATGGATCTTATCTGCTCAGTATTGGCTTTTACACAAACATTTGGAGTCCATGCAGCAATTGGACACACAAAACTCATACCAGACACTAAAATTATAACATTTATATCATAACATTTTTTGAAAGTTAATCCATTAAACACTCTGGGTCATTTTTCCAGACAGATATTAAGCCTAGTCTTGGACTACAAATAGTCCAAGACTAATAAATAGTCTAGAACTAGGTTTAATCCCTGTCTGTGAAGCCATGTTATTAACCCTAATGCAGAAGCTTTTGCGAAGTATTTAGAAACTGTTTGGTTTAGCCAAATCTTCTGGAGTCCCACAGGGTTCTATTTTAGGGCCTGTAAAACTGTTAGTTAAATGTTAATTATGGCAGTTCTGTAGTTATGAGAGTGAAATACATACATGATCTAAGGCAGTGAGGACTGGGTTACTGCCCATCTTAAGGTTAAGTAAGTGAAGTCAAGTTAGAACAGGGAGATCAGCAAACTGTGCTGGACCCCTGTTCCTCTTGCCCACCCCTGACCTAAGGGGTGATTTTTTTTCTTTCTCCTGTAAAGTTGCCAGTTTGGAGATACAAGGTTTTTGGACATGAGAACCGATATGATTAATTATTGCACTTCATAAAATATGCTGTAATGAGCGAATTGCCTGGAATTGAGTACAGAATGCACAATTGCAAAGCACCCGTCAAAACACACCATCATAGCTGTAGCCATCCTAAGTTCTTGTCATTCTAAAAGGCATCCGATTTTAAAGGCTGTGAGAGGAGCATAGTGCTTAGTGACACAAGCAGAAGACCTAAAAACGTCCAGTCTTTCTTTCAGTTGACCTGACATATACAATCACTGGGCACTTTATTAGGAACACTGTTCTAAAAGCCCTCCTTTTGCTCTCAAACCAGCTTCAGTTCCTGGTGTCATGAATTTTCCCTTCTACCGCATCCCAAATATGTACTTCTGGATTCATATCTGGTGTCTGGGAAGAACCAGCACATTTCATGTTTAATGAAATCAGTTCGAGACTGTTCAGTAGCCTGAGGATTGATTGGTCCTCTATATGGACAGAAGTATTGGGACACCTGCTCATTTATTGTTTCTTCTGAAATCAAGGGTATTAAAAGAGTAGATCCTGCTTTTGTTGGAGTAACTGTCTCTACTGTTCAGGGAAGAAGGCTTTCTACTAGATTTTGAAGGAGCATTGCTGTGAGGATTTGATTGCATTCAGTGACAAGAGCATTGTTAATGAGCTCAGGATGTTGGATGATTGATCGCCACCCCACCTCATCATTCCCAACTCATCCCAGCCCATCAAAAAAAGTACTGATGGAACTCCACCATCCATCTTTCCAGAGAACACAGTCCTTCCACTGCTCCACAGCTCAATGCTGGGGGGTTTTATACCCCTCTAGCCCACGCCATTAGGCAGCATGTTTTTTAAACAGGGATTAGACAAGCTGTGTGTGTGTGTGCATTTGCACATCTGCGTCAGCAATGGGTGCAGCTTAAAGTAGCTGAATACTTTCATTAGAAGGGGTGTCCACAAACTTTTGGACATATAGTGTATTATTGAATCCAAAGTGTGCTCAGCCATTATCACAAACATTCCCCACACCATTACACCACCTCCACCAGAATAAGGTGTTCCTAATAATGTGCTCAGTGAGTGTAAACGAACTATTGACGACCAACAATGACAAGTTAGTGCTTAAGTTTGAAGGTCTGTAAGATTATTATTATTATTATTATTATTATGATTATTATGATTGCCACATGTTGGGGAGCTACTCTAAGCCAAGTTGTCCTACAATTCAAGGCACTATTTGAACTATTTTTGCAAGTTTCTTGTTTACTTCCAGTCATTTTCACAACTGATATAGAAGAATGCATCCTCCTCAAGATTTTTATGTTCCTCCAAGTCCTTTTACTAGCAGAGAGGCTAAACAGACTGCACGGCCAAAAGTAAATGGTCACTTTTCAGGATGTGGCCTGTTAGAAGGAGTGTCCACATACATTTGGCCATCATGTTTTTGCAGTCATGTATGAACCTGTTTACAAGACTGAGTGTATGAATATCATCTTACTGCTCTGTCGTATTGCTCTGTCACATTAAGGATAATTATCTGGGGGAGGGGCATGCTTTTCTACTGTTAAGAAGGTGTATTGAACTGGAGAGTTTATCAGTAGAGTAAACAGCCGCTGGATTCAAATACATCTACTAGTAATTCTACATATTAAAAGTCTTTTCTGGCACCATAATCAGGGATACAATAACAAACAGAAGAGAAACAGGGTCCAAAAGTCTGAACTAAAAATCTAAAGTTTTTTTATTATTTTTGTTTGTTCAAACCTAAATAAACAGATTTTTAGAATTGATTTAATAATTAGTCAAATTTATGAAGTTTCATGGTCAATCTTAAATTTTAAGCAGATATGTGGATTTGACTGTGCGAAGGCCTTTGTATGAAGCTCATTCAGACAATTCATATCTGATCTTATGGATCTTATCTGCTCAGTAGTGGCTTTTACACAAACATCTGGAGTCCATGCAGCAATTGGACACACAAAACTCTCTCAAATATGTAATATTTGGACATAGCAAACATTTAGAAGTACCAAACTCTCAGATTTAACACTCGGAAACACCAAACACTCAGATTTAACATATGAATGTGCAAAACCCTCAAATGTAACTTTTGGATGTACCAAATGCTTAAATTTAACATATGGGCATAGCAAACACTAAAATGTAATATTTCAACAAACCAAACACTCAAATGTAACATTTGGACATACCAAACACTTTAATTAAACATATGAAAGTACCAAGCACTCTAATTTATCATTTAGATGTACCAAACTCTTCCAAAACTGTTCCAAACTTATGGACATACCAAACGCTCTAATAAAGAGCTCAAATTTAATATTTGGATGTACCAAGAGCTCTAATTTAATATTTGAACATACCAGACATTCAAATGTAATATTTGGACATACCAAACCCTCAAATTTAACAGCTGGACAGACCAAACCCTCAAATTTAACACTTTGGTGTACCAAACCCTCAAATTTAACAGTTGAACATACCAAACCCTCTAATTTAACAGTTGGACGTACCAAACCCTCTAATTTAACAGTTGGACGTACCAAACCATCAAATTTAACAGTTGGACGTACCAAACATTCAAATTTAACAGTTGGACATACCAAACCCTGTAATTTAACATATGGGCGTACCAAACATTCAAATTTAACAGTTGGACGTACCAAACCCTCTAATTTAACATATGGGCGTACCAAACATTCAAATTTAACAGTTGGACGTACCAAACCCTGTAATTTAACATATGGGCGTACCAAACATTCAAATTTAACAGTTGGACGTACCAAACCCTCTAATTTAACATATGGGCGTACCAAACATTCAAATATAACAGTTGGACATACCAAACCCTCTAATTTAACATATGGGCGTACCAAACCCTCAAATTGAACACTTTGGTGTACCAAACCCTCAAATTTAACAGTTGGACATACCAAACCCTCTAATTTAACATATGGGCGTACCAAACATTCAAATATAACAGTTGGACGTACCAAACACTTTAATTTAACGTTTGGACATACCAAACTCTTTAACATATGGACGTACCAAACACTCAAATTTAACAGTTTCCTGTACCAAACACTCCCTCTTATGAATTGTAATAAAAATTTGTATTCAATTAAGACAGAATACAGAATAGATGCACCTCAGATTTTTGGATCACTGTAGAATTGTATAAGAACAGGTCTAATGCTGTGATACTGATTAATAGTTAGCTCCGTACTTGAGTGGGCTTATAAATAGCCCACAGCTCTGCTCGATGATACACAGACTAAAGTGCTCAGCTGATCTCTTTAATAGGCTCTTAAAACAACAGTAAGTGAATGGGAAAGGATCAGAGAAGGGGGTGAAAAGGAGGCGTCAGTCTGTTCTGTAATTTTAAAATGAAAAATGCAAATAAAGGGAAAGTGCTTCATTCTCAATGCTGCATTAATGAAGAGTCCACTGAAGCTCATCTATCAATATCACCAAAGTGTTCTTATTTCAATGTGATGGTTATCAGTTTAGGGGGAAGCAACATTATGTGTTGCTGGACTGAATCATTAACGCTACCATTGGCACGACCATATTTACATACTTATATCTGTACAGTTTTACCATCGATCGATGTCCTGAAGGCCTTTACACACCGACCAGCATTTATTTATTTATTTTTCACACATTTGAACACTCAAAATTCTTCAAATGGTTCTTTGAGTGAATGATGGTTGAACATGGGTGCACAACTCTGGTCCTGCAGTGTTTCGTATAGGAACATTTGGAGGTTTCTCAATTTGAAACTTCTTCTTTTAGAAGAAAAAGGTTCCTTGACGGTTCCTCCACAATAAATGAGCCACTTTTGGTTGCATAAATCCATGTTTGTAATAGAAAAGTGTGAGTGTGAAGAATGTTTTAGAGGTCTAAAGAACTATCTCTTACTGTGAAGGTTCTACCAATTTAAAGGTTCTTTATATTGACATGTCTTTATTACAAACATGGATCTTGATGGAATTAAAAGTGGTTCTTAAATATAAGTCACTCAAAGAACCATGTGAAGGACCTGTTAGTTGGATTTTGCAGCCTCAGTCAGTGTTGGAAGAGCTGACTAGTAGGTGGATCCAAATGGATCAGGCAAAATCAGGGAGAGCAGACAGGAAGGTTTTATTCATCTGTTCAGACGATTCAGCTATTGTTCCAAAATGGAAAGAAGCCTTTTGATGTCATTGTAGGATTGTTTTGTGAGGAGGAAATGATTTCGAATGGTATCTTAGCATGCTTCCCTGGAGGTCCACTGGCTAGAATTCGGCACTCTCACTGCTGTGGTCTAGGGGTTGAGTCTACCATTTCCTTTGGGATCAATAAAGTACTTCTATTTTCAATTACATTAAAGACTTCCATTCAGTTTCCATTGGTGGGCTGAACAACATGGCGAACTGTCCTCAAACGTCACGACAGGTCTGGTTAGTACAGGATATTTGACATTTTCTCATTTCTTCACCTCACGTTCGGTGTGTAACTGCCTTGTACAAAAGAATGTCCTGATCCAGTTCAGTCAGGTTTTTAATCGGCTGTATTAAAGCCTGATCCACCACTGATCCTTTGTTTCTCTGGTTTTGTCAACACCATCCACAGCCTGCAGCAGAACGGCACGTTCTCAGAAGTTCACAAATAGGTCCGAACATCTGCAGTGTGGAACTGTATAACAGTAGGGAATGAAAACCCATAATTTCAAATTATTCACATTTGGACCCAAATGTGGTTTGCCATGAATGACGTGCCACCAAAACCAATATATATATATATATATAGTTAAAACCAGACGTTTACATACACTATATAAAAAGACACATATGCATTTTTTTCTCACTGTCTGACATGAAATCAGAAGAAACTTTTCCTGTATTAGGTGAATTAGGATTAGGATTAGGATTAGGATTACCAAAATTATTTCTATTTGCCAGAATAATGAGAGAGGGATTTTTTGAAGGCAATTTTTATTACTTATAAAAGTTTAAATACATATCATTAGTATTTGCTACCATTGCCCTTAAACTGTATGACTTGGGTCAAATGTTTTGGATATCCTTTCACAAGCTTCTCACAATAGTTGGCAGGAATTTTGGCCCATTCCTGGTGTAACTGAGCCATGGACCGACCGACCAACCACATCACTTAGGACACTGGCTGCGTCCAGAAACCCCAAAAGTTACTGCCTTTTCCTACCGGTCCTCCTCCTCTCCTTCGTGACCTGGGATCTGACTTTGTGGCGCCGTCTTGCATCTTTTAAAGATTTTGGGGTGACGTCACTGCGAGCACCCCCAGAGACCACGGGAAAATGGAGAAGGCAACACACAAATATCATAACACAAGTCATAAACGTATTTATTAACTAGGTTCCTTATATAATACAATGAGCAGTACAGCAATAATATCAATTAAATTAATTATGCTCCTCTGCTGATTTTCACCTGGCTTATATAGCTACTGGAACTGAGCTTATATGTGCTTTATTTACAATCAAGTTTACAAGTTCTGTACGTTCAGTAAAACTTTATCAAATTATATATTATAATATATAAACTTTATAAATTATAATTTATTATATTATATATTTTATATTATTATATTTAGATTATACTGTTCCCTGTATCTCTTTCATTCACAATGGACAGAATTGTAGTAAATGTGCTGCTCAATGCAACAGCTGTGATTGGCTGGGCAGTACTAGGGGTGTGCTGAAAGCGAGTGTTGTGATTGGCTCAGTTTATCAGTGGTCAACATCATATCTAAAAGGGATCAGCTGTCCCATTCCCCCAATTACTGCTCCTCTCCTCCATTCCTCCACCTTCTTCCGGGGTAGGAAAGGAGAAGGAGGAGTAGCAAAAGTTTCTGGACGCAGCCACTGTTCTGCACCTGGGTTCACTCCCTGACCGTCCCAGAACAAGCTGTGTTTTCACTCAGAACACAAAGATCAGATGGAGATCAGCTGTCCATCATGTTGAAGTGTCTGGACTGGATCAGGACAAAACAACTGGGCTCAATTCTAAACTGAGTGGCCCTGAACGATGCATGGCTGGAGAGTTTCGGACGTTTTTAACACCAAAGTTTTCTATGCAGTCTTGAAATGTCTTGTTTTGAAGCTGAGCTGAATACGAGCGTCCAGCTTTCCTTCATCATGTTTTCACTCTTTTATTTATTTATTTATTTATTTATTTATTTATCACCAGGCATGTGCAATTATAGACCAGTCTCTCTGTTTCCCAGCTCCGCCCTGTTGCGTTAAATTACGTCTTGCAAATATTCCTTCAACATATTCCATCGGTTTCTGCAGTTCTCATTGGCTTCATTGAGAATGGAGATTGGAGGAAGTAGCTTACAGCTCTTTAAAAAAAAAAAAATAAGAAATGCACACTCTTACAGAAGCGGGAGATAATCATGCTGTTCTTTACGAAAAAACAACAACAACAACAACATTTGGATATGAATGTGTAATTGTATAAATGTGCTTCATATTAAGTGTAGGTGAATATTTTCTGTTGAAATGGTGACTGTATATCTCTACAGTACTTCAATAAATATGTATCATTATGTACTGATCAGTGTCCGTCCACTTTTCTGTCCAGAGCCTGTCTCTAAAAAAAAAAAAAAAAAAAAAAAAAACACCAACCAGCCGTAACATTAAAACCACTGACTGGTGACGTGAACAACATTTTTCCAGTGGTCCAGTGGCTCCTGCCAAGGGTTGGATATATTGGGCAGTGAGAGAACAGCCAGTTCCTGAAGAAGGTGATGAAGGTCATGGAGGTGTTGAAGCAAGAACAATGGGCAAGTGAAAGAATTTGAGACGCCTTGACGAGAAGCAAACTGTGATGTTCTAGACGATGACTGGGTCAGAACATCTCCGAACCAACAGGCAGGGCTTGTTCCTGTCCCGGTATGCTGTGGTCAGTAGCTACCAAAAGTGCTCCAGGAAAGGGCAACCGGTGAGTCGATGTCAGGGTCATGGGCAAGTCTCATTAATGCTTGTGGAGGCTCCACCCACCTCCCAACTTGCAGGACTTAAAGGACCTGCTGATGAAGGCTTGGTGGTTCCAGATACCACAGGACACCTTCAGAGGTCTAGTGGAGTCCATGCCTTGACAGGTCGGAGCTGCTGTGGTGGCACGGGGGGGGGGGGGGGGGGGGGCGGGTGGTCTACTTGTGTGTATACTAATAATACTTTTTTAGTTTATAAAGTTCATAAAGATTTTAGATATTTATAATATATTATTATATTATATTTAATATTTATATTATTGATTAACACAAATTTAAGGTCACCAGTTAAAACTATGAATCGTGATTGATTTGATTAATTATTTTGACTAACTGCATTTGTCTTATTTGTTCCATTTATTAAAAATAAATTTATTAATTACTATAAGTAATTAAATAAATGTACTTTAAATACTATTCCCCATCCTACCCACCCGGAGAGAAAAACTCCCAGAAACAGATAGCTGTGGCAACACCATGGATCAAACTCCCTTTTCTCCAGAATTACTTTTCTACACTATATTGACAAAAGTATTGGGACACCTGCTCATTCATTGTTTCTTCTGAAATCAAGGGCATTAAACAAAGAGTTGATCCTGCTTCTGTAACTGTCTCTACTGTCCAGGGAACAAGGCATTCTACTAGCTTTTGGAGGAGGAGCACTGCTGTGAGGATTTGATTGCATTCAGCAACAAGAGCATCAGTGAGGTCAGGATGTTGGATGATGATCACCACCCCACCTTATCATCCCCAACCCCCTTCTCAACTCATCCCAAAAGTACTGGATGGAGCTCCACCACCATCATTTCAGAGAACACAGTTCTTCCACTGCTCCACAGCTCCATGCTGGGGGGCTTTATACCCCTCTACTAGTCCAGCCTGGTAGCCTGGTATTAGGCAGCATGGTGCCAATAGGTCCTATTTTATTGGCAGGACTTCCCTACAGTGGCTAGACAAGCTGTTTGTCTGGCTTAAAAGTAGCAGAATGCATTTATTAGAAGGGGTGTCCACAAACATTTGGACATATAGTGTATCTAGTATCTAGTGTACCAGTTGACCGAACCACTGCTTTAACCCCTTAAACTTATGGGTATCTGTAGGGCGCATGCCGCAAGGTCAGCGTACGGCCGAGGCATCATTCCCAGTTTGTCCCAGCAGTTTTCCCGAGGATCATAGCGATGAACCCACGGCGTATCTCGTGCAGAATCCGCTGAAGACCCACCCAAGACGTACAGCTGTCCGTCCAGACAGGTGGCGGCAGGGGACAGGTGAGGCCGAGGCAGGAGCGGGAGGGGTGTCCAAGTATTTCTGAGCAGGTCATATGCCTCGCACTGCAACTGATCCCCAAACCCCACCCACATGGGCTGCAGGCCCCCGGCCACCACCAGTTGGTTCCCTACAGTCAGCATCACGTGACCTGCACGGCCGGCCCCCCGTGCCATGGGAGCGCGACTCGAGCAGCCGTAGACGGGGTCGTAGTGCCATAACGAAGGAAGGCAGCGGAGACGAGAGTCACAACCACCCGACACAAAAATCTCTCCGTCCAGCACCGCGGCGGCATGGCCACAGAGGGGTGTGTCTAAGGGATGAGCCAGCCTATCAGAGAGAAGAAATATACATGGAGATTGCTGGGACCGTTTGGTTGGGGCTAAAAATGCTTAGACATCATTTAACAACCTTGTTTACCACCCTGTTATTTTACCTCTGCATGAAACACACTGATTATTCTTTTAAGGAACGCTTCTAGCGATAAGCTCTGCTCTGATTGGCCGGTTTATAACACTGGCGATGGCTCATAGAAGCCACATATTACAGCATAATTTTAACACCAAAATAAAAGCACTCAAATTTTTTTTCAGAGTCTTACCGGAGACTTCTGCTGTCCCTCTCAGCGTGATGTGCTGTTACCAAGCTGAAGAGATTGTAGCTGGTTAGCTTTTAGCCTAGCATTTAACATTGCCCAGGTTTGGCTTTCTCAAGTCCCTTTAATGTGTGTTTAGCTCCAGTTTGGAGCTGGAAAGCCAGGCCTGGTCCCTGTGGGAGCCCAAATTCCCATAACGAGCAGAGTCTGAAGGTGATCTCCTGAGGTCACTACTGCGTTTTACTGCTTCACCAGCTTTGACCTGGGCTTCTCTCGTGAACAGAGTTTAAGTAAATGTTGGGGGTGTAAATATAAGGCGTCGAAACTGTGATGTAACAGTTTTGAGGTTTTGGAATCGGCCTGTTTTCTTACAGCTCCTTTGGATGTTCTTTTAAAGGAGGAACATCAGCATTTGAGTGTTTGAGCTTCAAAGTTTGATGCTTCCATGTACTGAAGTCTCACTTTTCAACCATACCAAGATAAACCCAGTTCTCCATTCTAGGGACCCCTTTACAAAAGACCCGTCCATGGCTATCAACTCCACATATTCCTTTAAAAAACATACAGCCAGTGGGCAGTTCTGACAGCGTACCTCCAGGTGTTGTCCTCAGGTGTGTAGTACTCCACCGAGTCCAGGCAGGTCATGTCATCATGGTTGCCGCCCAGGACAAACACTTTGCCCCCACAGCACACAGCAGCAAAGTAGTCTCTGGGACTGGCCATATCTGGCAAACACTCCCATTTACACTGGGTAGGGTCGAACCTGAAAACATGCAGTCACTAGATTATATTGGCCTCCTTGTCTTTATGGCTGATTTTTCCACTGATCTGTACATTCCTAGATATGTAGAAACCAGATCTGGCTCTGTTTTAAAGAGAAGGCCTCATTTTCCAGGTCCCCACAAGGGGGCCTTGAGTAAAATCTAGAGCACACATATAGCATTACCTCACTGCAGACTTCAGTATGTCCAGTTTCCCGTAGTACTTGCGGCCCCCCAGGATGTAGAGCATATTATTAAGCACGCACACCGAGTGCCGGAGTCTGGAGGGCTCTGGTAGCCGAGCCAGCGGCTCCCACTCTACTGTACGAATGAGCCCCTCTCCACGCAGGAAGCGCCGAGCGAACCACAGACAGTGGTTAGGCTCCCGTCGCTCGAAGTTCTCGTTCACGCTGTCCCCTCCTACCAGCACTAAGACCTGCCGGACCGAAACACACAGCTATCACACCGGTGAGCCAAAACATTAGGACCAGACGAAGAAAATAATGGTTTTCTTGTAACAGATGTCTGGGATAGTGGTTATTTGGTATTCAACTGGTATTCATCTTGCACTATATGGACAAAAGTATTGGGACACCTGCTCATTTGCTTGCAATCAGCAACAAGGGCCTTAAGAGAGTTAATGAGGTCAGGATGTTGGATCCCCAACTCAACCCAAAAGTATTGGATGGCACCATTCATCATTCCAGAGCTGCTTCACAGCTCAATCTGCTCCAGAGAGTCCGATTCTATTAGGACTAGATAAGCTGGGTCAGCAATGGGTGCAACTTAAAGTCTCCGAATGCATTCATTAAGAGGGGTGTCCATGAACTTTTGGACAGATTGGAACCTAAATATTATTGTGAGAATCTGAGAAGTCTGAGACTTTGTTTGCTACCTGATTGGGGGTGCGTGGTTTGTAGTCTACCCTCTGCTTTCCTTCTAGAAGCTTCCTCACTGTGTCCAAAGCTGCTCTTCCTTCCAAGCTCCTATTTAGCAGTCTGCTGCCCTGCACCTGGAGGAGAAAAGGAAAGGCCAGTGGAAACACAAAGACAGGATACTTGGAAGTTCTCATCCATCAGGCGTAATCCCTATTTTGCCTTTGCAATGATGCACCAGTACACCAGAATGAGCTAAAACATTATGACCACCAGCCTTAAATGCTGTTGGACCTCCTCTATAAGGTGTTCTGTGGTATCTGGCACAAAAACAGAGGGCCCTAGGGGTCTGGTTAGGTGTCCACTGTTCTGCAGTAGCTCTTCTGCTAGTTCAGCCAACATGGGATTGCCTTCAGTGCCCTCACAGATCCTTGGGTGAGCCTTGGGTGCCTAACACCCTGTCGCTGGTCTTGTGGAGCCTGCCACTAGCCTTGCTGTTTTGATGATGCTCAAGCCCACTCATCCCACCCTATACATCCCATTGTTCTTCTGTGAGTGGTCATACTGGTCATAATGTTTTGACAAGAACGTTGGGTTAAAAACAATCACCCAGTTGGGATCCCATTACGGCTGTACCTCCATCAGCTCGTGTGGGGTCATTAGAGGAAAGCGGATCCTCTGGAGAAGTCCTGGGAGACTGCTCAACCTCCGGGCGTTGTCCTCCTCCACCCACGTCACTACTGCTCTGAACACCTCCACCTAAAAAGATGGTGAGTGAGAAGCAGGGAGGGTAAATGACCTTATGAAGAGCCACAGTGGTTATACTGGTGAGAATCTGGATGTCTGCAGTACAGGAGGACCCAAAATACCCAAGAACTGCTTTCTATGTACACGGTGTCCAAATGTTTGTGGACATCCCTTCTAATGGATGCATTCAGGTACTTCAGGTTGCACCTATTGCTGACACAGATGAGCAAATGTGCACACAGACAGGTTGTCTAGTCCCTGTAGAGAAGAACTGCCAATAGAATAGGACTCTCTAGAGCAGATAAACATAAATGTATTGGCACCATGCTGCCTAATGCCAGGCGTGGGCTAGTAGAGGGATATAAATCCCCCCAGCATTGAGCAGTGTTCTCTGGCGTGATGGATGGTGGTGCTCCATCCAGTACTTTTAGGATGAGGTGGTGTACATATGGTGTACCTAATAAACTGGTAGATCATTCTATTTCAAAAGCTTCATTTTCAGACCTCACCTCACTGTCTGCGCTCAGCGCATCCCTCTCCAGCAGACGTTCCAGGTGAAGGCAGGGGAGATCCTTGAACTTCTCTCCCTCGGAGACCCTCTGGAAGTGGGCTAAGATGTAGTCCTCCGCCACCCTACCAAGCTGCTCCAGCCCATAAGCCTCAGCCAGAGACAGCGCGTCCAAACATGAGCCTTCGTCCATGCGATCCTGTATGAAGTTTAGGCAGAGGGTGAGCGCCCCCTGCAGCTGAAACTGCATCGCTGCTTCCGTGAGCTCCCACACATTGGCCCAGCCCAGGTTCAGCTGTCCAGAGTAGATGAAGTAGAGCAGTGACCGCAGCACCGGGGCTTCGACGCCTCGCAGACAGACCACCTCCTCTTCCGACTCGCGTAACCCTCCGCAAAGGAGGGCCCGGAAGTAGTCCCCTCCAGCAGCAAGGATAATGCGATGGGCTGTGTGGACAATGCGTGGATCACATATTATAGTATATTGCATTGCTAGCCTTGTGCGGCTCAAAATGCGGAACTGATGTACTAAGGCTCTTAATTAATCATGGGTGGGTTTTTTTGGGCGTCACGTGCAGTAATAAAGCAATCAGTGTGTCACTCACCATCCCTTTAAGAGCCAGGGGCGGTCTGACTGACCTTGACAGTTGCTATTTCAGTAGTGTAAAGCCTGGGGGGGGTGTACGAGTGTCGGGCTGCACGCACCTGTGTTGACAATTCACTGCCAAGATAGCAACGAACATCTGACTGTTGACGAACATCTGCCTTGGCTGTTTTCAGTCATTGGAGCTTCTCCTGTGTTTTCCGTTGCCAAGATAGCAGTACAGCAATTACAGGGTATTTATTGATTTAGAGACAGAAATATGTCATTGGGTAATAGGTCTGAAGGGGTTAAGATCCACGGAAAACAAGCATCGCAGACCCAAGTGGTGGAACGAACTTCCCCTGGGTGTCCAAACAGCTCAAGACCCTCCTCTTCCAAGAGTACATAGGCAGAGTGTAGAGTATGTAGAGTACTGTGTGTCCAGACTGACTTCTGTATTTAGTAGAATCTAAGCTAAGGGGGATCTCAGGATTCTAGTCTATACAAACTAGCTAAGGATATATTTTCTGAGTAAACAGTAAAACAGTGGAGAGAAGTATCTGCTAAAGGCCTTGTTTTGAAACCACATGGTCTGGAAAAACAGCCACTTGTTATTGTCTCAGATTGCTTAGGTCATTTTACGAATCCTCATATTTCCAAGAACTGAAAGACAGTCCTTGATTTTAAAATTAAATTCACATGAACGGATCTCACCAACACGCCCTTTTCTAAACATTATTAAAGTTTTACAACTTCGGCTGAAGATCACAAGTGTTTCACAAGCTTCACAAGAAGCTGCAAATGAAACGACCTGCTTTATTATAGATTTCATTTTATTGCGGGATGTTTATGAGCCTCTGACTCGCGAACAATCACCCTGTTTGCTAATTTATTATGGCAATGAAGCAAGAAATGTTAACTTGCGGGCAGTGGGACGGAGGGTTAACGGAGGGTTACGTAAAGGAAAGGTATGAAATGGCACAGGCACATGTGTCCGTTCATGTCCTTGGTCTTATTAAGCATGATTCATTATTTTAAAGACAAAATTAAGGTGTCATGACCTTTTTTACTCGCCTCAAAATCATCTTCTGAGTTTTGATGACACGATCAGCAGATAGGGAAAATAACATAACCAACTTATCAAATGGAGTTACAGGGATTATACATGCTAGTCACTTTCTGTGGTAAACAAACTACGTATTCTGTGTACGTATTTCTTCCGAATGTCACTGGATTGCTAATCAATCGAAATTTTTGCTTTTGGGCGACATAATTTAACAGCTCATTACAGCTCATAGCTCCTCACAAGAGCTGAGAGGAGCTAAACACATAGCTAATGCTATGCTAGCAAGCTAATATACACACATAAAAGTATGTGGTTTGGTACTAAGGTAAATAGCAGTTAGTCCGCTAGCAATAGCCATCCCCAATATCGAACACTTTTGCATATTGCATATTTCCACATTTCCAACCTAGGTGTGCAAGATTACGACGTTGCTAGTTGTATTAAATATTGTGTTGTTGTTGTTGTTGTTTGCAAGGATTCTACTCATGTTTATGTTTATTACCACTATAGTTGTACTTTACACTGTTTAAAAATCTACGTTCCTTTGTTGGAGGAACCTCCTTAAGGTGCTTTGAGAAACCTTCAAGCATCTAACGAGGTTCCTCCACAGTTTTAAATTGAAGAACCTTCAAAAGTTCCTCAAGGATCTTCGATCTTCTACTTTTAACAGTGCAGATCAATGGATCCACTCTCGCACCAGATGTTCTAACGCAAAGTTAGAAGTGTTTCATGGAAAATGAGGTGGATATACTTTATAGTTGGTACTAGAGCTGGGCAATATGACGATATCTTATCATATCGTGATCAGTTTTGTTATCGTGATGATGGATGGATGTTTGTGCTTAATAAACACTGATCAGCTGCAGGATTCATTACTAACAGTGTAATTAGACTGGAGGGGATCTGAATAGTAGTTTTTAGTCAATAGTTTATCACATCTATCATGATAAATATTGCGTATCATGGAAGGCTTTAAATATTGTGATATTAGTATCGTAGTATTTTTACTATATCGCCCAGCCCTAGTAGGTACATGCGCTGGTATACTAACGGGACCTAAGGCTTCCAGTCCAGCCCAAGTCACAGCTATGTGGACTGCAAAACTCAAGTGTGCCCCCAGCTTTAGGAGTCTTGCCCAAGGATTTTTATTGGTGTAGGTGGGGAATCGAACCCTAGCCTAGCCCTTTTCAGACCAGAGCTGAACGTTACCAGGGAAGCGCTCTCCACTTCCGGCTTGTATGATGACGTCACAGCCCACGCGTCTCTCCCACAGCTTCTTGATCATCTGGAGGCTCCTCCCTCTCTCAACAGTCCCACTGGGCGGAGCTTCACCTGTGTACAACTCCGCCAGTCGTTCGGACTCTAAACACCTGCAGGCCGTGAGTATCTCCTCCAAATCCTCGCCTTCAGTGTAGGCAACATCTACAGCACCACAGTACGCAAAGTTCAGTACAGCCTTTAGTCCTGCTGGAGTTATAGGACACTCCCCCTCTTTCGCATTGCATATATTCATCTCCATAAATGCCATTTGCCCAGAAAACAGCCACGCCTTTGCCTTCTGACTGACAGTGGAAAGCACCAATCGGTGAGCTTTGAATGAAGAACCTGGAAGTTCTATGCTGCAGTCCAACAGCAGACCCTCTTCTTTTAGGCCACATAATGAAGTGAAGAGGGCATCACTGTGGGATGGGAGGAGAAAGGGGCGGAGCTCCTGGCCGTGGCAGTTGTCTGGAGGCATGGCAAATGATGTTAGACTGTTTGTTTTAGTGGGAGGAGCCTTGCTAAGGGTAGTGGGGGGGTTGTCTTTTTGAGATGGTTGAGATCTTTGGTGAGATGAAGAGTCCGAACTGCTGGACTCTGTTTTCCTCTTCTTTCGTCCACCAATGGTTCTCTCACTAGGAGGAGGAGAGGACTGGAACAGCGCCACCCGCTGATGGAGGGATAGGGGTTTCTCCTGCGTCTCTCTGGTTTGCCTCTGAGACATCGTCTGAAGAGAGAATAATTTACTATACACCATAACAGTAAAGGTTCTTCAGTGGTTCTTGGCTTGGATGTAGTGTTGTAAAAATGTTTTAATTGGTCCAGAAGCTTTACAGCATTAAGAGCGTCCTTAAACTTCCTTAAAGGTTCTTTAGTTGGGGCGGAACCATGCGTTAATGTAAAAGCAATGTGCATCATGGAGAACAGACATTCAGAATTAATTCGTATCTGATGCATTGTTAGAACAATGGCTGTAAAACACCATGCTGGAATTAATAACTAACTTGATAATTAACTGACCAACCAACTAACTGACCATCTGGCCAGCTAAGTATCTAAGTAACTGATAAACCAACTGGCTAGTTAGTTGGCAAGTTGCTTAATTAACTGACTAACTGTCCTACTAATTGACTGATTAACTAACTTACTAACTTGTTAACTATAAACTAACTAAATATTTAATTGACCAACTGGCCAATCTACTACTAAGTTACTAACTAACTATAAACTAATTAAATACCTAATGGGCCAACTGGCCAACTAACTGATTAACTGACCTACTAGCAAACTAACAAGCCAACTAACTAACTAATTGCCCAGCTAGGCAACTGACTAACTGATTAACTGTCCAACTAAGTAACTAAATAAATGACTAACTGTATGAGTAACTGAACAATGGACAAACTGCCAAGCAAACTAAACAACTGGCCAACTAACTAACTGACCAACAGGCCAACTAACTGACCAATTCACTAATTACCCACCTGCCCACCTACCTACCCAACTAATTGCCTTGCCATCAAACTTGCTCAGTAACCAACCAACTAAACTAATCAGATATCAACATATCTATTTTTGCCACGCAACAACTCACCAACTAACTAATTGACCATATGACCAACTGACCAGACCAACTTACTCAATCACTGCTTAACCAAATGACCAAATCACTCACTAACTGACCTGTTCTGCAACTAACTCATTGACCAACTTACTCATATTTAGCAGGTTGAAGATTCTCCACAAGAGGGTGCTATTAGTACTCGGGCAGATTTTGGTGCTTTATAATAGTGGTGCTTTGCATCAGTGGCACTGCGTGTCCTCAAGTGTGTTTTTATTTATTTATTTATTTATTTATTTTTTAAGAACAATAAATATAACCATGCAATATAGCACTATGAACTTTACTTCTTCATGAGGTTTGCGCTCAAATAATGTTGGCAAGCTGCATGGTCTACATGCGGTAGTGCACCTACAGCTTCTGTAGCTTACAGAAACATGAAACCCAAATTATTCCATTATAAAAAATAAATACAATGGTAATTTGTGCGTATTTAGGAAACTGGTGAGGCCGTTAGTAGGCTAGGCATGCACTCAGAGAAAGGTGACCCCTAGATAAGGTCTGGTAATGCAAGGTTTACGAGGCTTTTAAAGCTAGCATTAGCATAATAAAGCCTTACAACTACAGAATTTGAACATATTTAGCAACATCTATATTGCAGTATTTGAAACTTACCGCTGGTCAGTCCAAACCAAGTCTTAGACCAAGCAAAAGCAGAATCATAGCACTCCAGCTCAGGTTTACACCATCGGACAGGTTGATTTCCCTAGACAGTTCTGTGGTGTTGGATGACCGGTCACACATTTTCATATTACACAGGACAAAGCGAGTGGCAGTGAGCTAAAAATAGCTACTGGCACTCATGAGGAGTATCATTCTGTCCGACCAAGGTGACAGTGCCTTCAGGGTTTTTTTTCCCGGGCCAAACAATGACCATGCTGCCTCACAATGATCCAAAAATTAACAAGAGATTATCAAAGACAGTAACCACTCTATATGTCCAAATGTTTGTAGACACCCTGTCTAATGAATGCATTCAGCTACTTTAAGTTGCACCCATTGCTGACTTAGATGTGCAAATGCACAAACACAGCCTGTCCAGTCCTGGTAGAGACATACTGCCAATAGAATAGGACTAGGATAGGATAGGTGTGGACTAGAAGGATATAAAACCCTCCAAGCTTTGAGCTGTGGAGCAGTGGAACTGTGTTATCTGGATTGATGGTTGGTGCTCCAGAAGAAACCACAAATAAGCAGGTGTCCCAATACTTTTGTCCATATCGGGCTTAGTCTGTTTTACTGTTTATTTCCACCTGCAGGTTAGAACTCCCACTGGTGGGGAATTTTCCCATTCTCAGACCTCTGACCATGGAGGGCTGTGGTGTTGATGGGACTTAAACATATGATCTTCTAAGTCTCTTGATAAGCAGGCAGTTAGACAGTCACGCCACTCTAGAGCTGTGAAGCCATGTAGCCATTTCTGTGTCTGAGAAAGAAGGGAGGGTGAATTTACTCAGAACTGTGTGAGTATTTATGTAGTGTTATTTCACAGCTCTACACCGGCCCTATGGTCTAACTGCTGCTCATCAAGCGTGAGGAGGTCATCAGTTCAGATACTAGCAAGGCCTCAGGGCTCCATTGTCAAAAGCCTCCCAGTCTGGGGAGGTCATGTGATGGGGGGCACTCTAACTTGCCGATGGGACTAAACAGTAAACAGATTGAGGGGTGGAGCCACGGACTAAACATCTTATGCAGTATTTAACCAGTTTCAGCTGCAGCTCCTTTACTGAGGTTGTTGAGGCTCAGCTCTGTATGGATTGTTGACCAAACTGAGTTGCGAGTTAGATCATCAGCAGCCGGAGTCATCAGCAGCCGGAGTCATCAGCAGCCGGAGTCAGGGAGAGCACAGTCACTAGTGTGGTGTTGGTCAGCACAGGCGTCTGTTAGCCGTTGTATCAGAACTGGAGAGCCGAGCTTTCCTCCGAGTGCTTTGGCTACCTAGCAATGCTGCATCAGTAACAGTTGGAAGAGAGGAGATAACTGGCTTCACATGTGTCAGAGGACACCCTCCCAGTGTTGGGGACGTTGCTAGTGATGGGGAAAGTTCACGTAAACAGAGATTGGGTAACTGGCCTACATAACTGGCCTTCATAATCGGGGAAAAAATTAAATAAATGATTAAACATCATTTTAAAATGGCCTGACTTTTTGTTTATTCTGCTTTTACAGTGCATGTGAACTCAGTGTTGGGAATTGTGTAGCATTAGGATGACTCTGTGAAAAATTAGATGCTATTGATTTCTACTGCCAGCTTGTCCAGTTTATTTGCTTGGCCTCACGCTTTTGCACATCGTGTTCTCCTGAAATGTTGGTTAGTTGTTCGTGAATCAATGCAGGTGACTCAGTTACAGAAACACTGCATTCACATATGTGTACACACACAAGGCCAGGGTTCAAGTGCTGCTTTCTTCTCAAGTTCACAGATAAGAATATTCCAGTAAAAAAAAAGAAACAGTGTCCCACAAAAGCCTCTCCTTGAATCTTGGTGAGCAGAATTTCCATGAAGAGTTTATTACTTGTTGGCTCAAAGCACATGTAAATATGACCGTAGCTGTTATTCAGCGAGGATCATGCTTTATGTGAAAGATCGTATAAGTTTACCTCTGTACGGCTTTCTGTCCTTGCTGATTTTCAATAAACACACGAACACCTTGTCCCATATATTGTCCACAAACCTGCATGCAGTGTTCAGACTGTGGTAAAATACAATATTAAATATTAAATCAGAGATATTTAGGAACCAATAAGAATGTGCCCACTCATCCTCGAAGAATGCTGAGGTGTTTAATACAACAGTGACCTACAAAGGTCTTATTGGTTTAGTGTCCAGCTATCTGTGTGATATTTTTAAACCCAGTATAGCCTCTCCTTCTGGCCTTGTCACATGCTTACATTCTTTGCAAAGAAGGGGTCTACACAGTCATTTCTGAATATTATGACCACCCCTGGTTTGGAATGAACTCAGCCCATTATACAGCCATGTGAAAGTTAGGACACCCCATGAAAACATTGTGTATTTTGTTCTATAATGGAGTTCTGTAATAACTGGATTGATGGTTGGTGCTCTGGAAGAAACCACGAATGAGCAGGTGTCCCAATACTTTTGTCCATATCGTGCTTAGTCTGTTTTACTGTTTATTCCCATCTGCAGGTTAGAACTCCTACTGGGGGGATCTTCCTATTCTCAGACCTCTGACCATGGAGGGGTGTTTTGTTGATGGGATTTAAACATATGATCTTCTGAGTCTCTTGATAAGCAGGCAGTTAGAAGCACAGTTAGAAGGCGAAAATTCACACCCCTCCACCGCTGCCCCTGCTCCTCCTGATGGTCCAACTGTATTCATCCTCTGCCCAGCCATGTTAAGCCATCCTCTGGCTTTGGGTCCCATCAGCTCGAAGCCCCCCAGAACTCCAGCCCAAATTTCTCGAGTTCTCCTCCTTGCCTCGGTCAAGCGTAGTCCACACTTCGCAAATATATATTTAAACATGGTTGGAGGGGATTATTCTGGAGGAGTCTCAGTGTCTTATTTAAACATCAGACGTTTAGTCTGGTCTGCTCTTGCTGGTTGAAGTGAGTGGTGAAGAAGATCACCATGGCCAGATCCAAAGAGCTCTCTGAGGCCTTCAGAAAGAAGGTTGGAGATGCAGAGGAGTCTGGGAAGGGGGTTAAAAATCAGAATCAACAACAGAAGAAGACATGAAATCGAAGACCCCCAGAGCAGCCAATTGTGACCGTGGAAGGAAAACCTCTCTCAGAGCTGGAGGAAGAAACCTTGGGAGGAACTATACTGTTGTACTGCATTCATAATCATAATATAATAATCATGGTGCAGTAGAATTTAATATAGTCATGGCAGTGATGGTCAGAATAATGATGGGTAATAGTGGCAGATCGTTAAGAGTCCATTTAGGTTTGAACATGGTCATTAGGCTGGTAGCAGTGGCAGGAGGGTGTGCAGCTGGTCTGACACGGGTGGTGGGGGAGCCTGCTGGTCGGACTGGTCGGTGGCAGCTGGTCTGACGCAGGTAAATGGTCAGTCTTCCAGCAGGTCGGGCTGGGTGACCATTTACTCGGAGAAGGTAAAAAGAGACAGGTTAGTTCTGAGAGGATTTTATGGAGGGCAGAGAGTGTTGGGCAGTATCAGAGTGTGTCTGATGACTCTGGCAGGTCTGACTATAACCTCATTAAATAAATATAAGACTATAGCCTCATTAAAAGGAGAGCCAGAAGGTAACACAGACACGGGAGCTCCCTGAAAAACTAGCATCCATCTGCTCCACCGTCCACAAACCTGAGCGCCCACAGTGATCGTGTGCAAGCAGCGAGACGACAGCTCCTACATCTCCGTATACTACACTACAGCAACACCATAGCAACCACTTAGGGATAGCATAGCAACAAGTGGGAACCACTTTTGCTGGGCAACCATTCTGGTTTGTTTTCTTTCTGGTCGTTCCCATCAAATTTTCTATGTGAGCTCTAGATTCTGTCTTTTCAAGGTCATGATTTTTTGTGACCTCTGTCCATTTCCTTACCAACATGGCAACACGTTTATGAATTTCACAGAAATGAAATTCATAAACGTGTTGCCATGTTGGTAAGGAAGTCCAGCGGCGCCTTATTTTCATGCCGTTTATAGTGCATGTTATTTAATAATTGTCCTGCTTCATTGTTGAACATCGTTATGAGGTTAATGATTGAATGTAAAGGTTAACCCAGAGCCTGACAGAAGGATGTTGAGGGCCTGTCAGCAGAAGAAAGAGTTGGAATAAATGAGACAAAATGGACAAAACATATGATAAACGTGTCCTTTCGTCCGATACGGTCGTTCTTCCAGCCGAGAACGTCCACTGGTCTTCAGCGCAGTGATTTATCGATACACTAAGTGGATTGGTCGATTCTGTTTCTTACCATCAGAAGAACTGGTTACAGGGAATGCATCATCTTCTGTTACAATGAACAGAGGACTCTGCTGTGCTGGAGCACCCACGCCCACGTGCAGGGGAGGAGTGAAGATATGATATAAATGTAGAAACTTGTGAAGATAAGCTACAGGAGACCGATTTCCAGAACTCGCGTGGAATCTCTTTAAAGCTACAAACTATTTGAATCAAGATTCTGGCCAACTGAAGGTAAGATTTGATACTTTGTTAATGGGGAAAGTACACTAAATAGACAAAAGTATTGGGACGTCTGAAATCAAGGGTATTAAAAAGAGTTTCTCCTGCTTTTGTTGGAGTAACTGTCTCTTCTGTCCAGGGAAGAAGGCTTTAGTGAGGTCAGGATGTTGTTGGAGGATTGATCACCACCCCAACTCATCCCAAACGTATTCGATGAAGCACCAACCACAGTTAGTTCCACTGCTCCACAGCTCAATGCTGGATGCTGGGGGGGGCTTTATGCCCCTCTAGCCCACATCTGGGACAACTTTTCTACAGCGACTAGACAAGCTGTGTGCATCTGCACATCTAAGTCAGCAATGGGAGCAACTTAAAGTAGCTGGATGCGTTCATTAGAAGGGGTGTCCACAAACATTTGGCAGTGAAGTGTACGTCAGAGATATCCATTATATAGTTAATTACATATGTCAGGTAGCTTTGAAACTGAGCGAGATTGCTACTGTTATCCAGTTCTTGAGAGAATCCAACTTTTATTTTGGAGTTTTAACAGCATTCAGTGCTCCAAGAAGCCCCAATGCCCCCAATGTTCAAACCCAGCCCAGCTCAATGAAACGCAGCTGATCTCAACAAAGACAAAAATGAACATTAGCTGTATTTGATTTCGTAAGTCAGCTGTTTGATTTTTGGGGCTTGCTTTATTGACTTATTTTCTCCCACTTCTCTACGGCCAGCGTGAAACAGACACCCGCTTATTCAAACGCCATCACTTATCCATTTCAGCTTGCTGTGTAAATGGATCACAGGCCTGAATGGAGGGTCTTATCAGCTAAGGATAATAAATGCACTAATGGATCTCGCCTGCTGAGCTGTCCCACCAATGAAAGATGCATTTGCACCTTGACACATCATGGTGATAATGCAGGCACAAAGGAAGGTTTGTAAAGGGTGGTGGAGAAGGTTGTGATGCAACCGTAAGAACATCCAACCCTTTTTGAAGGCAGGGGTCTTCTCAAGACCTACCACTGCTGCATATGGAAATACCCCCCACAAATTGCCCCACATTCCCTTCTGTGGACCCTTCTGTAGAACCTGCACTTACCTTCTTAACCTAAGCCCTTCTCCTTCCAAGCTTCCAGGTGGTCACCGAGGCCTGGACCGCACCAATGGGGCACCACTTCTCCAAGCGCAGAATGCCTGATCTGGACAGCTTGCCTCAGGGCCGGTTTTCCTTCAGCGAAGAGGCGCCTCCACAGTACTCTTCGAGTCGCGGGGAGCAGACAGCCGTCCGAAACATTCAGGCGAGAGGCAGCAGCAGTGAGGTCAGCATCAGCATGGAGACCCCAGGACAGCAGCCTGACCGCCGGGTTTCAGGGCAGGAGGGCCGGAGGCCGTCCATCTACAGCACCATGGATGCAGTGCCTCATCTGGAGTTCTACTCCAATGCCACAGCCACGGGCCGGCTGCGGCGCAGCAGGCCGTCACTGGAGACTCTGCGCAAGGTTTTCGAGGTAGCGTTTCAGCTTATATGTGCCTTTATTCAGTTTAGCCTGTGCATATCTAGTATATGTCCAAAAGTTTGTGGACACCCCTTGTAATGAATGTATTTAGCTACTTTAAGTTGCACCCATTGCTGTCTAGTCCCTGCATAGAAGTATGGGCAGTTGTTTAGAAAAATCTCTGGAGAGGACACACATGAAGCTATTGGCACCATGCTGCCTAATGCCAGGCCAGGCGTGGGCTAGAGGGGGTATAAAGCCCCCCAGTATTGAGCTGTGGAGCAGTGGAAGAGCTGTGTTCTCTGGAATGATGGATGTGGCTCCATCCAATATGCTTGTGATTAGTTGGGGAGTTCAGTATAATGTGGGGTGATCATCGTCATCATCATCATCCAGCATCCTGACCTCACTAATGCTGCTCTTGTCAATGAAAGCAATCAAGTCCTCACAGCAATGTTCCTCCAAAATCTAGTAGAAAGTCTTCTTTTCTGGACAGTAGAGACAGTTACTCCAACAAAATCAGGATCAGCTCTTTTTTAATACCCTTGATTTCAGAAAAAGCAATAAATAACAAACAGGTGTCCAAATACTTTTGTCCATAATGTGTATTTTAGTAAATCTGTGTTCAAGGTCTAAATGGAGGTAAAATACAACATCAAATTTATATCTAATAAAACCTGATTTTTTAGTTATACATCTACAGTACCATCATCAACATTACCTATACAAGCTTATTAGACAGGTGTAGCTTCACAGGTGGGTCTGGATGGTAAATTTAACAGAGATCTGTGTTACACCTTCGCAGCTCAACCCACTGTTAATTGGGTTTAATACAAGAAAGGATGAATAAAAATACTTTGTACTTAACTACAAATTACAAGTTACTGTTTTAACTATAAATTTTCTTGTGCCATATTTTTGTCCATTGCAGCTTATCAGATGTCAAATGTATTATATATATATACAATGTATTATATATATTATGTGTATATATATATATATATATATATACATACATACATACACATATGTAGTTCTAAACTTTTACATCCAGTTATTTTTATATGTAAAAATGTCATGATAAATGGACCAATAGAAATGTTCCAAAATGCCTTATGAAATGACTTATGTAATGGAATGGAATATAATGTTTTTACATTAACTTCCATTAAAAGTTAATAAGGTTTGTCCTCCTCCTGTAAAGTTGGCGTAGAGGTGGACAATATGGTATTTTTGCCCAGACCGTAGTGCTAAAAAAAACAATATAAAACAATATAAAAAATGCTAAGTATATATATGAAATTAATAAGACCACCCTACATGATCAGTTTCTCTGGTTTTACTATTTATAGACAGTGTGTTTAGGGTTATTAACATTTGTGTTGTATTTTATAAACCATGGACAACATTTCCCCTAAATTCCAAATAAAAAATATAATTATTTAGAACTATTTAGATTTATTTATTTATTTATTTATTTGCAGAAATGACAACTGCTCAAAACAGCTGC
Organism: Salminus brasiliensis; assembly: GCF_030463535.1. NCBI lineage: Eukaryota > Metazoa > Chordata > Actinopteri > Characiformes > Bryconidae > Salminus > Salminus brasiliensis. The sequence goes on along the minus strand of NC_132901.1, from coordinate 26,006,587 downwards.
TCAAATAATGCAGAGAAATGATTATTATAATAATTATAATAAAAGAAGTTATTATTCAGATTTAATCACAGTATTAATATCTGAACTCTGAGAGCATTCAGAATCACTATGCTGAAATAATAATCTCGACTGACCAATCACAGCCCTCATGTCTCGGCCGGCTCTCCACTAGTCTTTCACATTGCTGTTGGGACTTTATGCCGTTCATAGTCTGTAAATTCATCTCACTCAGCTCTGTTTGATGAAACGTCTGGAATAAAACAGCTGCCAAACACATAGAGATGCAGATTTAAGAACAATTATCAAGTCTCTCGCTCCCTCTCTCTCTCTCTCTCTCTCTCTCTCTATATATATATATATATATATATATATATATATATATATATATATATATATATTCTTAATATATGCACCACATCATCCACCTCTACACCAATATTTTGCAATTCCTGTCATTGATTTATGTATTAACGTCTGTGGCTGCGTGTGTTTCAGGATGGGAAAACAGGCAGCAACATGGAAGACTCAGGAACGGGAAGCCTATCAGCAATCCGAGAGCAGGATGAGGGTGAAAACCCTGCCGACGGGAAGATCAAGCAACCTGTCCGCTTCGGCTGGGTGACCGGTGTTATGGTAAGAATTACAGAAGTACAGAAATAAAGAACGGGGTCCAAAATCCAAAATCTGAGACCACTGTTGGTCAAATTTCTTAAATGTTAATAATAAAAAGTCTGAGATTGTATATTTCTCCTTGCAGTCGTTTAATAATATACGTTTGTATGGGTTTATGCTCCACAAATGGGAATTTTTCAACCTCTCTTAATCCCTTACTGTTTATTTAAAGTATGTTATCAGGTAAATGTAAATATTTACCAGGAGATCTTATGAATAGTCCTTCTTTATCTTATTTCTTATAATTGGTCTGTATTTAATTTGGTTTTTTTTAACAATTCCTAGAATCCCAGGTGTAAAAATCCCAGATTTACAGTGTGGCCTCAGACCTTTGGACCCCGCCGTATGTGTTCAGTCAAGATTTACTGCACACACCAACATTGCGTGGATCTGGTTTACAATTCTGCCTAATTACTGGTTGCAGATTCGCTGTATGCTGAATATCTGGGGGGTTATTCTGTTCCTGAGGTTGTCCTGGATTACATCTCAGGCAGGGATCAGTGAGTAAACCCTCCATGTCTCGATCATGTGGCAAAGTGATGTCCTGTAGGTCAGTAGTTACCATCCCTGCTTATGGAGATTTTTATTTCTGTAGAGCAAAAAGACCTTCTGTCCAAACCAACACCACCTGATCCATCACATTGCTGCCTACAGACGACTCAGATTAGCTAAATGAAATGCATTAGATTTGGGTTCGAAGGTTGGAGACCACTGCTGTAGATGGAGTACCAACATCTCTCCATTTGTGCTCCTTACAGTTCTCACCTGGGTCATCATCTTCATGTCCGTCCTGGTAACCTCAGTTACTTGTTTATCGGTGTCTGCCATTTCCACAAACGGGAGGGTCTCATCAGGTGAGTGTCAAATTTCAAACCCACACTTCCACCCTTGTTCGCGTCCCCTGACTGTCATTCTTGTCATTTTTGTTCATCAGGTGGAGCCTACTTTATGATCTCCCGTACTTTGGGCCCTGAAATGGGGGGTCCCATCGGTGTGGTGTTCTCCTTTGCCAATGCTCTGGGATGTGCCCTCAACACCGTGGGATTTGCAGAAACTGTCCGAGACCTCCTGATTGTAAGAGACGGTTATTACACATCTGTAAAACTGCTCTAATGACCACGGTTTATCATTTTACACCAGTAATGCAGATTTTTTGTGTTGGGTTATTGCTCACATGGTTGTGGGTTCTATACCCAGGTCTTGATTCACATATGTCATAACAGTTGTTCTTATTTCTTGTAGATAAAATAATTTAATCAGTTATATTTCGTTTTGGCTTAGATGTATAGAGCACTGAGTTATTAAATCACAAGGTTGTGGGTTCAATTCCCAGGTGTGCTAAGCTGCCACTGTTGTTTTCTAGACTCACTTTTAATTGCTAACACAGATGCTGTTCTTATTTCTTATAGAAAAAATAATTGCGTCACTTATATTTAGTTACCCAAATATACGTGTTGGGTTGTTAAAAGGGTTATGGGTTCAATACCCAGGTCAGCCCAAGCTGTCGTGTTTGCCTTTGTGTGGCCCTTGATTCATATTTAGTAGCCAGAACAAATTGTGTTCTGTTAGTTAGTTGTAGATAAAATAATTCAGTTAGTTGTGGTTTAGATCTACAGAGTGATGGGTTAATAATCTCAGGATTCTGGGTTCTATACCCAGGTCTGCCATATTGTCACTGTTGTTCACATGTAATAGCTTAAACAGTTGTCATTCTTATTTCTTGTAGATAAAATAATTAGTAGTTATGCTTAGTTTAGGCTTAGATGTATTAAATCACAAGGTTGTGGGTTCAGTTCTCAGGTCTGCAAAGCTGCTAGTTTTGGGCCCTTAATTAACATTTAGTTGCCAAAACAGTTGTTCATATTTGTTATAGACAAAATAATTCATTCAGTTATATGTAGTTTTGTCTTAGATGTATTAGATCACAAAGTTGTGGGTTCAATTCCCAGGTCCACTTAGCTGTTGTTGGGCCCATAATTCAGTTTTAGTTGCTAAAACAGTAGTTCGTATTTGTTACAGATCATAATAATCCTGGTGGTTGTATTCAGTTGTGGCCTTTGGTTTTTGATCACAGGGTTGTAGGTTCAATACCCAGGCCCACTAAGCTATTGTTGTTGGACCATTGATTCACATTTAGTTGCAGATAAAATACTGTTGGTTGTATTCAGTTGTGACTTACAGAGCGTTGGGTTTTTGATCATAGGGATGTGGGTCTGATACCCCAGCATGCTGTTGAGCTCTTGGCTCTTGGCTGACCCTGCTTTGTACTGTAACACATAAGCTTAGTAACAATAAAGGGAAATCTCCTTCTCTAACAAAACAAATTCAGTTCTAGTTATTTAAGGTTTAACTTGTACTTTTACAAAAATAGACCTCCTTAATCCCTGATCCTCCTTATGAAACAGGAATATAATGCCGTCATGGTGGATTCAATCAACGATGTGCGTATTATTGGTACCATCACCATCACTGTGCTTCTGCTCATCTCTTTGGCTGGAATGGAATGGGAGTCGAAGGTAAAGCCTCAGCTGGACTCTACTGTATCATTTTTTTTATCAGCCATGACTTCGGCTTTGCTCTGAAAAGATGTTCTAAGGGTCTCTGTCTCTTTTTCCAGACCCAGATTCTGTTCTTCCTTGTGCTCATGGTGACCTTCGTAAACTATTTTGTGGGTACAGTTATTCCAGCCACTCCAGAGGAACAGGCAATGGGTTTCTTCAACTACCGAGGTATCAGCTTAAAAACAAAGTTTTCAAAGCACCAAAGGTTTCCACTTTTTCAGAGGTTAGAGCTCTGGGCTATTGATGACAGGGTTGTGGGTTCGATACCCGGGCTCAGCAAGCTGCCACTGCTAGGGCCCGCCTTGAGCAAGGCCCATCACCCACTCTGCTCCCCTGGCTGCCCACCACTCTGGGTGTGTGTGTGTGTGTTCCCTGCCTAATTCACTAGTGTGTGTGTTCACTACCACAGATGGGTAAAATGCAGAGTACACATTTCACAGGTGCTGATCATAAAATCAGAATATCATGAAAAAGTTTAGAGAGATTTATTTCAGTAATTAAATTCAAAAAGTGAAACTTGTATATTATATTCATTCATTACACAGACTAATATATTTCAAGTGTTTCTTAAAAATTAGAATATTGTGAAAAGGTTCAGTATTAAAGACACCTGGTGCCACACTCTAATCAGCTAATGAACTCATGAATGAAGCTAAAGCACCTGCAAAGGCCTTTAAATGGTCTCTCAGCCTAGTTCTGTTGGCTACACAATCATGGGGAAGACTGCTGACTTGACAGTTGTCCAAAAGACAACCATTGACACCTTGCACAAGGAGGGCAAGACACAAAAGGTCTGGCTGTTCACAGAGCTCTGTGTCCAAGCACATTAATAGAGAGGCGAAGGGAAGGAAAAGATGTGGTAGAAAAAAGTGCACAAGCAATAGGGATAACCTCACCCTGGAGAGGATTGTGAAAGAGTGAAAATGAACACAAGAATTGTTCCTAATCTCAGATGATCTCCTTTTCAGCTGATATTTTTGTGGAGAATCTGTTTCCTGACTGGAGAGGCTCGGAAGGAAATTTCTTCCAGATGTTTGCCATCTTTTTCCCCTCTGCTATTGGCATCCTGGCAGGTGCCAACATCTCAGGAGACTTGAAAGTAAGGCTAGGATTCTGTTTTCAACAACGTATTCAATGCCCTAAAGCTGAAACCAGGGCTGCGTCCAGAAACCCCAAACCCCAAAAGTTTGTTTTCCTACCGGTCCTCCTCCTCCTCTCCTATGTGACCCGGAAACTGATTTTGTGGCGCTGTCTTGCCACCTGTCCAAATACTGCAGGAGGCGAAAGAAGCCGAAAGATGCCCCTCATCCATGAAAGTATCCTACCCAGGAAGTCTTTCAAAGATTATGGAGTGACGTCACTGTGATCATGCCTAGAGACCACGGGCAAATGGAGAAGGCAACACACAATAATATCAGTTATATTGATATTAAAAATATCAAATATTATCAAATGTCAGGCAACAACAATATCAATTAAATTAATTACGCTCCTCTGCTGATTTCCACCTGGCTTATATAGCTACAGTACTACGCAAGTACTGTATGTTCAGTAAAACTTTATTAAATTATATATTATTATATATAAATGAAATAAATTAAAATTGATTATATTTCATATATGTATTTTAGATTATATTTAGATTATACTCTCCACTGTATCTCTGCAATGAGCATGAGTTTCATTCACAATGGACTTGTCGTATTGTCGTAAATGTGCTGCTCTATGCAATAGCTGTGATTGGCTGGGCAGTACTAGGAGTGTTGTGATTGGCTGAGTTCATCAGTGGTCAACATCATATCTAAAAGGGATCAGCTGTCCCATTCCCCCTATTACTGCTCCTACCCCCCCCCCCCCCCCCAATTCCTCCACCTTCTTCCAGGGTAAGAGGGAGGCAGTAGGAAAGGAGGAGGAGTAGCAAAAGTTTCTGGACGCAGCCCAGGGCTTGTAGGACTACGAGTAAATGTATACTGATGTGTTGTATTTGTGACTGTAACAGGATCCAGAGATTGCCATTCCAAAAGGAACACTAACGGCCATCTTCGGGACAACCATGAGCTATTTAGCCATTTCCGTAACTGCAGGTGAGCCCTGGTGAATGGAACAAGCCTGCCCTGGCCCGTCCTTACTTATGGTCACCTAGTCTCTTCTCGGTTTCCTCCTCGCAGGAGCGTGTGTGGTGCGTGATGCCTCCGGGAACCTGAACGACAGTCTGCCTGTGAACTTCTCCAGCCCATGTGAGGGTTTAGGATGCAAGCTAGGTTGGAACTTCACCGAGTGTGAGCAGAGCCAGTCTTGCTCCTTTGGCCTATCCAACAGCTTCCAGGTATTAATCAGCTATTAGTATTGCCTGCGTCACTAACGGCAATGAGCCAAAACATTATGACCACTCATCTTGTGTGCAATAGTGCATATGAAGATCTGGGATGTACAGTCAGTTCAGCAGCATGAAGGGCCAAATTGTCAGGTGCCAGGGTGTTGGGCCCCCAGGCCTTGTTGATGCGCAATAGTGAGACAGACCACGTTGTCTGAACCAACAGAATGACGGGAATGAGAGGCCCTCTGCTGCCAATCTGTGCAACTGCTGACCAGTCCGACCACGTATCTGTCACTGTAGTATGTACAGTGAAACGTGTCCTCCGCATTTGACCCATCTGTGGTAGGTAACACACACACACACACACACTAGTGAACTAGTGGCAGTGAGCACACACACACCCAGAGCAGTGGTCAGCCACTTCCAGCGCCCGGGGAGCAGAAGGCTCAAGGCTGGGCCAACAGTGGCAGCTTGCTGAGCCTGGGTATCGAACCCACAACCCTGTCACCAATAGCCCAGAGTGTGTTGTTTACCAATGGGTGGGGGTTGGGGTGCTGGACCAATGAGTTTAATATTTCTCATATTGGTGCCAGATATCACAGATACATGGCAAGATTTAGCCTAGAGTTTAAAAGACATGTGGAGGACCAACAGTTTATGAGGCAGGTGGTCATAATATTTTGGCTCATTGTTGTATATATGTGTGTGTGTGTGTGTGTATGTGTATATGTATGCACAGAGTGGGTGTTGGCATATGATAGCAAACAACAAAGGTGCCAAACAAGGCGTCTGTTAGCTGGTGTGGTGGAGCTTTCCTCCAATCAGTGGCAGTGGCTGGGCTTCAGGGGTTAGGTCCTTACGCTCTTAGATTGTTGAGAGCATTGCCAGCACTAGGGCTGTACCAAAGTGGTGGAAGAAGGAAACTATTCATAATAAATAAATTGTAAAAAAATGTATATAAAAATCTATGTGTATGTAATCAAATATAATCATATAATATACATAATAAATATATATGTGTAAAAAAAAAAAAAAAAAATATTTGATACATAAATATGTATCATTATCTTTGTTTAAATAAGACTCAATCAATCTGGAATCTCGTACGTCTTCTTATATATATTCTCATATATAACCTAAATAACAAGGTTTTTGTTCATCTGCATTTTAGACAACTGGAATTGGGGACACACAGGACATCCAGGATGATTTTGTAAGTTGTGTGTTTGCTATTTTAGGTGCTCAGTTTGGTCTCAGCCTTCGGCCCCCTCATCACTGCCGGCGTCTTTGCAGCCAGTCTGTCTTCAGCCCTTGCCTTCCTAGTCTCTGCACCCAAAGTCTTCCAGGTAAGAAGCTTTTTTCCGGCCACCAGGTCTTGGCAGTGAGTAAGAGACTTCACTAACGTATCTACCTTTTTCTTTTTTTTGTTAGTGTCTCTGCAGGGATAACATATACCCCTACATAGGCTTCTTTGGTAAGGGATATGGGAAAAACAGTGAGCCACTGCGAGCCTATGTCCTGACTTACTTCATTGCTCTGGCCTTCATTCTGATTGGTGAGTTCTAGTTTGGAAGTGTAGGTTATGCTCTGACAGCAGTTTAAATGGAGTTATGTAATAACTGAAAGTTTGGGAGAAGGACCACGCCCAGGCTCCTCCCCTCTATTTCTACACACTGTAAAACCGCTCCTCTCCCTTCTCTTTCTCAAAAGATGACAATTTGCACCCCACCACCGCTCCTGCTCCTCCTGATCATCCAATCATGCTCAACCTCTACCTGGCAAGGGGGGGGGTCTGGCTTCGGGTCCCATCAGCTCGAAGCCCCCCAGAACTCCAGCCCAAATTTCTGGAGTTCTCCTCCTTGCCTCAGCTAGCGTGGTCCGCATTTGCAAAATCTCATATGCATGAGCGTCATGTCAGCTTGTGATCAGTAGTCAGTGATTTGTTGTCAAGCATGTGGTCCGAAAGTGATCAACTGGTCAAGTGGTCCCTTTCTGGATTTACATGGCTCAAATGTGTCTCAGACCGCCTTCTGTGTGTGTGTGTGTGTGTGTGTGTGTGTGTGTGTGTGTGTGTGTGTGTGTGTATATATATATATATACAGCGCTACCAAAAAATTGAGACCACTTAATTTCTTCTCTTAAATTTGCATCTCTACATGTATGGCAGCCAAAGCTGAGGTACCTGAATTTACAGACTATGAACGGCATAAAGTCCCAACAGCAATACAGTGAAAGACTAGTGGAGAGCCGGCCGAGACATGAGAGCTGTGATTGGTCAGTCGAGGTTATTATTTCAGCATAGTGATTCTGACTGCTCTCAGAGTTCAGATATTAGTACTGTGATTAAATCTGAATAATAACTTCTTTTATTATAATTATTATCATCATTTCTCTGCATTATTTGAGCAGCTGTTTTTGAGCAGTTGTCATTTCTGCAAATAAATAAATAAATAAATGCTCTAAATAGTAATATTGTTATTTGGAGTTTAGGGGAAATGTTGTCCATGGTTTATGAAATACAGCGCTAATGTTAATTTCCCTAAACACAGACTATAAATAGTAAAACCAGAGAAACTGATCATGTAGGGTGGTCTCTTCATCCTTTCTGTACGTGTGTGTATATATGTATATATGTATATATATATATATATGTGTGTGTGTGTGTGTGTGTGTGTGTGTGTGTGGAGGTGGGTTAACTGGCTGTAAATTGGCAGAAAAAAAGGGAAAATTCAACAAATAAGATAAGATGTTAAGATAGAATTCTGATAGATGAATGAAGTGACCAGGTGTAAAAGGGGTCTAAGCAGCTTCCAGAGACATAAAGGTGAACCCTATTAAACTTTAATGTATAGAAAATGTCCTTTCATCATGTTCACTGCAAAACTTCTATATTGTGTGTAATCTAGCAAGTCAGATCCCTTTTAAATTTGGTATACATATCTAATATTTATCAAACAGTATATAAACAGTATATGATTATTTAATTCATTTTTTACTGTAAGGGGTTGTATCTACATATAGGGTCTTATTTCTTTGGCAGATCATTTTTCTACAAGAAATATTCTACAAGATAATTCAGCTTTTTTTCAGGATCTGCCAGTGGAGTACGATACTGTCAGTAGATGAAATTACTTACAACAAGTAAAATTAGGTTAGAAAGAAGTTGAATAATCTTATTAATATAATATATATTATTCAACAATTAATATTTAACTTAATTAGACATTATTGTGAATCATGTATCTTAATTACACCTAATAATCCATACACACATCTCTATATGTCTCCTCAGCCCAGCTGAACGTCATCGCTCCTCTGATCTCTAACTTCTTTCTGTGCTCCTACGCCCTCATCAACTTCAGCTGCTTCCATGCCTCCATCACCAACTCTCCAGGTGAGAAGCCACATGTAACTGGTTCCTTCAGAGGAGTCTTCCCATCAGAGCTTGTTTTGCTCAGTTAAATACGCTTGAAGGAAATAGACTAAAATAGAGGAAATGTTATATTATATAAATGGTTTGCTTCGTTGCACCTGATGTATCTCTGCAGGATGGAGGCCATCCTTCAAATACTACAGTAAATGGACTGCTCTGTTTGGATCGGTCATCTCTGTGGTGCTGATGTTCCTGCTCACCTGGTGGGCAGCTCTCATTACGTTCGGCATTATCCTCTTCCTGTTCGGCTATGTGACGTACAAGAAACCGGGTAAGAAGCTCATTGTACTGAATGCATTTAGCTACTTTAAGTTGCTCCTATTGCTGACACAGATGTGCAAATGCACATACGCAGCTTGCCTAGTCCCTGCAGAGAAGTATTATCTCTCTGGAGAAGATAAACCCGAACCTATTGGCACCATGCTGCTGCCTAATGCCAGGCCAGGCGTGGGCTAGTAGAGGGGTATAAAGGCTCCCCAGCATTGAAGAGCTGTGGAGCAGTGTAAGAACTGTGTTCTCTGGAATGACGGATGGTGGAGCTCCATCCAATACTTTTGGGATGAGTTGGAGAGTTGGGGATGATAAGGCCCTCACTAACACTGCTCTTGTGGCTGAATGCAATCAAATCTTCACAACTCTAGCTGAAAGCCTTCTTCTTCCAGGACAGTAGAGACAGTTACTCCAATAAAAGCAGGAGAAACTCTTTTAATACCTTTGATGTCAAAAGAAATATTGAATGAGCAGATGTCCGAATACTTTTGTCAATATAGTGTATAATTAAAACACAGGGTTTTGACTGGAGTGCCCCTTTAAGTGTATAGCAGTGGAAAATCCACCATAACAGGAATCATAACCAGTCATATATTCCTTCCAGAGGTGAACTGGGGCTCGTCCGTCCAGGCTGGTACCTACAACATGGCTTTGTCCTATTCAGTGTCTCTTGCTGGTGTAGAAGACCACGTCAAAAACTTCAGGTAAAGCTTAAAAAAAAGAAAAAGTGTAAACCCTCATTTGTGTTTGATGACGCGACTGATACCACCGGCCTGTTTCGTATTCTGGCAGGCCACAGTGTCTGGTTCTGACCGGTCCTCCCAATTTGCGTCCAGCTCTGGTGGACTTTGTGGGCTCCTTCACTAAGAATGTCAGTCTGATGATCTGCGGAGACATTCTCATGGTGAGACCGGTGAGACAGCACCACCCCCCATCTAGCCTGAAAATGGCCCGAACACATGCAAACCTTCCTCTGTCTCTGTCTCAGGACGACGACGAGTCCCCCACGTCCCATCAAAACACGGACAAACTGGTGAAGTGGCTGAACTGCAGGAAGGTCCGATCCTTCTACACTCCTTTCAAAGGGGACAGTCTCAGAGAGGGAGCTCGTCACCTGATGCAGGTAACAGTCTCCTCTACACTCTTAAAGATAAAGGTGCTGCAGCACTGAAAATGAGGGTCACTCTCTGAGGGAGAACCCTTTGGAACCCTTAAAGAACCCTTTGTAGCAGCTTATTTTTGAAAAGTCTAGACCAGTGGTTTCCAACATCTTGGTGGGTTCCTGCTCTAAAACACCACCCTGAGGTCAGGAAGGGCTGGTTAGCCAGTGGTATCCAACATCTTGGTGGGTTCCAGCTCTAATACACCACCCTGAGGTCAGGAAGGGCTGGTTAGCCAGTGGTATCCCGCCAGAGGTATCCAACATCTTGGTGGGTTCCAGCTCTAATACACCACCCTGAGGTCAGGAAGGGCTGGTTAGCCAGTGGTATCCAACCAGTGGTATCCAACATCTTGGTGGATTCCTGCTCTAATACACCCCCCGGAGGACCTTCCTAAACTCAGGGTGGTGCGTTAGAGCAGGAACCCACCAAGATGTTGGATACCACTGGTGAGCTGAGTAGCTGGATCAGGTATGTTGGGAGCAGTAAGGGTTCTCCAGCACCAGGCTTGGGATCCACTGCTCTAGTAGATTTCCTGGAGAACTTCACATCACTGCTTTATTCCCTTGAAAGGCTTCCGGCCTGGGGAAAATGAAGCCGAATACACTGGTCTTGGGATTCAAGACGAACTGGAAAGAGTGCCCCCCCAACAGCGTGGAGGACTACGTGAACACGATATAGTAAGTAGGGCCGGCGCTGGCGATGTTCATTGATCTTAAGGTGGGGATTAACGAGCTATCTCGGGCTGTGGAGTAAAAGCTCTCTTCAATTGTTCTTAGCGATACTTTTGATTCCAACTACGGGGTGAGCATCCTCAGAATGGTGGATGGACTTGATATTACAGAAGAGCTACAGTGTGAAGGTGTGTATGTGTGGAATGTTTGACCTTTTCCTTTTGGCATGATCGGTTAGACTTATTTGGAAAATGACTGGTGTTTTTATCTGATAGCAAACCAGGCGTTCGAGAGTGATGAGGCAATCGAGTCTGACCACAGCGACAGTTCTGAGAGAGAATCAGGTAAAGTAACGCCTCCCTAGCTAGTACTGTGGTAAACCTTCCCCTGAACCTTCTACCACTTCTACCAGGACTTCATCCTGACCCTTACAAGTTTTTGATTTAATAGCATTCATTTGATTGACCTTGGCACCATGCTGCCTAATGCCAGGAGTGGGCTAGTAGAGGGGTATAAAGCCCCCCAGCATTGAGGAGCTGTGGAGCAGTGGAAGAACTGTGTTCTCTGGAATGATGGATGGTGCAGCTCCATCCAATACTTTTGGGATGAGTTGGAGAGTTGGGGATGATGAGGCCCCTTACTAACGCTGCTCTTGTGGCTGAATGCAATCAAATCCTCACTAATCTAGCTGAAAGCCTTCTTCTTCCAGGACAGTAGAGACAGTTACTCCAATTAAAGCAGGAGAAACTCTTTCAATACCCTTGATGTCAAAAGAAATATTAAATGAGCAGATGTCCCAATACTTTTGTCCGTATAGTGTATAATTAAAACATGCTGTTTTGACTGTAGTGCCCCTTTAAGTGTTCTCTGGAATGATGCTGGTGGAGCTCCATCTAGTACTTATTTGGGATGATTTGGGGAGTTGGGGATGATGTGGAGGGAAGGTGATCATAATACTGCTCTTGTTGCTGAATGCAATCAAATCCTCACAGCAATGCTCCTCCAAAATCTAGTAGAACTTCTTCCCTGGACAGTAGAAACAGTTACTCCAACAAAAGCAGGATCAACTTTTTTTTTTAAAACCCTTAATTTCAGAAAAAACAATAAATGAGCAGGTGTCCAGATACTTTTGTCCATATAATGTATGTTACATCCCAACATTTTGTCTACATCTTTAACCTTCTGCCCCAGATATCGAAACCTCCAACCACATTATGAGCGATGACGTCCGAACAGTGTTCCAGAACAAACAAGGGAAGAAGACTATTGATGTGTACTGGATCTCAGATGATGGAGGTAGGACACTGTGATTACAGGCGCTCCAATGGTTCCTAACTGCAGTGATCTTCTCATAGTCTGATGATAGAGGTGGATTTCTGTTCGAGGTTTGGTGTGATGGCCATGCAAACTGTAGTAGGCACCAAAAGTGAACTGAGACCTCCTAAGCAGGTCGATTTTGGTCTGGCATTTCGTCAGAAACCATATGCCAAACCAGATGCCATAGAACAGTCTTCAAATCTGGACCGTGAATCCAGTTTCCAGTTCTGGACGTTGTAATCCTTGCTGGACTGCCATTGACTGCATAGAATGGGCAATGGCATTTTACCAATGGGCAGTTTGGGACACAATCATGTTTCAAGCAAGGAGAACCAAAGTGAAGAGCCTTAATTTGGACCTTCTATGAAGGTTCTGTACACACTGTTCATCTCCGTTACAAACATTGGTTCTTTTTGGAACCAAAGGTGGTTTGCAAGTAAGCAGGACTATAAATGGTCCAGTTTCTTAGACCAACTAGAAGCTTAATCATCATCATCATCATCATCATCATCATCATCATCATCACTGAGGGCTTCCTCCTGTATTTCCTCTCTGTTTAAGGCCTGACACTGTTGGTCCCATATCTGCTGAGCAGGAGGAAGCGCTGGAGGAAGAGTAAAGTCCGAGTCTTCATCATAGGCCAGCATCAGACCATGGAGGAAGATCGCAAAGAGTAAATTTCCGTTCAGTTTGAGTTGCTTATTCATCATGAGCTGTGTTTGTCTTGACCACTAATCAGCCTCTGTTCCCAGGATGATGGTTTTACTGCGGAGGTTTCGACTGGATGTCCGAGATGTCATTGTGATGACAGACAGCCAACGGCCGCCTTTTCCCAAGAAGTAAGATGTTCGGCACATTCTATGAGGCCTCTGGCAGAATCGAATCTCAAAAATACTTTACCTTAATTTCAACCTCCTTTTTTTTTTTAGCTTGAAGCGCTTTGAAGACTCTGTCGCCTCCTTCAGGCTCAGAGAGGGACAGCAGCAGGGAGATTTCACTTCAGTGCAGCAGCAAAGGACAGAAGGCCCTTGGAAGATTTCAGACAAGCAGATGGATGCATTGAGGCTCAAGGTGAGCATATTTCTGCCTGCACGTGTGAGTGTTTTCCTTATTTCCTTATGGTGCTGACCGACCACCTTGCGAATCTCTTCTCACAGTCTGAGCGGAAGGTTAGGCTGAACGAGATCATCCGGAGGAATTCCAAACATGCTGCTCTAGTCTTAGTGTGAGTACTGATCCCCGTTCATAATAATCATTAACAGAGGAATTTCATAAGATTTTTGGGAATACCCGAACTATGCGAAAACTGTTTCCAGTACTATTATATTTGATCATTGAAGACCTAACACATATCAAACAGAGCATTGCCATACTCACTGTTTGTGTGCATGTCTGTATGGCAGTTCATTACCTGTCCCCCAGAGCGACTGCCCCAGCTCACTCTACATGGCTTGGCTGGACACACTGAGCTGTGGACTACACTGTCCTGTCCTGCTGATCAGAGGAAACCAGCAGAACGTCCTCACCTTCTACTGCCAGTAACAAATTCATCCACAAACAATTGCAATTTATGATGTAACCAAACTTTTGAAAAATGAAATCGTATCAGAGTAATTATGACCACCTACCTAATAGTGATAATAACCAACCTCGGCTTGGATGACACTTGCGGGACATCATGGCATGGACTGTTAGGTGATGGAAGGCCTCAGTACCACTCGCCAGAGTCCTCGTTTCCCCTCTGGTATCAATGGCTCATGGGGCACCACGGTTATGGCTTTGGGAGGCACTCAAATGTGTGAGACGTCCATTCTCGTACACCTTCACCATGGCAGCTCTAGAACGTCCCATGAAGTCAGCGGTTTCCGAGATGCTACCACCCTTCACCTGGTACCCTATTACCACGCCCTTTGCCACAGTGGACTGGTGCGCTCAAACCCTGTCACGTTGCATCTTTGACGCCCCAGGCAGAGTTCAGGCACACCAGGAGTGGCCATAATGTTCTGATAGGAAAGCTCAGTGACCGCTAACTTTGTGGGATGTTCTAGTGAAGGTGTATCGATAACAGACTTTTGACCTCCTAAAGTCATAACAGTGGTGCCCCACGGGCCATTGGTGCCAGAGGGGAACGAGGACTCGGATGAGTGATGCCTCTATAATGAACACTTTCAGTCATCCGAGCCAAGGGTGGTTATCCCCACCTATATGACACACATTATATATATATATTTATATGGATTATACAGATACTTCTGATTAACAGTTAATGCATATATGCAGTACACATCAATTATAGTACATATATAATAAATATCGTACAGATTGTTTATATTTTTATCCTTCCGTTGAAGATATTTTCTTTTTCCTGTAAAAGTTGGCATTTTGTAGATGCAAGGTTTTTCACGACACAAATTTCTGCCATATATGTGTCCCGTATGTTTGTATATATGTTAAATAAGTTGGCTTATATGTCAAATATATTGGATATAAGGGAATTTCATATACTTCAAATCTCTATATTGCCACAGATCAGATATCTGTATATTATACTGTACTTACTACAGCTCTGAAATGCAGTGTACTGCAGTGACCAATGTGAAACACAGGGTTTTATAGGCTACAGATATATAGAGTGTGGGTAGTGGGACAGAGAATAGCACATCATTGATTACTATTACTTGCATTAATATCAGAGCTTAGTACAACCCTAGACAACCCTGCTCCAGGTGGATTCAGATAGTTCTACAGATGTTGATCAGCTGTGTAGAACAGATCAGGTTATTTTTAATGAGATACACTTTTTATACTTATATTAACAGCATTTGTTAGCAAGGCTCAGTAAAGTTTTGGGCACCAGAGCGGCTTCAGTGACCCTTGGAATAGTCTCTACAAGGAACTTTACTGAAGATAGTGATCAGCTTGTTCCCTCAGTGTTTTAATAATGTAGCACCTTTATTATTAACAGACTATTAAGGCCATCATTTTTATGCTCCTTAAACCATTCATTGAACGTGCCTTCTGGCTGGGTGTGAAAGAGGCCTATACAAGATGAAGGCTTCTTCATCTTCAGTTTGGAGATCTACCTGTTCAAACATACCCAGTTCAGCTAATCTGTACATCATTATGTTTAGTAAGGTGCTAGACAGTGGCCCATCTGGACCAGGATGGAAGAGCCCTGCTCTAACAGGGGACAAGCGAGCCAAACCATGCTCACTGCGGCAGAAGTCTGTAGGAATGTAGATCTCCAACAAGTAGAGATTGTAACCAGTGATCAGTAAATCAATAGAAATGAACTTGGGACCTGGAGCATTTTAATTCCTCTATATTAAATTCATAAAATAATCTGAACTTAGTCTTAAAAGTTCTGAAAAGGTAAAGAACACCACCCTGTGCGGTGGGGCTCCCGGCCCGGTTTCTGATACCCCTGATATCAAATCAAGTGTTTGTACAGATAGATCTTCAGTAAAGTCATTGTAATATGTTGTAATAACATTTGAATTGTATTTAGTATCACTTGTAAATAAAATGCAGGTAAATTTAATAAAATTCTTAATAAATAACTTTTTTGTAGGTCTGTTTCTGCCTGTCGTAGTGTTTTAGTCTTCTTCCCCCTCTCTTACAGCCAGTAAACCCACAAGTTCATAACTCCCCCTAGCACTAGCAATGCTCCCAACCTTCTGGACTTAACACCCAGCTCCAGATGCCTGTGCCGGCCAACGTCACTTAAAAGTCACTTAAAAGGCCATCTACGCACCTGGAGAGAGCACGGCCAATTGTGCTGTATTTGATTCCGGCTGCTGATGGCAAAGCACCATGACTTGGGATTCGAACTTCGAGTGCTGAGCATCTCCGAGCCCAAATATCTATTTTAAACATTTGTCCAATGTTGAGTATATTAGGCAAATATCAAAACCAAAAAGGTTCAGATAGCATCTGTTTTTGCAACCAATCACTACTTGGATGAGAAGGACTGCAGTCAGACTGTTTTAATTGGGGTGGATTTAGCCAGAAAATCCAATTTGGGTCACTTTACCTGCTTTGTGAATGTAGCCTTAGTAACTCAGGGACAGAATACTCATAAAACCAATGAAAAACATTTACACAGGGGGTTCTCCCAGTTAGAACCAATCTAGAGGAGGGTTCAGTGTTGTACAAATGTACAATCAGTCCTCTCCCTTAGCCTTCCCCTCAAGTGTCATTCTGTTTGTGGTTCATTTAATACAATTTTTTTTGTCTGATCTCAGATTACTAACCAAAATCATCCCAGAATCGACCCCCGAAACCTGAAAAGACAACAGTTCTTCAGAAAATCCAATCCACCAAGAAAACATTTGCATGGAAACATTTTTATCAGTTATAGCAAGAAAACGTAACTTAAAACAGTACACAAATAAATCTGTGTTCTCTTTTCAAATATACAAAAACAAAAAAAACTATAAATAACATTAGAGTAAAATGTTCAAGTCTGGTATTTTGTGGGTGAATCGATTTGAGACAAAGATTCCCATGGTAACATTAAATATCAATAAAAATCTAGAGATTAATAACTTTGCATTTACAAGATATTATTTTTAAAGCCAAAGGAAAATTAAAAATGACAATTGTGCTAAAGTGAAACATTAAAAAGACCAAGCCGACAAAGAAATTAACACCACCACGTAGCTCCCTAATGCAAAAATATATGGGGGGGGGGGGGGGGAAGAGACTCAATTGCATCCTATAGGTTGTAAATAAATTTTCTAATGGCAACAAATCCAAAAAAAGGGAGAGAAAGAAAAAACATATTATATATAGATAAATATATATAAATCCACATGATCAAAAGGCTCATTTAGATCACATTCAGTCCAATCCGAAATTAGAAGCACAAAAAAATGTGACTGTTTAATTTACACTTCGGTAGCCCACTGGTTACTGGACTGATGACTGCTAACAGTTCACCTTCAGTCATTCGTAGTTGTTCTCATTTTGGTGGAATTACGTGTTAAATAGACTGAATGGTGGTATATTGAGGACAGCAACATTTCAAAAAAGGACCTCAGGCTACAAAGTTGTTATTCTGTACAATACTCAGAGGCACATCACCGTGCATGCATAGACTTCAATTCTGAGAAATACAAAAATGAAGAGCTTTCTCTTTCCATCTCAAGTCACATTGGGGTCTGGAAATCCAGCTCACGCTTGCTCGCCGCTTGTGAGCGGAATAAATAAAAAAATAAAAAAAACACAACAAAAATTACAGCCTGCGTGAAGATCCAAACGGTAGCCAATAGGAATGAGAGCGAGCTCAGCAGACAGCAAAGACTGACATTTTAACATGGAGAAAATAATAAAGGAAAGCAATCCATTGAGACATACCATCAGACGCCATCATTCATAAGTTACAGTAACCCAGTTATTTTAAATAACTTCTCATTTCGCCACCAAGAGATCTAAGCGAACAGAGGCTATGGAAGCAACAAACATGTAAGACCAAAAATAATATAATAGCACGCAAGACCAACGAGAAGGACAAGACAGCAAGGAAGTTACAGGATGATTAATCATTCAAAATATTTTAATGCTCAGAGAGAGTTACCTATAGGTGTAAAAAGAATAAAAAGTAGAAAGTAATAAAAATTCTTCAAAGTGGAAATTCTCTGAGTATGGCGTTTGTATGCCAAGTAATGGGGCAGAACTCCAGAATGGATCGTGGCCATAACACCACCTTTAAGCTAAACAGGACACCCATCTACTGTATGTGCAATACGAAAAATGCTTAAGCCGAGGCTTAAACAACAGTCTTTTGCTTAATAAGGCACATTACCAAAGTCACAACCTTCTACCTGCTCACAGCTACCGGGACGCCGGCAGCCCACAAGGCAGGTGCAGCAGACGCTCAATTATAAATAGGGCATCGTTTTTAACATAATGCTTCTGTAATGAGAAGTAATGGACAGCCATGCCAACGGCAATATCAAAGTCACGGCAGCTTAAATTACGGTAGCTTTGTAATGACGAGGGCACGACACGGGCTACTCAACAGTGACAAATATGCAGAACTGAGCAAAAACTACACAATGTACATTTGGTTGTGAACTTTGTAGAAGGTTCGCACACTGCACTGGTTTCGTGGGGCTTCACGTGAGCAACAGCTTGCACGGGTTCAGCACGGAGAAGCGTCGCAACGTTTCCTTCAAGCAAGTCTTTTCAGACCAGAAACCCACATCCCACCACCCTTCCCTCCACGCAGCCTCAGGTTCACGCTACTTTGAGGTCCTTGTACGTTTTGCGGAAGAAGGGGACGGTTCAAGACCTCTTTTTGTGGTGGTTTTGGGAGATCCGGTTTGTGCAAGAGCAGCTTCAATCTTTCTCTGGGACCTGGTTAATACCTGGTCTTCTGTAGTTTGAGACGGAGAGGTCATAATTTCAGGACCTTTATGGGCCGGGGATTTCCTCTGGTCAGTTTTCGTTTGTGGAGACTTGTCCGTTTTTACCACCGTCTCCTTTTTGCTTTTGGCTTTAGTACTGGTTACAGGGTTCAGTTTTGACACCTTAGTAAGCACCCGTTTTTTTGGAATGCCACCTCGGTCCTTCAAACCTTTTAATGCTTTACTGACGCCGCTCTTCGGGGTCTTCGTCTTCCCGACGGACTTCGCTTTTGCTTTTTTCGCCAAAGCTTTCACCTTCTTGACAATAGCAGACCTCTGCCCTCTGCTTGTGGACATCCCTTTAGACACGTTCTTTGGCATCACGCGCGTTTTGCTCGTTTCTTTACGCTCCAGGTTCTTCAGGGTGTTTTGCTGAACTTGCATTTTCTCGCGCATGTTAGAGTATTTCCTCAAAATTCTGGCACTTGCTGGGTTTTTCGTATTAGCTGCGACCTTACTGTGGCTCTCGGGAGGCGACGTCTGAATCAAGCCGCTATAGCTGTGAGGCTTCGTAGAGATCCGAGTGGCAGTGCTTGGTTCTCGCTTTTCTTTGCCCTTCGAGGCCGAGATACCCTGAGCTAGAGCTTTCGCAATCAGCCTCTTGGTCTTGGGGTTGCTCTTCACAGGGGATGCGATGGCAAACTTTTTCAGATGCTTTTTTAAGCGTTCGGCCTGCAGGCTTGGGAAGACCCCGTTGGAGGACCCTGGTACGGAAGCAGAGCTGTGAAAGCACAACTGCGTTTCAGACGGAAGCCGGGTGTTCACCTTCTTTACAATGACGAGAGACTTCGTCTCCGTGGTCTGCAGGAACCAGCGACAAATACTGGGAAGGTCAAAAGACTTCATGAACAGCATTTGCACTGGGGAGAACTTCTGCTGCTCCAACGACCTCGGTTTTCGAATTCTCCTTTTACTTTTCCAAATTTCCTTCAGTCTGTCCCCCTTGTTTTTTGGTCTCGGCGCAGGCTGTCCCTCTTTGTCCATCTGAACCCACCCTTTCTGCATCTTATCGAATTTGCTGTTTAAATCTGAAATCAAATGTTGGTTCTCTTCTCCGTTTAGCGCCTCCAAAAACTTGGACGGATTGGAAGGGATCACGGGTGCAGAGGTTGGGAGATTAACGGGAATAAAGGAGCTCTCTGGCAAAGAATCATCAGTGATTTGGTCCTTTATCAGTTTATCAGTCCTTGATTTTGCACTTTGACCGCTGGAATCCTGTTCTCCCTCTGGGTCCGAGGAAGGAACAGATGTTTTAGACGTCGTTTGAGGTTTTTGAGGAAGTTTCTTGTTCTTGGGAGGTGTTGCCGAGCTGTCCATCTTCTCAGCAACAGAGGCATTACTCCTTCTCAACGACATCCGCCCTGGGCTTACCGAGACGTTTCCAGGCACCGTACTGCTGGATGGGGGTTCTGCTATTGAAACATTCCCACTTCTTAGAGGCATGTGCCCAGTGCTTTCGGTTTTCCTGCTGGCAACACTGAGGTCACTACTGGGATGTTCAGTAGGAGAGCTTAATAGGTGTTTGATCGTAGTAGAAGATTCACCAGAGGGCGGCTGATCCACTGTGCTGCTGTTCCTGCTTCTTAAGGGCATGTGTCCCAAGCTTTCTGAAGGGCCTCTACCGGGAGAGGATTCAGCATTATAGCCATCCCTGCTTCTTAACGGCATCCGTGCTGGCCGGTCTACACGGCTTCCAGTTGGGGAGCTGCAAGAATCTCCAGCAACAGGTTGATCAACAGCACTGCTGTTTCTCAAAGGCATCTGTTCAGAAGTTTGCACTGTATTTTTGACGGGTGAAGAGGAGACCTTACTTACAGGCTGTTCGAGCTGACGACTACTACTTCGAAGAGGCATTCTTTCAGAAGACCTCAAGGACTTCCCAGGAGACTCCTCAGACACCTTTTGTGGAGTAACCTCCACATTCTCTTGAGTATCGTTTGGGACGCAGCCTTGTTCCTGAACTTTGCCCTCAACCTCGTCTTTGGGGGTTGAGACCTCAAGGACGATGTGACTAATCTTCTCTTGGTCACTCTCAGTTTCCTTCACCCTCATTGACTTGTGCTTCTGCCTTGTGCACACCATATTCTCCACTATGCCTGGACCATCCCTATGCGGGACAACTGGAGACCTCTGGGTTTTCTCAGGATTAGGATTTTCTGATGCATCAGAGTTATTCTGGCCATCCTCGCCTGGCACACTTGTTTCAACTTGTTTCAATTTGCAAGTTTTTGAAGGATGTTTAGACTCCTGGATATCTGACTGTACTTCTGTCGGCGCTGGCGTGTCGGACAGCAGTACTTGTTCTGAGGTTCCTTTGGAGACTCTGCTACGCAAACACCTGTCTGAGGAAACGATGTTCTTTACCAGGCCTTTTTTAGGACTGAAACTGTCAGGGGTATTCAGTGCAAGCGTCTCATCCTTACATTCTTCAGGTTGACCCTTCGTAGCCGCTTCCTCAACACCGAAATCAGACACCTCAGACTCTGCTGTATTATCTTGCGTTGGTTTGGTACCCTCTTCTGAACTGATTGGATTCGTTTCAGTCGTTTGTAACTCTGCATTATCCTCCGTCAATGTCGTTACCTGCATTTCTGGACAATCGGTTTGTTCTACAGCCTCAATATGGCAGTCAGCCTTCGTGGGCGTGTCATTTTCATCTTGCCCGCCTCCTTTTATACACACATCTGGTTCAGAGGCACCATCTTTGGGAGCGTCTGAAGGCGACGGGCTCAGCAACGCCTCTGTGGTCATATCTGGATCCCGATCTTCTGTTTCTGGTCCAGCCAACATCTGAACACCTGAAATTGGGGCGTCTATGGTTTCCGTTGTGGGCTCCACCTCTTGAGCCTTGACCTTAATATTTTCCACATTGGAATCCTTGGGGTCTTCTGACTCAGCTTCAACAGCATGGTCAGCAACACTGGAAGGAATCCCAGCATTTACATCCGGCTGCACGGATGGGTCACTCTGTTCGCTTGCTTCCTTGCTTTGAATTTGACCCGTTTGACTGGTTTCTACAATCAAATCTTCACTGTCTAGAACATCTGCAGGAACTTCGGTCTCCGCTGGTTGTTCTGAGGGTTTGTTGTTATTCATCACCATTTCCATACAGTCCCCAGTAAACGGTACGTCCACTGGAGGAACACCATCAGGCTTTGCAAGAGCATGCTTTGGGGTGACCGATGTGGTCATCTCGGGCATAGGAACAGGGCAGTTCCCACTTCCATTCACAGCAGACTTTGAGGCCAACGTTCGCACAGTTTTTAGTTCACAAAATTCCCTGGTGTACCGATATCCCCTTGTGCTTTTCCGTGCATTTCTTCGTGGAAGCATGCGGTTCCGTGATTGAAGCTCACATTCAGTAATTGGCTTATCAACATAGACAATGTCAATGTCACACGTAATATCAGAGCCATTAAGAACATGACACCCTGAGCTATCCTTTTGCAGAGTGAGAGATGCTTTCCTACTTTTCCTAGCTGTTCCACGCTGGGAAATCACATTTGAGGTCCTTAAAACTGTGCAAGATCTGGCAGCAGAACCTCTGCTACGTGCAAGAGGGCTTCTTTGTACGGCACAACATTTGGGCTCAGAGAGCCCACGTGCCGGAGATGAAGACAGCTCAATGATATCAGATTCACTGTTACTTGCTTGTAATCGTGTGTCAGAAGTGCACAGGCTCTGCTCTTTAATGCCAGTATGAAGATGCTGAACGTCTGAAACCTCCTCAGTCACATTTTTGGCTTCAAGGCTGCCAGAGTTTCTATTTTTCACAATAAGGAGAGTTGGGCATTTAGGCTGATCGTTGGTACTTCTACATTCAGCGCCTACCACATTAGAGGATGACAAACCATCGTCCTCGAGATCGGTCATTCTCAGTTCTACAGGAAGTCCAGTCTCGACCGATGCAATTAACGACTCTTCAGTTTTCAAGGGCTGCTCTGAGTGTGTGAACTCCTTATTCTTCACAGAAGCTGATTCTTGGACCCCAGGCGGGCTCATGGCCTCCGACACCGAATTGCATGTCTCCTCAGAGCTCCGGTTTAGCTGCTGTTCAACCTTTGCCTGGCTACTAACTGAAGTTGTTGGTTTCTGTGAGATCGGGGAGCACACCTGAAGAGTACTGGTGGAGGCTACAGCCTTGACCTCGGTTTGCAAGAACCCAAACGCATCAACAACCTGCCGCTGGTGATGCAAACAAAGCTTAGCCATGAACTGTTCTAACGTGGACGTGGACTGCACATCTTTCACTTTAGCCACACCCAAATCCGAGGAGTCCCTAAAGAAACAAACAAGAGATGACAAATTAAGATTAATACATTATTGTCATTGTAGAAGAAGGTTAAATCTGTGCTTGCAAAAGTAAAACTACAAACCTTCTGAAACTAAAACAGTTTTTACAGCAAGTTAATAAACCAGGATTGTCTCTCCATGGGTAAACATGGGGCTAGGCAATTTGGTAAAATAAATAAATACAATATCACGATATTTAAAGACATTTTTCACTATATTTATCACGACAAATGTAATAACAGACTAAATACATCAGCGACAGATTCCAAAAACTACCATATGCTGCACAAACCAGTCTAATTACACTGTTTGTAATGAAACCAGTAGATCAGCAGTAGATCAGTGTTTATTAAGCACCAACAAAAACTTCAATATGCTTAGAAAAGCATAGCATACATCACGATAACTACATTTTTGACACGATAAAATATCGTCATATCGCCCAGCCCTAGGTAAACCTTGTTTAACTTGAGTGTATTATACCAGCACGTGGGGGCAGCAATGCCTCGCATCAAATGGCCTCTTCTGTTAAAAGTAAGCAGTGTTTTTTGGTAACAGCGACTCTCTGAGTAACCCCACAACACTGCCACGTCATGGATTTCATTTTAATCCTGCTTGGAGGAGAACGCCAGCAAATGGTTGTCCAATTCAAGGCATATTTTGATGTGGACCACCCCCAGTTCAGTTTGTTGTTACTCAAGCAATGAATAAACTGTGGTCCTCAGTCCGCTTTCAAGTAAACCCGGGTAGAGTTTGCTGCTGGAGGGAACACATTTTCACGATTGGTCCACAGCAAATGGGGGAACGCACCGCCAGAGCTTGCTTTTCTCTTCTTTTAGCAACACATCAGCGTCAGCGTCTCTAAACGCGCAGGTCATAATTGCGGCACGATTTTCAGCTTCAGGCAGACAAGCAATAAAATTGAAAAACAATCCTTTTTATTTTGGAACACATGGAGCATATTTGTGGCCAGGCATCACAAACATGACTGGCTTTTCTGTTTAAATATACCCCCAAAAGGAGGAGGTTTATTTTTAATTGACTGTGGTACTTGCAGATGTTAAGCATCTGTTTTTCATGTGTTATGCGCTGCTAAATGGTTTTAATTCAAAGAAAAAAAAATACATGCGGGAATTAAAAAAAAAAAAACAGTCTACAGCTTAGAGCGTACAGTTTCCAGTTGAGCTGTGAATAGCATAGCAATGAAATTTTCTAAGATATTTATTCCTCATTAACTTAAACATGGCTCAAAATGACAATTTTACAGGAGAAGAAAAAACAGCTTCTTAATTTTTTAATGGAAGTCGCTGTAAAAAGATTTTACGTGAACTCATTTTGGAAGATTTCTACTGGTCCATTTATCATTAAATCTGTAAAGTACTGTCAGTTCTTGCCACAACAGCAAAACTGGAGACAATGTTACTCAACAACAAAGATTTGAATGCATTAGTAAACCGGAGTTTATCTGTCGCCTTATACTAATACACTTCTCTGATGATCCGATCACATAGGACCGCCAAAACGCATAGCTGTTCACACCTGGACTTTTAAATGTGTCTCCTGTGACCGTTTGTGACCAGATTATTAAGTTTTTTCATTTGTGCACCAGCCAAGAGTACTGGCGGTGTGCTAACTTGGGTTGACAGCGGACGATGTGGGCTCATAGTTATTGCTCTCCGTTGATGCGGGCAGCGCTTTTGCATGGAGATGCTCTGGCGTTCACACTACAACAATACTGTGGTCATCGTATGCCTCTCTGACCACCTCCGAATGTTATGAACAGATCACCCAGGACGCAGGATGTTACTGCCAGGTGTGAAACATCTTGATTTACTAACCTTGGAACAACGGGTTTTGAGCAATTCCTGGGAGGTGTACAGTCCGTGCTGTGATGCTTCTTGATTGAGAGATCCAGAACACCGTCTGGTGTGAAATACAAACGAACAAAAACAAGCAAAATTCATAAACGATTGTTACAGCGTTCGTATTCTGCCGACGATGCTGGTACAGATATCGTACCTTGTTCAGTGATCTCCGTTTTGACCCGCTTGAATGAAAGGTCCAGGGGCGCGTCTTGGTCTGCCATGAGGAGCTTACTGAGAACAGGATTCTGTGCCGAGGCAGCAGCGGTAGCAGCAATGGTGGGTGATGCGATGGAGCGAGCTTTCAGCAGGCTTTGGTCCTTGTTGCCATTGTGCTGAGGTGAGCCCTGAGAGTCGGTATTTGAGGTATAATGCGCTGCTAACTGACTAATCATTTGCTGCATGGTATCACAAGCCACCACAGGGATGTGGGGATCTGGAATCCTTGGTGTGTATTCTGGGAGATGATAAACAAGAGGCACAAACATAAAGGAGCATATAGGGAATACATACATACCCACACACACACACACACAGGTGGGCAAAGAGTCCCACCTGTTACTGTGAACAGTTAAGGGTTTTATTCTAAGAAGAATGTGAACTGATCTCCAAAAGGCATGAAGTTAAAAGACGTTGATCAAAAATCTTCAAGAGAATTTAGTAGACTCTAGACAGGTCGTGGTGCACTATTCTACTGTGCAGAGACCTGATTTAATATGACTATAATGGCAGAGTCATCAGAAGAAAACCTTTCCTGCATCCTTATCACAGAAATACCAGCAGACTCCAAAAGCAACCATAAAAAAAAGCTGAAGATCAGGAGAGGATAGCTTCTGCAGAAGAATTAAGATGCTAAGCCCCTCTTAAAACCCACAACGGACTGCCTCGAGAGGCATAAGCTGGAGGGTCTGTCGTGACTCTCAAACTCCCCCTCTGAATAAAAGAGCAGAGCAACAGGACGGCCCAAGAACTACACTACATTGACAAAAGTATTGAGACATCTGCTCTTTACTGCACAGGACTTTGTGAGGTCAGGATGTTGGATTATCACCCACCAGTGTATTAGATGGAGCTCCACCATCCATCATTCTGGAGAGCACAGTTCTTTCACTGCTCCACAGCTCAATGCTGGGGGGTTTTATACCCCTCCTCTAGCCCACGCCTGGCATTAGGCAGCATGGTGCCAATAGGTTCATGATGTTTATCTACTCCAGAGAGTCTTATTGTCTACAGGGCAGTACTTCCCTACAGGGCTAGCTGTGTGTGTGTGTGCATTTGCAAATCCTAACATTTATTAGGAGGGTTGTCCACAAACATTTGGACATAAATTGAAGATCTACAGGATAAGAAGAAATGGGGTGAAAATCCCCCAAAATCTGAACAAAAAGACTCTTAGCTGCTTCTAAAAGCATTTGCAATCTGCAATACTTGCTAAAGGGGTGTAAATACTAGCATACAGGGATGTTTGTGTTATTTTGGAAATAAAATACTTTAATAATTTAAAATCTAAAAAAATATGCCGGCCTGAGCCTTCATGGTGCCCTAAGTAGATTTTTATTTTGAGTCCCCCTATACCTCCACCTCAGCACCAGATCCTTCATCATTCCATAGGATACCCTGTGTGTGTAATGTACCCACGATCATTCATCACTGCATTTGCATTTAGCACTCAACAGCAGTAATTGACTAATTTAGTATTGGTGTGCCAACTATGAAAATACATTTATCTTAAAAAAATAGCTGTGTAATACCATTTCATTTTATTATTCAATGTTATACTCTTGGGGGTGGGGGGGGGTGGGCATCGGGGCCCCAAGCAGCCGCGTAATTAGAGTATGTCTTGGGCCGGCTCTGACATTATGCCTTCAGGAAATCAGGTCAACCATAACTTAGCCTTAGCTATTAACATTAACTGATATTTTGACCAGGAAGTACACCTTCATGAACAGTAACGCTGGGGTGCGCTCACCTTTTCTGTGCAAGACGGCATTGAGGAACTCTTCTACTTGCCACTCAAGTCTCTTGATATTCGAATTATCCTTGCCGAGTAACGGTTTGCCTCCACTTTCCACAATTTTGTTATTTAGTTCCACTACATGTTCCTGTAGGTTCACAAACGACACAAAAGTGACCACAACAGAAACCAGCAGACCATCAGTTCCCATCTCAACTCGCCCCAAACTACAGCTTTGGAGGCATGAGCATAACTTAAATGTGTTAAGAGGTGAGGCTAAAGCAAAAAGCCATAGCCCTGTATTCAGACTTTAGTGAATGTACTCAATTGAAAAGACAAAATGCCGCTCTCAAAAGTCAGATCAGCTAAATGATGAGAGGAAGAAACCAAGAAACATAAAAAAAGAAAAAGAAACTACCTTCACTTTCTCGCGTCTTAAGCAGCAGAAAAGACAATTTTCATCAAATGACCAATTTGACACACTTGCAGGCTTATAATCTGTGGATCCAAGAGAAAAGTAAAAATTAAACTATAGATGCTAGGAAATGACAGCATAATGTATCCTTAATGTGAACTCACTTGTGTTACTCCACACTGACCAGTCAGAATTTTACTTTCGGCTGAAAATTGGAGAACGAGTCACTGTTATCGTCAATTTTGGGCCAATGTAGGGCCATGAGAATTCCCACGGTTGAAGGGGTCCAACGTATGACTGCTAAAACTAATGTTCCTTGAAGCAGATGAAGCATTTTACCAGGTCTAGGGACTAAAATGTCAATAAAAGTACTCTGAAATATGAAACTTGCTATAATTATTATTCTATATTCCTAAATGACATTTCCACTGGTTCACTTGGTGGAACCCCTTGGCTGATTACCAAGCTATGCAAGAAATAGAAAGAAATCAATGAGAAGGGCTTCAATCATGGCTCTTAAACTTGATATTAGAGACTTCAGGCATTAATGGCAGTGGATTTGATGTAATCACAGCAAAAAAACTACTTTGAAAACTTTGGCCATAACATTAGTACCACTATAATGTAAGGTGCAAAACCATGACCATCTACAGTGGCTCTTGTCATGAGGTGGATATATTAAGCAGCAAGTAAAGAAACAGTCAGTTCTGGAGGTGTTGAAGCAGGAAAAATGGGCAATTGTAAGACTCGGAGACGCAGAAGATCTACAAACCAACCGGCAGATCTCATGGTCTCACTGGGTGTTCCCAGTATGCAGTGGTCAGTACCTACCAACAGTGAACCAGCGACAGGGTCATGGGCACCCAAGGCTCAATGATGCTCATGGAGGACACACCCATTAGCCTCATCTATACTAGAGGAACTGCGGTGACCGTGTTAACCCTACCAGACGACCCTCCAACCCTACTCAGTGTGCTCCCTCTTCCCCATTTATCACTGTATTGCTGACCAGCACAGGTGTCTGATGGCAGGGTGGGTTATGTGTCATGACCTTTCAATCCAGTTTGCCCATTACTCTATTACAACTCTCCTGCAACAGCAACAGAAACCTCAAAATAAAAAAAAAAGGCTCTAAATACTGAATGGGGAAAGTCACCAAGAGGTGGACTATCAGCACATGCCTCAAACCTCCACCACAAATCCTCCAAGGATGGCCTTGAATAGCTTAAAAATAAAGGCTTAAGGAAGACTGGAGATGACAAAAACGCTCTAAAATGAGGTGAACACGTTCATACGTACCTTTAAACTGCCTTAGGTCCTCGAATATTCTGGTTTCAAGTAATAATTCCAAGTTCTTCTTGATACCTGTTTGAAAGGGAGACAGCTGTGAGATCCAAGTGAAAGTCTTGGCCAAGCTAATTTACACAGTATGAGATTTTTAGGAGGCCAGGATCCACCTCCATCTCTTTAAACGCTTCTGAAGCTTTCGGACGCTCACACCCTTTCCACCTTCACTAGTACTGCACTTCACTAAATTAAATACCTGCCCAACACTGTCAGTTCTCCCAGTGCCACCAAAACAGCTCTGACTGTGAGGCAAGGACGCCACGAGACATAACAACCAACAACGTTTGAGCTAACTGTGCTTTAAAGGCTCTTCTGTGGGACTGGAACAGTGAGGCGCCCATGACCCCGTCACCGAGTCACCCATCGTCCTTCCTCCTTAGAGCACTTCTAGTAGATACTGATGTTCTGACCCAGTCGTCTAGCCACCACAATCGGCTGATTTCTAAAGTGTCTCAGATTCTCGTGCTTGCCCACATTTCCTGCTTCAACACATCAACTTCGAAAAACTGACCGTTCACTTGCTGACCAATGAGATAAAGTGGGGAAATTCGGTGTCACAGCAGCAAAGGATTAGCAATAAATTACCAATATATACACAATAAAGCCAAGCGACCAACAAGCTACTGACCAAGCAATTGACCAAGCTACCATGCTACTGACCATGCAATTGACCAAGCCACCATGCTACTGACCATGCAATTGACCAAGCTACCACGCTACTAACCAAGCTAACAAGCAATTGACCAGGCTACCACGCTATAGACCAAGCAATTGACCAAGCCACCACGCTATAGACCAAGCAATTGATGAAGCCACCATGCTACTGACCAAGCTAACAAGCAATTGACCAAGCAATTGACCAAGCAATTGACCAAGCAATTGACCAAGCAACCACGCTATAGACCAAGCAATTGACCAAGCTACCACGCTATAGACCAAGCTATTGACCAAGCTACCACGCTACAGACCAAGCTATTGACCAAGCTACCACGCTACAGACCAAGCTATTGACGAAGCCACCATGCTACTGACCAAGCTAACAAGCAATTGACCAAACTACCACGCTATTGACCAAGCTACCACGCTATTGACCAAGCTACCACGCTATTGACCAAGCTATTGACCAAGCTACCACGCTATTGACCAAGCAATTGACCAAGCAACCAGGCTATTGACCAAGCAATTGACCAAGCTACTACGCTACTGACCAAGAAATACATCCATCCCTTGACAGGAGCCGTTGGAAACTATGGCTGTTCATGCTGTGGATATGAGCAAATATCATAAACAACATCATCACAGCTGTAATTTGGTCACAGGCCAGCTTGCTGATTACGCCGCGAGGGAATGAAGAGGAGGAGGGTCGACATGCTCGACACAGGGGCACGGGGGGTCGACACAGGGCATATCTCTTGATGTGGAGAGTTGCACAAGCATAGTATCCAGATCAAGCCCAAAACATAAATAAAAGATATAAAATAAATAAATGTTTTATGTATAACTGAGCCGAACGCTACAAACTATTTACGAGCCTGGTCACGTGCAACTGGAAATCCGCACGGTGGCGTTGGAAAGATGTCCGTCCACAGAGTGCACAGACTTGCCTATAAGGACTTCGGTTCAGCCTCAGCCTTATTCAACAGTGGTCAATGTGTTGCCGCAGAGTGACGCAGATTTGGTAAAAGCTGTGAAATGCTGCGCCGTCATCACAAATAACTGCTGTTTATGATGAAAAAGTGATTAAACCACCATTGCGGTTTTTAAAAGAATATTTTTTTTTCTTTTTTGACATTCAGTAAGTGGAAAACTGAGACCCACAGACACACATCACTTCCTCCCTTTTCTACAGACCCATGCAGCAAAAGCAGCACCTCCGTCAAACCACTGCTGTACAACCCTAAAACTACACTTCTCCTTTCATTTAAGATGTTCTCAAGGAATATGAGAGTAGGTCTACATGCAAACATCCTGTCTCTGAGCGCAGCTGGCATTAGCTGCTGGGTATGTGGTTTACTTGCCCTGCAAGTCAAACTGCGATAAACTTCACATGTAATACCACAGAAAGCGGCAGCAGCAGCAGCGGCGGCGTGTCTCTCTATGCAGCTTTTATTTTTATTCATAAGTTCATTCTGTGCCCCTTAAGATGATCTTCTTTAGATCTGATCAGCAACAAGACAAGTTACTAATCCTGTAGGCTTAGTGACTAAACGTCACATCGCAACATTTATTATCTGCAAACACAGACGCCCAGCAACTAGTTTAAAAACTCTCAACCTCTGCATTTTAAAATTAATTTTAATCACACAAAATAAATGATTTAAAGTTAAATTAAACTTTTTGATGAAACAAATTAACTGGATAATACTGGATAATACCCTATTTTCACTCAAGGTCTCTTTAAAAGGGTCCCCACGCAGCCTACATAGGCATGGGCAATATGACGATATTTTATCGAAATCATGATGCACTGTTACATCACTTACGAGCGAGCATATCGTGGCTATTGCACACTTCATTTTATTAAAGTGAGTGTAATTAGTAATATTTAGTGCAATTAGTAAATCTAGCAAATTAATAAACTGTGTATTGTTAAAATTGTCTTTAAATATTGTGATACAATATTTTTGACATATCGTCCAGCTCTAAGCCTGCATACTGTGCCATATAGGAATAAGCTACACTGCAGAGATAGAGCGATATCTGCAATCTGCGAGCTAGAACGGTTAAAGCTGAGCAACATGACGATATTTATATATATTTATTGTATCGTGATACACAATATGCTTCTCTAATAATATTGAGAATATTATTAGTGCTTAATAAACACTAATCAGCTGCAGGTTTCATTACCAACAGTGTAATTAGACTGGGTTAATGAGATGAAGAGCAGCAGATGTTGAGTATAAAGCACGGTGTAGTCTGAATAGTAGTTTTGTTGATTACATGTATCGTGATAAATATCATGTATCGTGATAAATCTCATGATATAGTATTTGTAACACATCGCCCAGCCCTAGATCCAGCGTTTCCTTAAAAATATGAGGTAAAAGTAGTGTCCTTCCCAATAGGGGAAGGGCACCGTCCAGCCAAGACAACACCCACAAGGTGCTCATATGAGGGGCTAAGGATGTGATTTATGTATGAAAAGCACAACATAAACCGGAAACCATACTTTGATAATTACGCTGCAGACCACTTCCCACAACAGTCTCAAAAAAACACCACTAACCTCTTTAACCACCTACACAAGAACCAAAATAATAAAGGATGTCTACGAAGAAGAGCCACGAAAGGGCTTAAAACAAACCCCAGGAAACCATCTTGTAAACGTCTTGGGTCCTGTTTCTTAGACGGACGAAGAATTCAGTCTGGCAGCTGTGAATGTAAACACAGGGGACGTCTTCCTGTGTACAAATAAACAAATATGGCCGGGCTATTAATCCAGAAATAACCAAAACCGACATTCAGAACATCTAATCGTTGTAACTTTGTCAATTTATTTTAATGTTCATGTAACGGCCCCTTACTAAAACATACTTCCACATACAGGATATCGTGATGAGACACCTCCCCGTCCAGTCATGGAAGCAACACCAAAGCCAATTGAGCCAACTGAGCAATTTGAGAAGCTAACAAAGTCATTTATTAATTGAGATAATCAAGATATACGTTCAATTAATCAGAACATTGATTTAAGGTCACATCGCCAGGAACTAACCCCATACTGGGGACCAGGGCTGTGTCCATTTGGCTAGTCATCATGGACCTGCACAGACCTCAGCTGCCCTGCTGGAAGCCATGGCATGGCAAGCATGGCACTGCTGTAAACGTTGGGTACACGGGCCAAAAATAATGTATAATTGACAGGAGTGAATCTTTTTTAGAGTGATATCACCAATTGGAGCCTGGTTCATCCTCACACCTACACCAAGACCCTTAAGAAAAGGTGGTCTCAGTCCGGTCCCAAACAAAGTCGGGGATCTGACCTCAATCTGACCCAACTATCATGTATTCTCCGTAAGTCTGAGCTGAACTGCATTCTGCAGGTGTCGTGTAATCTGGTGTACCGCCCAGATATTTCCTACAGCCATGAACCAGTGCCATCTCTGCCGTTGCCCCATGCCCAGAAATATGCAGGACTGGTCCAGATCTCCGAACCTTCTCCATGCATTTACTTTCCTGCTCTGTCCCAGACAGGTCTGACCAAGAGAAGTTTTTTTTACGTGGTTTGCTGTGAGGCAATCTGGTGTGCTTGGAAATGCTCCAATTCTACAAACTCGTGAAAACAGCCTTAAGGCCCTACTTTAGCGATCTTTTAACAAGCCGTCAACTTGGGTGCAAGCAACTTTTATGGCTCGAAACGCTCAAAAGTCATGTACCGAGTCTCTTAATTAATTGTGGGCGTGTTTGTTTTGGGCGTGACGTGCAGTAATAAACCAATCAGCGTGTCTCTCACCATCCCTTTAAGAGCCGGGTGCGGTCTAAAAGACCTTGGCGGATTGATATTTCAGTGGTGTAAAGCGTGGGCGGGTGGAGGAGCGCTGGGCTGCACACGCCTGTGTTGACAATTCACTGCCGAGATAGCAACCAATGTACGCCTGACTGTTGACAAACGTCTGTCTAGGCTATTTTCAGTCAGTGGAGCTCCTCCTGTGTTTTCCGTTGCCAAGATATGCAGCAATACTCCAGAAATTGACCTGAACACCCCTCATTTCGAGACCACCGCGCCCATCAACGTAGATATATTCACAAGCAGCGCTGCAGTTTAAACGGCGCAGGCAGAAGGCCTGAAAATAGACTGTTGATGGGGTGTAAGATAGGGGCTTTTTTGGTTTTTGTGGCAGGACATATTATAAAAACAGTGCAAATTACAAACAAAAAAAGCAAAAAATGAAGACTAATCTGATACGGATTATACATCTGAACTATTCCAAGTTATCCTTAAATATTTTGCAAACATACTAGGTGGAAAGCCCAGACTGCAAGGTTCATTATATCACAATAAGAGCAACTCACTTAATCCCAAAGCTGACTGCTGATGTTATTGATGGTGGATGAAGACCCTGTAAACAGCTGCATGCATGTCTGGGTTTTTTCTGGGATCAATGCTGCAAGTGTTTTTGCAGCTGAACTTGTTTATTAACTTAAATAAATGCATTTCTCAACATTAGAGGCACATACAGCAATGCCTGCGCACTGTCTGCAACGTAAACAGAAATGTTATCCTAAAGGTTTCCCCCATTTGCACTAACCAATAAGGACTGTAGGTGTATATACACACACATACACACACGTCGTAAACAGAAGCCTTAGTCAAGCACAACCGGATACCGTATCGGCTCCGATACTGGCACTTCGGTACCAGTAATAGAGAGCACAGATAACTATGAAGCTTACTGATACCTACCACTTATTTTTTGGTATAAATACATAGAACATCTGTGTTTCCAAACTTTATGAAACCAAACAACCAGTAAAAGCTGGTCATAAACAGTTATTACCATTTAACAGACTTTTAATTGAACCTTTATCTCTTTTCGGTTCTGAAACCAGAGATTGGTCAAGCTTATTAGATCTTATTTGGGATAAGACATAAAAAAGTACAACCTATTAAAAGTGGAACGCTATAAATATCAGCTTGTTTAAAGGCCGGACACTGAAGTTTAGTAGCCGAGTCGTGTTTCTGAATGTGAAACTATTACAGAAGCACTTTCTGTTTCTAAACTGGCGTTTTTCACAGCAGTTTTCAAAGCTGTTTGGTGAAGCTTAGCAAGATTACACTTCCCTACCGGCACACGTTTCTGCATTGTAGGCCTTTATTATTGTTTCATAGCTCTGAAACCTTTCAAATGTGCAGTTAGTTCCTCAACCAGTAAACGCTGTTCTTTCAAGCTTATTGGAGCTTATTTGGAATAAGACATAAAAAAGTACGACCTATTAAAAGTGGTTATCATTATTTATAGCCGTCTATTCAGTATTTAAGTCACTTGAAAATCTGGTATCGGAAAAGAAAATGGAAACATCTCAAACTTAACATTTCCTTGCAAAACGACTGTCTGCACTTAACCCGTATGGATCTACTTAGAGATAAAGAGCATCATCAACCCTTTCCATCACAGGAACACAATACCCCGACTACTTTGCCTTGCCATTTCCACCAGAAAGCAAACAGAAAAGTAAATTTACACAACCCTTCCCCTTCCCAACAGCACACAACAATGCATGGACTGTAAACGGATACAATGTAAACAGAAACGGAAACACTACCCATGCACAAGAGTATCCTACATTTTCATCCAAAACAGTCATCAGCACTTACATCCATAGCATTTATCATCATTATTTATATCCAGACATGATAACACTGCTGTAGTTTTCACTACCAGACATACAGATGTACTCTGCTTGTCCCTATATAATCTGAAATCTGCTGTGTATTGTGTATGTTTGTCTGTAAGTTACAATACATTAAATCATATAATTGTGCAGTCATATTGCTTCGTCACTGTATATACTTTAATTATACGCACATATAAATATTACTGTCCTTATAGTCTACTTACTGCTTGTAAAATATATATTCTGTTTGTAATCATGTGCACATCATATGTATACAAGTGCCCCTATATAGTTATACTGTCCTGTATAGTGTGAATTCTCTAATTATATGTTCATTACCCGTATATTAGTGCCCCACAGAGTTAAATAGTCATGTATACTGTGCATTCTCTGTATATCAGTGTCCCTATAGTTATACAGTCCTGTACTGCGCATTCTCCACTTATAAGCAGATGATCCGTATACAAGGTTCAGTCCTGTATACAATGCTTTCTTTAATAATAAGCACATTATCTGTATACTGGGCATTCTGTACATTAGTGCCCCTATAGTTATATTGTCCTGTATAGTGTGCATCATCTGTATATAAGTGCCCCTATAGTTATACTGTCCTGTATACTGTGCATCATCTGTATATAAGTGCCCCTATAGTTATACTGTCCTGTATACTGTGCATCATCTGTATATAAGTGCCCCTAAAGTTACAGATGAAGCACAGTATACAGGACTGTATGTGTGCCCCTATAGTTGTACAGTCCTGTATACTGTGCATTCTGTATATTAGTACCCCTATAGAGTTATACAGTGATGTACACTGTGCAGTATGTATATTAATGCCCCCATACAGTCTTGTATACTGTGCATTATCTGTATATTAGTGGCCGTATAGAAATATACAGTCCTGTATACTGTGCATTTTCTGTATATTAGTGGCCCTATAGAGCTATACAGTCCTGTATACTGTGCATTATCTGTATATTAGTGGCCCTATAGACCTATACAGTCCTGTATACTGTGCATTCTGTATATTAGTGCCCCTATAGAGCTATACAGTCCTGTATAGTGTGCATTATCTGTATATTAGTGGCCCTATAGAGCTATACATGCCTGTATACTGTGCATTATCTGTATATTAGTGGCCCTATAGAGCTATACAGTCCTGTATACTGTGCATTATCTGTATATTAGTGGCCCTATAGAGCTATACAGTCCTGTATACTGTGCATTATCTGTATATTAGTGGCCCTATAGAGCTATACAGTCCTGTATACTGTGCATTATCTGTATGTTAGTGCCCCTATAGAGCTATACAGTCCTGTATACTGTGCATTATCTGTATATTAGTGGCCCTATAGAGCTATACAGTCCTGTATACTGTGCATTATCTGTATGTTAGTGCCCCTATAGAGTTATACAGTCCTGTATACTGTGCATTCTGTATATTAGTGCCCCTATAGAGCTATACAGTCCTGTATAGTGTGCATTATCTGTATATTAGTGGCCCTATAGAGCTATACATGCCTGTATACTGTGCATTATCTGTATATTAGTGGCCCTATAGACCTATACAGTCCTGTATACTGTGCATTATCTGCATATTAGTGGCCCTATAGAGCTATACAGTCCTGTATACTGTGCATTATCTGTATATTAGTGCCCCTATAGAGTTATACAGTCCTGTATAGTGTGCATTATCTGTATATTAGTGGCCCTATAGAGCTATACAGTCCTGTATACTGTGCATTCTGTATATTAGTGGCCCTATAGAGCTATACAGTCCTGTATACTGTGCATTATCTGTATATTAGTGGCCCTATAGAGCTATACAGTCCTGTATACTGTGCATTATCTGTATATTAGTGGCCCTATAGAGCTATACAGTCCTGTATACTGTGCATGATCTGTATATTAGTGGCCCTATAGAGCTATACAGTCCTGTATACTGTGCATTATCTGTATGTTAGTGCCCCTATAGAGCTATACAGTCCTGTATAGTGTGCATTATCTGTATATTAGTGGCCCTATAGAGCTATACATGCCTGTATACTGTGCATTATCTGTATATTAGTGGCCCTATAGACCTATACAGTCCTGTATACTGTGCATTATCTGCATATTAGTGGCCCTATAGAGCTATACAGTCCTGTATACTGTGCATTCTGTATATTAGTGGCCCTATAGAGCTATACAGTCCTGTATACTGTGCATTATCTGTATATTAGTGGCCCTATAGAGCTATACATGCCTGTATACTGTGCATTATCTGTATGTTAGTGGCCCTATAGAGCTATACAGTCCTGTATACTGTGCATTATCTGTATGTTAGTGCCCCTATAGAGTTATACAGTCCTGTATAGTGTGCATTATCTGTATGTTAGTGCCCCTATAGAGCTATACAGTCCTGTATACTGTGCATTATCTGTATGTTAGTGCCCCTATAGAGTTATACAGTCCTGTATAGTGTGCATTATCTGTATGTTAGTGCCCCTATAGAGCTATACAGTCCTGTATAGTGTGCATTCTCTAGTTAATGTACTAATGAGTGTGTTATTGTCATTGCTGTCTGCTGGCTTGTTTGTGTATATGGTCTGTAGGTGTTATTTTTGTCCTTTACAGTCTTCTTATTGCTTCTATACAGTGAATATTGTATACTGTCCGTAATTCTATGTACCCTGCCAGATAAACACCAGCACAGCCTCTACTTCACACCTCTGCTCGAGCTGAACCCTCCCTCCCTCAGCGGCTAGCCTGCTGCTATCCCCCTCACACAGGAACTCCAGAACCGAGTCAGCACAGCCAGCAAACACCACAACAACCCGCTAAAACGCGCTTACTGTGTATCCGTTAGAGCCGTGGTCCGACACTCAGCCGGAACCTCCTCACTTAGCGTTAAAAACGAGCCTGGCGAAAGTGCAACAACTGCTGTTGACGCGTCGCGAGCTAACTTAGCCTAGCCTAGCCTAGCCTAGCCCGGAACCGAGAGCTCGGTGCTCGGCTCCTTCCCTGCAGTTCGAGCCTGCAGAACATCTCGCGATGTGAACCGTGTGGTGCAGAAGTCATCTTACACACATTGAATGAGTTTAGAGCGCCATAAGTCCAGGTCCTGACGAACGCCTCGCTTCTCGTTCGTGCAAAGCTGCCTCCTGCACGCGCTCGCCATTTTCTACCGTATGAGTCCCGCGGGGGCGCGCACGTACAGGGGCGACACGTCACGGGGCGCGCGCACGTCTCCAGACCACCCCCCCCTTGAGTTATACAGTCCTGTATAGTCTGCATTATCTGTATATAAGTGGCCCTATAGAGCTATACAGTCCTGTATAGTGTGCATTATCTGTATATTAGTGGCCCTATAGAGTTATACAGTCCTGTATAGTGTGCATTATCTGTATATTAGTGGCCCTATAGAGTTATACAGTCCTGTATAGTGTGCATTATCTGTATATTAGTGGCCCTATAGAGTTATACAGTCCTGTATAGTGTGCATTATCTGTATATTACTGCCCTTATAGAGTTATACAGTCCTCTATAGTGTGCATTATCTGTATATTACTGCCCCTATAGAGTTATACAGTCCTGTATAGTGTGCATTATCTGTATATTAGTGCCCCTATAGAGTTATACAGTCCTGTATACTGTGCATTATCTGTATATAAGTGCCCCTATAGAGTTATACAGTCCTGTATACTGTGCATTATCTGTAT
The DNA here is from genome assembly GCF_030463535.1 of Salminus brasiliensis. Lineage (NCBI taxonomy): Eukaryota > Metazoa > Chordata > Actinopteri > Characiformes > Bryconidae > Salminus > Salminus brasiliensis. The sequence continues at coordinate 25,967,862 of NC_132901.1, read as the reverse complement.
ATAAGTGCCCCTATAGAGTTATACAGTCCTGTATACTGTGCATTATCTGTATATTAGTGGCCCTATAGAGTTATACAGTCCTGTATAATGTGCATTATCTGTATATTAGTGGCCCTATAGAGTTATACAGTCCTGTATAGTGTGCATTATCTGTATATTAGTGCCCCTATAGAGTTATACCGCCTGTATAGTGTGCATTATCTGTATATAAGTGGCCCTATAGAGTTATACAGTCCTGTTTAGTGTGCATTATCTGTATATAAGTGGCCCTATAGAGTTATACAGTCTTGTATAGTGTGCATTATCTGTATATTAGTAGCCCTATAGAGTTATACAGTCCTGTTTAGTGTGCATTATCTGTATATAAGTGGCCCTATAGAGTTATACAGTCCTGTATAGTGTGCATTATCTGTATATTAGTAGCCCTATAGAGTTATACAGTCCTGTATAGTGTGCATTATCTGTATATTATGGCCCCTATAGAGTTATACAGTCCTGTATAGTGTGCATTATCTGTATATAAGTGGCCCTATATAGTTATAAAGTGCTGTGCATTCTGTATTTTAGTGCCCCTACAGAGTTATAGAAGCCTGTATACTGTGCATTATTTGTATTTTAGTGGCCCTATGGAGTTATACAGTCCTGTATAATGTGCATTATCTGTATATTAGTGCCCCTATAGAGTTATACAGTCCTGTATAGTGTGCATTATCTGTATATAAGTGGCCCTATAGAGTTATACAGTCCTGTATAGTGTGCATTATCTGTATATTAGTAGCCCTATAGAGTTATACAGTCCTGTATAGTGTGCATTATCTGTATATTAGTGGCCCTATAGAGTTATACAGTCCTGTATAATGTGCATTATCTGTATATTATGGCCCCTATAGAGTTATACAGTCCTGTATAGTGTGCATTATCTGTATATTAGTGCCCCTATAGAGCTATACAGTCCTGTATAGTGTGCATTATCTGTATATTACTGCCCTTATAGAGTTATACAGTCCTCTATAGTGTGCATTATAAGATAAGATAAGATAAGATAAGATAATCCTTTATTAGTCCCGCAGTGGGGAAATTCACAGTGTAGCAGCAGAAAGGGATAGCAGGACACTCAGTTACAAAAAATTTGGATAAATAATTTACACTATATACACAATATAAATAAGAATTAAAAAAGCAATAAACAATATTATTTACAGTAAAAGACTCTTAATTGCACATGGGGATGGGATATTGCACATAGTATTCCCTGAACATGAACATGTGTGTGTAGTTAAGTGTGTGTGTGTGTGGTCCGCTGGGAGCAGTGTTGGTTGTGCAGTCTGACGGCAGCAGGAAGGAAGGACCTGCGATACCGCTCCTTCACACACTTGGGGTGAAGCAGCCTGTCGCTAAAGGAGCTGCCCAGTGCTGCCAGAGTCTCATGCATGGGGTGGAGCTGTTCTCCAGCATGGATGCCAGCTTGGTTGTCATCCTCCTGTCTCCCACCACCTGCACTGGGTCTAAGAAGCACCCCAGGACAGAGCCGGCCCTCTTTATGAGTTTGTCCAGTCTCTTCTTATCTGCCATCGAGATGCTACTGCCCCAGCAGACCACTCCATAAAAGATGGCAGATGCCACCACTGTGTCTGTATATCACTGCCCCTATAGAGTTATACAGTCCTGTATAGTGTGCATTATCTGTATATTAGTGCCCCTATAGAGCTATACAGTCCTGTATAATGTGCATTATCTGTATATTAGTGCCCCTACCGAGTTATACAGTCCTGTATAATGTGCATTATCTGTATATTAGTGCCCCTACCGAGTTATACAGTCCTGTATAGTGTGCATTATCTGTATATAAGTGCCCCTATAGAGTTATACAGTCCTGTATAATGTGCATTATCTGTATATTAGTGCCCCTATAGAGTTATACAGTCCTGTATAGTGTGCATTATCTGTATATTAGTGCCCCTATAGAGCTATACAGTCCTGTATACTGTGCATACTGTATATTAGTGCCCCTATAGAGTTATACAGTCCTGTATACTGTGCATTATCTGTATATATAAGGAGTAGAAAGTACAGATAATTGTGTGAAAATGTAAGGAATAAACGGTAAAAAGTAAATAAGCACCAACCTTTCAAGAACCCTCTAAGATCTGGTCTTGGTCTAAGTCTAGGGTTAATTTTGGCTATTAATTTTACATTATTATTATTATTATTATTATTATTATTATTATTGCTGGTCGTGTCTTCAACGTCTCACCACCAAGCGGCACCAGCCAGGCAGGGTCAGGTAAGCTAGCTAGCCCAGTTCGCTCCGCTACAGCAGGAGGCGGTGTGTGAACCCACTCCTCCACAGCTCCTCAGCGTGGGAGACGGGTGTTGAGCTCACATGGGTTTGAGTGCCGGGACTGTCTTCATCTTTTTCTCTAAGTTTCAAACCAAGAAAGCTTCAATTCTGTGTGGAAAAGTGTCGGTTTGTGAAGAGCGCACTACCTCGCGGACTGATCTGAGCTAGCTTAGCTTAAGGGCTACTGCAGCTCTCTCCTGAACTGTTGGGCAGCTTAGCCGGCGGAGAAGCTCAGCTAAAGCGCGTTATTTCAGTGTCAAAATGCAGTAAAAGGTGGAATTTAATATTAGCTAGAGAATGAAGAACCGGGGTGGGGGATACATAGACCAGCGACTCAAGCAAAGAGTTGACCAGGTAAGCTAAGCTAAGCTAAGCTAAGCTAAGCTAAGCTAATCATCCAGTCCAGCTGTGTTTCTCATATTCGGGGTCTAATAAAGGAGTTTATTTAGGTTTACCTGTTAAATTATCAAATTAAATATAACTGGGAGTCAATAACATGTCTACAATGCTCTAAAACATGCTGGCTAACCTACTCTGTGTGTGTTGGGATACTTTACATTAAAATAATACAACTTACAATACAAGGTTTAGCTCCCAAAACCCATTTAACACTACAGAATTTACTTATTTTATTTAGAGATACATGATATTCCTTGTTGATACCCTGTTTTAACACTTAATACCACATTTTCTCTCACAAAAACTGCATTTATTATCAATTTCCTAAGCCCTACAATTTAACCCTGTGGGACGCCACAAATTGTGCTACACTATATACTATATATATACACACCACTGTGAATTTTCTTATTTTCATTATGTACCTTGTTAATACCTTGTTGATACCCAGTTTTTACACATAACACCATATTTATTACACAAATAACGATTAATTTTTGACTAAGCAATCTCTTATCCTGTCTTAAAGCTCTATGTCCAAAATTATAACAAATGGATTTACTGTATATAGAGAATTATGGCTTTATATGGACAGTGGATATGATATTTACATTGCAATGTGTGCATTAACTGCATGTATTATCAATTTCCTAAGCCCTACAACTTAACCCTGTGGGACGCCACAAATTGTGCTACACTATATACTTAACACCACTGTGAATTTTCTTATTTTAATGATATACCTTGTTGATACCCTGGTTTTACACATGATACAGCATTTATTACACAAATAATGATTATTTTCATACTAAGTCATCTCTTATCCTTTTTTATAACAAATGGATTTACTGTATTTAGAGAATTATGGCTTTAAATGGACAGTGGATATGATATTTACATTGCAATGTGTGCATTAACTGCATGTATTATCAATTTCCTAAGCCCTACAACTTAACCCTGTGGGACGCCACAAATTGTGCTACACTATATACTTAACACCACTGTGAATTTTCTTATTTTCATGATATACCTTGTTAATACCTTGTTGATACCCAGTTTTTACACATAACACCATATTTATTACACAAATAACGATTAATTTTTGACTAAGCAATCTCTTATCCTGTCTTAAAGCTCTATGTCCAAAATTGTAACAAATGGATTTACTGTATTTAGAGAATTATGACTTTATATGGACAGTGGATATGATATTTACATTGCAATGTGTGCATTAACTGCATTTATTATCAATTTCCTAAGCCCTACAACTTAACCCTGTGGGACGCCACAAATTGTGCTACACTATATACTTAACACCACTGTGAATTTTCTTATTTTCATGAAATACCTTGTTAATACCTTGTTGATACCCAGTTTTTACACATAACACCATATTTATTACACAAATAACGATTAATTTTTTACTAAGCGATCTCTTATCCTGTCTTAAAGCTCTGTATGTCCAAAATTATAACAAATGGATTTACTGTATTTAGAGAATTATGGCTTTAAATGGACAGTGGATATGATATTTACATTGCAATGTGTGCATTAACTGCATGTATTATCAATTTCCTAAGCCCTACAATTTAACCCTGTGGGACGCCACAAATTGTGCTACACTATATACTTAACACCACTGTGAATTTTCTTATTTTCATGATATACCTTGTTAATACCCTGGTTTTACACATGATACAGCATTTATTACACAAATAATGATTATTTTCTTACTAAGTCATCTCTTATCCTTTTTTATAACAAATGGATTTACTGTATATAGAGAATTATGGATTTATATGGACAGTGGATATGATATTTACATTGCAATGTGTGCATTAGCTGCATGTATTATCAATTTCCTAAGCCCTACAACTTAACCCTGTGGGACGCCACAAATTGTGCTACACTATATACTTAACACCACTGTGAATTTTCTTATTTTCATGATATACCTTGTTGATACCTTGTTGTTTTTTACACAGATACCACATTTATTACACAAATAACAATACATTTTTGACTAAGTCATCTCTTATCCTTTCTTAAAGCTCTGTATGTCCAAAATGATAACAAATGAATGTTCAGTATTTACAGTGTTTAGACAAACAGTTACTGTAGATACCTAAAATTCTTATTCAAGAGAATTTTGACCTTCATATGTATGGTTGATATTTACATTGCAATGTGTGCATTAACTGCATTTATTATCAATTTCCTAAGCCCTATAATTTAAACTTGTGGGACACCACTAATTGTGCTACGCTAAACAGTTAAATTTGGTTTGGTTTATATCATATACTCAGGTTTTTACACATAAGAATATTATTTCTTGATTAATGACATCTTTATTAGAGAAATCCAAAAACAAATTTGCACTAAAAGTAATTTTATTCTTTTTAAAGCTCTCTATGTGTACAGCCGAACAGTACATAAGGGTACATAAGGTCCTTGTTCAATATGTTATGGATTTGTACAGACAGTGGATATGTTATTTACATGGTAATGGTGTGAATTAGTGTCACAGTTAGCAACAGAAACCCTACAAACCGAACAAACCCTACAACCGAACCCTGTGAGACTCCACAAAATGTGCTAAACTAAAGTACTACCAAACTGTTTAGTAACTGGTTCTGCATTAAGACTAATAACTAAGTAAACATCCGAGGATTTAAAGTGTTATAATGCATGTTTAGCTGGTCATAGCACAAAGATTGGAGAGGGTCCTATTTTGGAAGCTCATAGCCTTGGTAAAGAAGCCGTGTTTTATAGAAAGTTTGAATAGATAAATAAATCCGACCTCTTAAAACTGATGAAATCTGAAATTACAAAACTGATGAGTGATAAAAGTAGAGCTTAGCACTTAGGGATGCACCGATCTGATATATTGGGATCGGATATCGGCCCCAATGTCTGTGTGTTTGATAAAGTGAAGATGCTTATTTTTAGTCATAATGAAAACATTTTATTTATGTTTATATATTTAAAAAAAACTACTTATTTATTTTTTTTATTTAAATGCTGTGTCTAGGTCCTGTATAATTGTTTGGTAATTATTTCTTTAATATATAGCAATTGAGTACATTTATACTTGTGTTAATGTGTTATATTTTGTTTTACAAAGTTAGTAAAGTAATGATTAAGTCTCTCCCACATGGTACTAATTATTACCTACTATTATTTTGCTACTATTATTACTAGCAATGATATTTGATCGGTGTCCGGTATTGACGATATGCAAAGTTTATGTATCGTATCGGTATTGGAAAAGTCGGATCGGTACATCCCTTGTAACACTGTTTAATCTGCTTTTCTGCATTTGAACCTTTTCAGTACCTGAAGTCCAAAAACAGCCAGTATGTGGACATTGCCGCAATGGCTGCTGACCTTCAGCGTCAGTTCAGGTGAGCCCTGGCTTTCTTTTTTTTTTAGACTTTCCTACGTATTCTGTAGTTTGCTGACAGTCATGATTATTAACCTGAATATTTGTTTGTTCGCTCAGAATGGACTACGGCCGACGAAACAGAGTGGCCTTCAGGATTCAAGTAGAGAAAGGTGAGTCTTGTCCAGCTTTTGCATTGTTGTTACATAGCTTACATTAATATGGTTTACAGTGTCTGTATTATATGATGTTTCCGAGCAGTGCATGGAGTAATATGCAGCGAGTCTGGGCTTTCTGCTTTAGAAGACAGACACTTGGCCAAAAGAGCAAGACGCAGCCAGGAAGATGAAGGGTGAGACATAATTGTAATATTGATAGTAAATTTAGTGGGAATGGTATTACGTGGATGTTCTATCATGCTCTACGTGAAGCAAAATTTACTGCAGACATTCACAAAAATAACCAGCAACACTTTCAAAGCTGTCAGTTTTATTATTATTATTATTGCCATTATAATATTTTTCATGATAATTATTATGCACTCTCCATACATTACTATATCCAGTAAAGCAGGGAGAGCAAGGCACATAAACACAAGCTGGCATTAACACAAAATTAACATTTTTGTTGCCATATATTATGTAATTTTTTATAATAAATGTATATATTTTATTTATATTATTGTCAGTTGCTTAAAAAGTTTAATGCTTTTAATCACAACACTATTCTGTGTTGATTTTAATTAATCCCAGGCTTAAATGCTAACTAGCCATGGTACAAAACTTATTAGGGCTGGGCGATATGGTAAAAATACCATCACAATATTTAAAGACATTTTCATGATGCACGATATTTTTCACGATACATATAATCACAGACTAAAAACATTAGCGACAGATTCTTATATACTACTATTCAGATCCTCTCCTGTACTGAATACAGTGATTTATACTCAACATCTGCTGCTCTTCATCTAATTAACCCTTCAGTCTGATTACACTGTTAGTAATGAACCTGCAGCTGATCAGTGTTCTAATCTCTGTGGTGGTGTTTAGTGAGGACAGCAGCCTGCTGGAGGGTTCGACAGACAGTGAGGACGACATCTCTGAGCCTGAGGTGAGTGTTAACACTGTTATCATGATGTTTGAAGCCTTTATAAAATACAAAATACAGTAAAGGTGGCACTAAGTATATGAATGCAGTTGTAATTGATTCTATTATATAAAAATACGCAGAAATAGCTAAACAGGCTTAAAATTACAGTGTGGATTAGGATCAGGATCAAATCGTGCTGCATTGCTTTTAAATTGCCGATTAACAAATCGCGATGTGCCCTGATGCCCTAATCATGTCACACTCCTGCATTTCTACGCTCCTAATCAATGCCAATCAAATGTTCTGCTCAACAGAATGCCAATCACATGAACAGTTCTCTGATGTCCCTTTATCGGAAAGGAATCCCAGAGAACGGGACCCCCTCCGAAGAGAAGTCTACAGATAGCCCCAATCCAACCTCTCAGGGAGATTCATCAGTTGCTGCCAGCTCTACCCCTCATCACTCTACCACTGTGGTGGCTGCAGGTGGCTGGTTCATTGATAAGACAGGAAGTAAAGATCGAGAAAATATCCTGATTGACTTGTGTGAGGAGGAGCCAGCCAGTTCTGCGGTGAATGTGTGTTTCTTTCAATCAATCATTACAAAGAAATCAATCACTAGCGATGCATGATGATCCTGGAGTCATCAATCAGCACTGTGCAGAGGTTTTAGGCCCCTAATCACATTATTTACATAGTCATGTCTCTCAGCAGTGAGAGGGTTTTACTGTAGAAGCTCCAGATCTCATCAGAACAGATAAAGCAGGTGAACACAAATCCAGTAAAAGGAGAAACAAGAGCTTCTCATTCTGAAAGTAGTGAGATCTTGTGAGCTAGTCTGAAGAACCGAGCTCGGTTCCATGTTGACCCCACATATGGATATATGGGACTCGTAAGATTAAGGTGGGCTACAGCAATAAGGGCTTATTTGGAAAGCCCAACTGGATTCCAGAAAAACGCATATACAAACCCACCAAAGAGTCAATGTCCACCTGGAACCTACCTAGCCCATGTGAGCCCCACAGGAGAATGTTGGCTGGGAGATTTCTCCTGGACGCCCCCCAGTCCAGCCAGCACAGCTTGGAGGATGTGTTCAACTCCATCAGCAGCAGCAGCAGCAGCAGCTCACCTGATTTACCATCATTAAGCCCTGATTTACCACCAAACCAGATGTTGATCTGAGGAGAACTCTAAATAACACTAGACTCCATGAGAGAGGAGAACTTTGAGAGGAGATGTTCTAATGATGAACACAGTGATGGAGAACCACCACCACCTTCTGTAGGAGTGTTATTATTAGTGTTTATTCTAAAATTAGAGTTTCACTGCCCAAATAGCTCTTTGTATTTCCACAAAGTACACACACACACATAAATATGTAAAAAGCAACAACAAAAGTCATAGTGAAAACACTTTATTAGTATACAACACTAATTAATGCACTTAGATTATAAAGACCCCTTTAAATAGAGACCCAATTCAACATTACAATTATTGGGTATGCACCAAATTTTGGGCCGATGCCGATCTCCGATATTTTTCATGCACAAATCTGCTGTATAGATATATGCCAATATCTACATTAGATGAATGTTTGTGTCTTCACCAGCAGATTTGTGCATGAATATATTATATTATATATTATATCATATAATTGTAATGTTTCATTAGGTCTCTATTTATAGGGGTCTTTATAATCTAAGTGCATTAATTAGTGTTATATACTGATAAAATGTTTTCATAAATTTTATTAACTTTTATTTTTGTTGTTGTTTTAAGTATAATCACAAAGATCTCATATTTTTATGAATGCAGAAACAAGCCGATTTGTCCGCGCTGGAGCCTGAGAAGAAGCCAAAGAAGAGCGCGAAGAAAGGAAAACGAAGAACGCGGCGAGAACAAGAAGGCAAAGATGTTGACGCAGACATTGAGGCGAGCATAATGACGAAGAAAGGTGGAGATCCTGCTCTTATGTGATTACTATATTATGGCAAATTCACATTTATACAAAATAATCAAGCATTTTTCGTCGTTTTAGCTCGGACCAAAGCTCCTGAGCTTCAGCACTCCACAGTGAAGTTTGAAGATGTTGGTGGTAACGAAGAAACTCTGACGGTACGGTTGAACTATCTGCACACGCCAGTGTATTTCCTGCTGATTTTGAGGATTGTCATACACTGCTCAGTGCCATGCTGGTAAAGTCACTCTGCCTGTTCCTCTGTCTTTAGGAGTTGTGTAGATTGCTGATTCATATGCGCCACCCGGAAGTGTACCAGCAGCTGGGCGTGGTGCCCCCACGCGGGTTTCTCCTTCACGGGCCGCCTGGCTGTGGGAAGACGCTCCTCGCACAGGCTGTGGCGGGGGTAAGTTTGCTTTAGCCAGCTGCCTTAGACGGCTGAGTTGAACCACTTGTCCCATCACATTATCTGCAATTCACACACATTTCAGAGTGGATGAGTAGGGGAACTAGGGGCTAAAGGAAAACAGCAGTGTGCTTCAATCAGTGTCTCACAAGTTGGCTGAATGATTTGCTGGAGGGAGGTTTGGGCTTTGTCTTACCGTCACTGCTTGGTAAATCTGAGCTTTTCTGGGTGATTGTAGGAGATGGAGTTGCCCATGTTGAAGGTATCTGCTCCAGAGCTCGTGTCTGGCGTTTCGGGGGAATCGGAGCAGAAGCTTCGTGAGCTGTTTGAGCAGGCTGTGGTAAGAGCCCTTTGAGAATCAGTTGCAGTGCAGTTAATCACTATATTTCCCACCTCTGTGTTCCTAAAAGCTGAATTTGTGGGTTTGTCTCGGTCTCTCCACAGAGCAGTGCTCCCTGCGTTCTGTTTATTGATGAAATCGATGCCATTACCCCAAAAAGAGAGGTGGCCTCCAAGGACATGGAGAGACGGATCGTGGCTCAGTTGCTCACCTGCATGGACGGCAAGTGAAAAGCTCTGGCTGTGACTGAAATGGATCCACATTTATATTTTAGCACACAAACGAGTATGTCAGCTGTTTGGAGCTGCCAGTAAACCCACCCGTTCATAGCTCCCCTAGGACTAGCAATGCTCCTGACACTAGGAAAGTAAGAACTTAACACACGTCTCTTCCAATACATTTAAAGCCAGCCACCGCCTCCCCTCGAACTGCCGACGCAGCACCAGACCCGCTCAGAGGAAAATGTTAGGGTGCTACTACACAGATTACATTCAGATGTTTAATATACTCCCACTGGTCTGAAACGTGGAAGGCTGAGAGTCTGCATCCCTCACATGCTACACCATTTTCACTCCAGCTGTCAACTCAAAAGCATCTGCAGATGCTTGACTAGAGCCAACCAGCCCAGACTCAGCTAGGCTAACAATCCGAGTGGATCCCTAGTCCCTCACTAGAATAACAATACTAGTGAGGGAGTAGGGATCCACTTCAGACACAGCATCTGTTTATATACTATAAGCACAGTGTGTTTCTGTATTTGCTCGTACTGTCTGACTGTTTCTCCCTCTCTCTCTTTTCTTAGACCTGAACTCATTATCTGTGCCAGCGCAGGTCTTAGTTATTGGTGCCACCAACAGACCAGACGCTCTCGATCCGGCTCTGCGAAGGGCAGGACGTTTTGACCGAGAAATCTGTCTTGGAATACCCGACGAAGGGACACGGCTCAGGTTGGTGCTTGTCTTAAGATGCGTTTCCATCCAAAGAACCTTTTTATGACAGATGTTTTGTTGAAAATCAATTTCAAAACACTCAGTGGGACCTTTAAGAGCACTTCAGACATTCGGTCTAAAGAGTTACGACCAGTGACTGTAGAAAACATGGACGCTGTACTTTCGTTACCTTTCATTCTACTATAGAAAAGAAGCCAAAACTGTCCACCCTGTTGTCGGTATTGCAACCAAGTCTGTGCAGTAGAAACCAAAGGCGGAGCCATATTCGCCTACTCATTTGGTAGACCCACCCACTTTTTCCCAGACCAAGCCTCAGTGTCTCAGACCATCTTCATTGAGCTTCCAGTGCTGAAGCAGAGCAGATTTTCCTCTGGATTCCCAGTCTGTCTGGTAAGTGGATGCTCCAGCAGTAAAGGTGCAGCTCATGGAAGCTCCACTACAACTTGAGAACCTCCTCCATGTACTGTCATGCCTGTCAATCACTTCATTCCTAACTGTAGCTCCACCTTCTTAAGGGTTAAAACTGATTTCTGGGGGGAAATTAAAAATGGGTCAGTAGTATAACATGGGGGAAACTAACTGTTGGAATTTGGAGATGGAAAGACAGATTAGAGTAGGACAATGAGATGGAAAATGGGTGGAGTTTTGTCTTTGAAACATATGGGGATGGGCGAAGCAACTCGTCATTGTACTGCAGCCGGCCAGCAGAGGCGCTAGACCTGTGACGTTGCGCTGTCCATGCTTTCTACAGTCATTGGTTACGACAGTACAGAGCTCTGGAAGCTAGATCAGATCTTTTTTTTTATAATCTTTCTTGCCGATATCCGTGATTTATCTTCTCACGTGTAGGATTCTTCAAACGCTCTGTCGGAAGCTCAGGCTGCCTGCAGACTTTGACTTCCGGCAGCTGGCGCGGCTCACGCCGGGTTTTGTGGGAGCGGATCTGATGGCCCTGTGCCGGGAAGCAGCCATGATTGCCGTCAACCGGGTTCTGCTGCAGCAGCTGGAAACTGGCTCACCTGCCTCAAATGACATAGACCCCTCTCCACACACACCAGAACTACAAGCCCCAGAAGAACAGAACCAGGAAGCTAGCACTAACCTTCCTGTCCAGCAGAGCATCACAGACGACGCCCAGCATGACGTCAGTACAGAGTGCCAGGACATGAGTGTTTCTCTCAGTGTGGCAGACGGAGATGGTTTAGCAGAGTCCTTAATGACACAAGTAAGTGCACATACTCACATCTGGGGTCTGCTGTTCAGCAGAACTTGCTTATGTGCTTTCTGACATTGTGACCTTCTGCTGTCTAGAAAAATAGACAAAAAGACAATTATTTAAATTCAATTATAATTTTTTTTAATGTAATGCTGATAAAAGTCATGTTTACTGTCCAAACCTGACTTGTGCGCCCCCTAGTGGCTGAAAAGCCACTTCTGCCTCAATTGATCATGAAATGGCGTGGATTTTTCCCTATATTACATAGCGGTGGGCGACAACCTTCCGAATGTTACCACTCCCACTGCTCACCGTGAAGATGTACGAAGCACAAAAGCCTTTGATTGTCTCCTTTAGACCTTGCCTGTTCCTCGCCAAGCCCCGTCTCTGCATGCTTGTTATTCACCCCCTAACCTGTATAGTATGTGCTGAGAGGGCTGGTGACCCACTGATATCAAGAGTGGATGTACTCTTTTAAAATTAAGACAGCTTCTGTTGTTTTTAGCTGGGCAGTACACACTGGTAAAGTTTGGGCACTTTTGCTCATGTTTCATTGATTTTCTATGTGACGGTCCTCTATAGAGGACAAATGTCAGCACATGTTAATGCACACGTTACTGTTTATTAGGGGAAAACAATCTGTTTGGCATTTATTATGAATGATATGGTACATTTAATTTATTGTTTTTCATTAAAGCAACAGTCTGTGAGATTTGGGGATTTAGAGACCCCTCTGGTTAGAATGTGTAATTGCATCAAGCATGTGGATGAGGACCTTTTAAAATGTGCATTGTGGTCTCCTCTCAGAGCGGATGAATCTAAACATCAGCTTCTCTGGTTGGACAGTGGGTGAATGAGCACATGAAGACGGAGTTTGGCGTTCGAATATCGCCACGTTTGCAGTGCTGTGGCTAAAAGCCTGACATGGCCAGGAAAACTCCTACAAGAACCTACCAGACCGTCTGTTATTAGAATGACTATATAAGGCTTTTGCAGGGACTATCGTGCAGCACACTGATATCATTTATGATAGTTTTGCCCCACCCTACTACCTAGACTGACTCCTGCTTTCAATTGAAATGAAAAAATCTTAAGGACTGCTGCTTTAAGTTGGACAGATGTGCTGAAAACTGTTGTCTGTTTCCCGTAGATGATTTGTTAACTTATTTTCTCTTGAAATCAATAAAACAAAGGTGTCCAGCTTATGCACTAATGTCTATAACAGTGTAATACAGGGTCAGAAACCACAAATTACTTAACTCTGTAAAGCCTGAAGCAAGTGTGATGGTGCAAACGTGCACAAAGCTCGTTACTAGCTGCCTACGGGTTTGCATCAGTTTGCATCAGTTTCCGTCAGTGTCTCAATTGCTGGCAGTTGATGCAGTTTTCTGTCTCACCAGGAGGGGGAGCTAGTGCAGCTGCTGGCTCTGCTGAAAAGGAGCGAGTCTCTGAGCGAGGAGCAGCTCGCTGGACTCTGCATCCTGATGGACGACTTCAAGGCCTCGCTGGCCAGTGTCCAGCCTTCAGCCAAACGCGAGGGCTTCGCCACTGTGCCGGACGTCACATGGGACGACATAGGCGCCCTGCAGGACATTCGCGAGGAGCTCACTATGGCCATCTTGGTAGGATATGAACAGTCTTTTTCGAGTTTTGTAAGGGTAATTTATCAATATTGCATCAGTCTAAGTCAGGTTTATAAAAGTTTATATAATTTAGGATTGTGTCTGTACTGTCTGTACTGTATTGGGGTCAGTGCACGTCCATCACGTCCTCCTGACCAGCTGCTTGTATCGTCACGCTGTAGGAACCAGTGTGAATGTAAGCATTGTGCAAGGCAAGAAGAGTTAAGTGAGGTGAAGTTGTGCATCTGTGTGTGTTTGTGTGTGTTTGCTCAGGCCCCTGTCCGCAACCCAGAGCAGTTTAAAGCCCTGGGTCTGAGTGCCCCTGCAGGAGTGCTGCTTGCTGGACCTCCAGGCTGTGGGAAAACCCTGCTGGCTAAAGTATGAGGATGTCTCTTCTATCCTTTCTCTTTTATTTTATCTCTTGTCTCGTTTTATCTTGGGCTGGTGCTGTTTATACACGCTCTCTGTGTTCATTTGGACAAAAATACCTCATTTCCCTCAAACGAACCCCCCCACGAAAAAAAAATTTAACTTGCCAGGCCCACCCTCCACCACCCAGTCACCTCCCTTTTTAACTTTGCCATCTCTTTCATTCCTGGCTCCTCAGAAGTCTGATTGATGGTCCGAATCTTTCTCTCGAGCACTTTTTTGCCTTACGCTGCCCCACAAGTACCCCCTCCACCATGTATGCTTAATTCCCAGCAGGCAACTAACATCTCTGACTTCCCCTACAGGCGGTTGCCAACGAGTCTGGTCTAAACTTCATATCCGTCAAGGGCCCGGAGTTATTGAACATGGTGAGGTTCTCAAGCTCTCTCAACACTTTCTGCTTCAGAAACTAAAAGAAACAACTTTCAACCAGTGTCAGATCAGACTACAGAAATGAACCCTGATTGACATGTACAGATCTGAGGGACGATAACAGGCAGAGGAATCTTGATCTGGCTGTAACCCAAACCTCTTTTTGAAAGATCAAGGAAATATCGCCTCCTCACACTCCAGTAACAAAAATTTGGCTAGAAAAGCAGCTTTTGTCACATGGGTCCTCAGTAATTGGAGCTCCTCCATTATTCAGTGTATGAAGGTCATTGATGATTTGGTTACTGCACTGCAAGAGATCCTTCCTGATTGAATTAGGTGCAAAGGCAGGCTGGGCAGTCTGATGTAACTCTGGTCATCTATGAGCAGCTCTGCCAGCTTAGTAAAGTCCATTAAGCTTTAAACACAGGGGACATGTTTCCTTTTTTTTAAAGGAGATTATAATCAAAAGTAGATCATCGCTGTCCTTTTTTTGGGGGGTTGGGGTGTCCCAATATTGGTAATAATAATATACTGGTGTCCCAATACTTTTGTCAATATGGTGTATTTGAACATGTATATTGTCAAAGACCTTTGGTTCAAATGTCTGCTTATAGACCATCATTCTTTAATGACGAATGTGCCTCTAGACTGTGTGGTCAGATCATAGCAAATTCTCCACAATGGAAATTTCCTGATGAATGGACCAATAGAAATGCTCCAAAATGACCTGGAAGAAAACCTTATTGACTTCCACGGAAAGTTTTTTTCCCTTCTCCTGTAAATGTTCACAGTTTTGGAGATACAAGGTTTTTGCATTACCGTGACGATATGCTGTAGATGTGTAGTCTGTTGTCATTTTTTTAATCTGATGACTTTATTACCTGCCAGGATGGAGCAGTTCATTAATGAAAGTCTTGTCCTGCAGTACGTTGGCGAGAGCGAGAGGGCCGTACGACAGGTGTTCCAGAGGGGGCGGAACTCGGCCCCGTGTGTCATCTTTTTCGACGAGATCGATGCCCTTTGCCCCAGACGCTCTGGTCATGAGGTAACGCTTTCTTAATTCTCAGTAAAAGCTGGAGCACACTGACCCAGCCTTCTCCAACAAGCACTAGAGGCTGGATTCACAGACATGTCATAAAAAAAGATTTTTTTAAATTTTATTATTTATAAAATAATGTAATGATGTAAATAATGTAATAAAATATTACTTTATACTTCAGAAAGAAAAATATTTATTTTTTCAAAGAGTTTGTGTTTATTATTATTGAATTTTATTAACATTTGAATCTTTTTTTAACCACTTGTTGTTTTTGCCAATTTCCCTTAAACACAATGCCTATAAATAGTAAAACCAGAGAAACTGATCATGTGGGGTGCTCTCTTCGTTTTTCCAGAGCTGTGTATGTTCTTAAATATTTTCTTATTCTTCCTTTAGCCTCAAACAGGTCTCAGCCTGTAAGAAGATCGGCCTCTGAAATGATCAGTTTAAAAAGTTGAATTACAGAATTAATGTCTAATTTAATATACAATTAAAAATTACGGCTTTCCGATCTGGCCACAGGTCTCATATTTCCCCCAATGAGGACTGTTTTCCTGTCAGCTGTTGCCTCCAGCTTTTATTTACAGAATTCATCTTACTGACTCTGTGCGATCATGTTGTGCTGTATGTGCGGTCAGTCTGGAGCCAGTGTCCGAGTGGTCAACCAGCTGCTGACAGAGATGGATGGCCTGGAGACCCGCCGGCAAGTGTTCATCATGGCTGCAACCAACCGGCCAGGTAAACCCCAGCTGAACTACTGAGCACATCGACAGCTACCGTTTAGTCACCCAAAATATAGTCTGCCGAGGCGCTGGGTGGAGATGCTGGGTGTTTTTAAAGGACAGAAACCTCCAAAAATCTCCAACTTTACTGGAGAGATGTGTAAACAGCCTTAGACATTTTATTAAGCCTTAGTCCCAGTGGATGAAGTCCAGACTTCATAGCAATCTCAGGGTTGATTTAATGTACAGGCATGACCAATAGCAAAACAGACACAAGATATAATGGATATCTGAGCTTTTTAAAGTCTTTATGTGCAACATTTCCTAATGGGCATGTATTAGTGTGTAATATAAATAAATATATATATATATATATATATATATATATAGCCCATGTACTTTTAATCCAGATTCTCATTGAGGTTTTACTGACTCAAATTGATCATGTCCCTGATCTCGGATCAGTTTCAGATGATAATTTTGAGGATTATTCATTGTTGTTGACAGTTTTGCCCAGATTTAACAGACCACAATGTCCAAATTTAAGAAATATATGAATTTGACGCAGTCACGCAAACACCTCAGCAGCTTTACACTCAATTGAAGTCAATGGGAGTTTATGGAAAACTAAACCGAGACAATTTAGAGCATTTCTATTGATCCATTAATCAAGAAATTCTGATACAGTGTAAAGAACATCTTCCTGATTCACGTCATATCAAAAGGTGAAAGCTGTGCTGTTTACAGGCCATACAGGTTTCTATGAAAATGACATGCTTCAGAGTAACTGCAGCTGCTGCTGCTGTTTTTAGTCATACCAGCAGTCAGTTGTTATAGATAACAGTGAGTCATACAGTGTCAGACTCTACATCAGCAAGACTATTAGAGGTCCTGGAACATCTCCCTATGGTTTCAGCATAGTGTGATGATTCACACCTGCAGTTTACACAATGCTAATTAGTGGGGCGGGAGCTTCCTTTACCTCTTAACCACCTCACGTCTCAGTGCAGGAATTAAAGAAGCAGACTTTTCTGGTTTGACTGAAATGCTTCTCTAATTGGGTGCAGATATCATCGACCCCGCTGTGCTGAGACCAGGGCGTCTGGACAAAACCTTGTATGTGGGGTTGCCTCCACCAGCGGACAGGCACGCCATCCTGGTCACCATCACTAAGGTGAGTGGCAAGTCCTGGAGCGTGACTCGCTCAGCCAGCACACAGAAATACACTGGAACACAACTGTAACATGAATTACAAGTACAGTACGATGCCAAAAAAAAAAAAAATGCAAATGAGTTGTGGGTCTGCCGCAGGGAGGTACTAAGCCTCGTCTGGAGTCAGATGTGAGTTTGGAGGCAGTCGCCTGTGACGACCGGTGTGACTGCTTTACGTGAGTAATAACTAACTTCACCTCATGGATAAACCTGTGATGCACATTTTGTGTAGAACCTGTATGTGTGAAGAATATCAAAGGTTCTTCACATTCAACAAAAATGACGGCACTCAAAGCACCCTTTATAGGATCTGTCTGTCTGTCTATATCTCTCTATCTGTCTGTCTATCTCTCAATCTATCTCTATATCTATCTATCTGTCTGTCTGTCTATATCTATCTATCTATCTATCTATATCTCTATATCTCTCTATCTGTCTGTCTGTCTATCTCTCAATCTATCTCTACATCTGTCTCTTTATCTATCTCTATCTGTCTATCTATCTATATATCTATCTCTATCTCTCTACCTATATATCTCTATCTATCTGTCTCTTTATCTATCTATCCGTCTATCTCTCTGTCTATCTCTTTATATCTCTCTATATATCTCTATCTATTTATCTATATATCTATCTATCTCTCTCTCTTTATCTCCATCTCTATCTATCTGTCATCTATCTATCTATCTATCTATCTATCTATCTATCTCTCTCTCTCTCTCTCTCTATATATATATATATATATATATATATATATATATATATATATATATATATATATATATATAAATATAAAATCTCTATATATCTATCTCTACCTGTCTATCCAGCTAGCTATCTATCGCTATCTATCTCCCTCTGTCTAGCCCTTTTTTTGTGTCACAATGACAATACTTTATTTTTATGTAAAAAATATATAGTTGATTTTATTGTCTATTAAAGCTTGGGGCTCCTTTTATAGAAACATTTTTGGAGTGTTCTATATGTAGATTAAAGGGTTTTAGCTAAAGATGACTGCACTAATTGTTAGATGGCTGTTCGCCTTCTTATTTGGTGTTGAAATGACCGTGTGTCTTTGCGCAGTGGGGCCGACCTGTCTGCACTGGTACGAGAGGCTTCAGTTAACGCTTTAAAGGCTCACCTCTGCTCACAGCCGTCTCTCACACACACAGGTAAACACACCTCATCACCACACACCTCATCTAGCCGCTGTCTTAGCAGGTAAAATCCTCTGAAATCTAGTCTAAATATCTGAGATTCCTCGTTCCTACATAAAATCTGAATTATTTGTAATTTCCTGAATTAATTTTAGTAGATTAAAACACTTACCTGTTTTAAAAGTAAGATATAAGTGAATTTATCTAACAGTATTTCTACAGTGATCTCAAATTGAGCTATAGCTAATATTTAGACTACATTTCAGAGGATTCCACTTGCTAAATTATCATTTATTGTTGTGAATAATAAGTATTTCCTAAACTGTGCTGTACCATATCATTAGCACTCAGGACAAAATAACCTACAGTCTCATTTCTGGTCTGTTACAGAGCACACCTTCTCCTCCGGCTCTGTTAAAGACATAAGGGTCAGCAGGCAGAATTTTGAAGAGGCCTTCAAGAAAGTGCGTCCATCTGTGTCCAAAAAGGTTTGTGGCAAATTGCATTAAAGCTGTAGCTGTCTAAAATATAGTAAAGCGCTATGCCTGGGGGTCACGAGTGCGAACCCCAAGCCATGCCATCGGTGGTCGGAGTCTGAGAGAGCACAATTGGCCATTCTCTCTCCTCATCACTCACTCGAGCGATGTTTTCATAAAGGGGCTACTAGCTGGTGCGGCCGAGCTGGGGACTGTCCAGAGTGTGCTGGCTGTCCGGCGATGATGCATTGGTGCAGTATAAAAAGAGACGGGGAAGCACCTAGCCATGCAATCACAACACAAGTAAAAGAATGGGTCATTCTTAGGGGTGCGATACTGGCCAAACTCACTGGATCGGATATTGGAAAGAAAAAAATACAAGTATAATCCGTTCCGTTAGCATAAGCTATCGCATGAATAAGCTATTGCATGGTTCATTCAAGTCCCTAGTCCTGCAGTCTGACTCTCTTCCACACATCAGTGAAAGAACGGGAGGTTCTGAAGAGCTCACTGAACTCCAGCGTGGTTCTGTATGTAATAGGAGACACCGCTGCTGCACCAACAACAACAAGTCAGCTGGTGAAATTTAGACCTTCCCTCCTAGATCTTCCTCCATCAGCTGTGAGTGGTGTTATTATTGAACAGTGGAAGAGTTTAGGAGGAACAGCTCACAGAGAGCAGCTCAGCCACCGAGTGTCTGTCAGACCACGTAAAGCTACAGAGCGGGGTCAGGGCCGAGTGCTGAGCTCAGAGCAGAGTGCAGAAAAGCCTCCAACTGACTCAGTAACTGCAGCAGAGCTCCAGACCTGCTGCTGCTGCTGGTAGAGCTTAGAGCAAAGGAGGACCAGCTCCATATTAATACAGCCTATGGGTTTAGAATGAGACGTCATATAAGAGCTCCTGTAGACTGCTGGTGGACATAAGTAAAGCTTCTTAGTAGGAGCCTAATAACTATGTTAAACATGTGATGATAGATGATGATGATGATGATGATGATGAAATGTGTTTACACACCATCAACTGCATTGTGATCGCAGGTGTCTCCTCAGAAGCAGCCATTTTCCCCAGTGTCCTCTTAACTCCAAAATCCATGGCCCTGTGAGATGTAATTAGGCTCAGATGAAAGGCACCCCAGAGTCGTTTTTGCAACCTTAACACTCGTCAGCTGCCAAGTGAACCGGTCCATCCAGTCGTGAGGAGCTTAGGTTGCTAGGAGTTTCCCTTGGCTGCATTTCCCCATGCTGCTGTGGGACCTGGAGGACTGCTGTAGGCTGAGGTTATTTTTATCTAGCTGCTATTTATTTGCCTTGTGTTTGAGCAGGAGACGCAAACTCTGCTTAGCAGGGTCTGTATCCAGTCTCAGAAAGCACGCTGGTTTACACGGTGCACTTCAAAGATGTTGGCAGACATTTCTAGGCCTCTGTTAGATGAAGCGACAGTGAATCAGGGCCCTGTGGGTATTTGCTGCCCCTCAGTTGTCAAATTCCTTTGTTTGCTGATGGCTTACATTGTCTGGCTCCGTTTGGGTTTCTCTTTGTTGTATACAGGACCAGCTCATGTATGAGAAGCTGAGAGAATCGCTCCTCAGATAGCCAACCTTCTGGACGTGTGGGAATCGAGCTGATGGCTGGACGGCTGGATTCGGATTTCTGTGGTTCCTAATAATGGAAGTAATGGTTGTGACTTCATTCCACCTCACTTATATTTTCAACCAATAAAAATGGGCTCAGATAGGTGCCAGAAGCCTTGTTTTTGTAGGTTCTGGTGCCTTTTAATAAATTGTTCTCACTGTACAATTATTGTTACAGGGTTGTACGGTTAACTGGACACACCACACTGTTTCTCAGGCCTCGTCCACTCTGGAGTTATTTATTTATTTATTTATTTATTTTAAATAAACGGAGGTTCTTGTGTGTTTTGGCCTCCTGTCCACACCAGTAATTATTATTATTATTATTATTTTTATAACAATTTTTTTTTTATATGCAGTGCTGTTGTGTGGACAGAGGGAAAAAAATGCTTTATAAAAAAACTGAAATACTCTATCAAAAAAAATCTCAAACACCTCCTTACTCCCTATACAGTGAACTGCATACGTCCTGGAACTACACCATCCACACAGACAGCCCTTTCAGATTTCCACACTTGAATAAATGTATATACTGTTCAATTACAGATATATAAATAATGCTCTGTTCAGATATCTGCAATTCTGTGTTTTGCACATTACAGTAGATAGGGTGTAGGTGTGTAATTTGGGATTAAGGCTCTTCTCTTGGGGTGTTTTGATGTTTTACATTTAAGGCATTTAGCAGATGCTCTTCTCCAGAGCGACTTACAAAAGTGCTTTACTGTTTACCCAAGAAAAACCTCAGCTAGTTTAAATAGACTAATAATTCAAAGATCCTCTAATCTTAGACTCTACTAAACACAAGTCAATATGGAGACCATAGTACTCTTCTCTCAGAAGAGGAGGGTCTTCAGTCTGGGTTTGAGGACAGCGAGCGTTGGACTCTGCTGTTCGGACACCCAGGGGAAGCTCGTTCCACCACTTCGGTGCAGGACAGAAAAAAGTCTGGACACTCGTCTTCCGTGGATCTTAAAGGATGGCGGGTCGAGCCGAGCCGTACTTGAAGCTGGAAGGGCTCTCAGTGCAGATCTGCTTTTGACCATCGGCATCAAGTACTGGTGAAGGGGCTGGCTGGTCCAGTCTTGGCTTTGTAGGCCAGAGTCAGGGGGTTGAATCTGATGTGGGATGTCTCTCTTTATGAGCGGTACTGTTGCCCTGTATGAGCATCCTCATGCAGGTGATTTTGAGTCTCTGGATGGATGGAAATATTTAAAGTGGAGTGAAGGGAGGGAGCCTCATTTTTAATAAATATCTGGATCGGTGTGGATGGGGCCTATTTTTAAATATATAAAAATATATAACATAAAAGTGCTACAAACAGTTCTTTAAGTGATGGTATAGATTAACCATTGCTGTGATGAGTGTGAGAAACCTTCTAAGTGTTTACATATAGTCCTTTATCAATGTATAGGTTCTTCACACAAAGTAGTTCTTCTGTGGCATCACTCAAAGAACCCTTTATTTGTTGGAGTGTACAGTACAGCCCATGTAGATGAGGACTGTCCAAACTGAAGCTTCTACCTAATAGAGGACAGCAGGGAACAAAATATGGATGTTTTTATAGTTTTTGAACTTTTGAAAGTCACAAAACTGAAGTCCGAATTCATACTACAGCAGATACTTAGCTATTTAGTGTGAGCCAGTTAGGTTACAGTGCAGCCTCCGCACTGGGGGGTTAGTTACCACAGGAGCCCCATATTGAAGCCCATGTTCATTGTATGTAAGTGTTGCTAAATCTTTGGAAGTAATAATTAACAGTAGGATCTGGAGCTTTACTTATTCATTTGTAGCAGATGTGTGGGTTGGGCGTGTATCTGGTCTATAATGCCATCAAATTACACCCTTTTTCTACCCAATCCCTATTCATGTGGACCCCCCCTGAAGCTAGCCACTGCCTCTTTGCAAGCTGCTGCCAATGCAGCATCGCCAGGCAGCCAACATGCATGAAAGGAGTAGTCTGGTACAACAGCTGGCAGATGCCTGTGCTGACCAACATCACAGTGGGAGTGATGTGGGGAGGAGATGCCATCAAAATCTGAAAGAGCAAAGCCAATTGCGCTCTCTTTGACTCTGGCTGCTGATGGCAAGCAGCATGACCTGGGATTTGAACCCAGTTAGATTAGTTACCACAGTAGCCACCCATTGAAGCCCACATTCATGTGTTGCTAAATCTTTGGAAAATGTAGTAGGATCTGGAACTTCACATATTCATTTGTAGCAGATGTCACTGGTCTGTAATGCCAGTTTATCTAATTATCCATCTAATTGCACCCTTTTTCTACCCAATTTGGAAGGCCAGTTTCCCAATCCCCATTCATGTAGACTCTGGGGTTTGAACCAGCGTCCCTCAGATCATAGTGGCAACGTATTAATCCACTGGACCACTTTCAAAATTCATGTGTTTGCATCATTTATCCGAATTGTTAATAAACAGGATCTGGAACGTTACATTTTCATATGCTGCAGATATGCAGGTTGCTGTAAAATATGAAAAATACTCAAATATTTATGATTATTTTACTTCTCACTTGCTAAATTCCTTCGAAAGCAAAACAAACACACACCTAGTTTAGTCTGTAATGGTTTAATAAAATCAGCAATGCAGAAACGCGAAGACAGAACAGGAATGAACCCAATTAACTGAACCATCAGCCCTCATGAAGGTGTTTCAAGGCCTTTAAAACAAACAAAAAGAGGATTCCTTCCAGCAAGGGTTCTTCTGGCCTTGCTGGTTGTAATACTGAAACTGGAAGTCATTTCTCCATTTACATTCCAGTCATTCTGTACAGAGCAGCTGTTCTCAGTGTACACAGTGTGACCTGAAGGCTGAGGGCTTTGCACCTAACTTGCCTTTTCAGATAGTTTCAGATGTTGCAGATAGCTTAATCTGTTGTTTGACAGCTGAGACCGAGCTGTACTGGAGAGAAAGCACCTTTAAAAGTGAGGCCAGGCGCGGGTCTGGCTATTTTGCAAATGTTAAGGACACAGATAGAGACAGGATAGTCGTCGCTCGAGGCTTTAAGGACAGTTTAGAGAGAGAAATGCGAAGAACTTCCAGGTCAGCTGCTAGGGGACGGTTCTGGCTTTGGGGTTTCGTGGGGGATGACGTCTTTACTACAGAACAGGCTTCTGAATAACCCTTCATAAAAGCCTACAAATGAGTCTTGTGCCAATGTAAGCTATTAACGACACAGCCCGAGCAAACATCCTCGTGCTGTCCCCCTATGAGACACTCATCTGAAGACTATGCCCGACAACTAAAAGTGAAAGTGGTGTGATTTGATACAGCTACACCCAGCTAAATTACCGTCCCAGGAGCAAGGAGTAAAGGCACAGTCCTTAATCCACAAACCATTCAGATAACACTCCTGAATATACTGTGATCAAGGGTCTTTCTTTCTTAATTAAAAGAAAATCTAACATGTCAATGAACTAGTAACCTTCTCCAAACCCATTCTCACAATTTTTACTAATAATAAAAAATTTAAAAAAAACACCTCAGGACTATGCTTAAGATCAGTCTTGCCCTAAATTGTAGTCTCAATAAACCACCACCAGCATTGGAATGGTGAATCTTTAGCCTAGTCTTAATTTTGATCCTTAACAAAGTCCAGATTCCCAGATTAAGACCAGTCATGGCCTACTTTTCCAGTCTCAACAATGAATGAATCACCATTAAAAAAAGATTTTAGTCCAGACTTAGTCTGGGTCTGTCTTTAAGAGCCAGTTCCAAGGCTGTAATCTCAATGATGAACCATCATTGGAAATTCTCCAGCTAGTCTAAAGTTGGGTGTGGCTTTAAGTTTCAGATTTCTAGATTAAGCCTAAATTGCATTGAAACTCTTTTTAGTCTAGTTTAAATCTGGGTCTGTCTTTGAGAACCAGCTTCCGGGCCAAGATCACGTCTATTCTAGGCACATAATTGTTGTCTTAATGATGAATCATCACTGGAGACTCTTTTTAGACTGGTCTAAATCTGAGTCTCAGTCTTTAAGAGTCAGATTAGGCTTAATCTTTAACCAAATTGCAGTTTTAGTAATGAATCACCTTTTTTTTATTATTTTTAGTCCTGACTTAATCTGGGTCTGTCTTCAAGGTCTTTTATGCCTAACCAAATGTTAAGGACACAGATAGAGACAGGATAGTCGTCGCTCGAGGCTTTAAGGACAGTTTAGAGAGAGAAATGCGAAGAACTTCCAGGTCAGCTGCTAGGGGACGGTTCTGGCTTTGGGGTTTCGTGGGGGATGACGTCTTTACTACAGAACAGGCTTCTGAATAACCCTTCATAAAAGCCTACAAATGAGTCTTTTATGAGTCTTTTATGCCTAACCTTGACCTAAATTGCAATTTCCATGACGACTCAAAATTGAAAGGTCTTTTTAGTCTGGTCTAAATCTGAGTGTCATTAAACCAGTCTGACTAGTCTTGGTCTAAACTGCTTGATCTGTCTTAATGATGAATCACCACTGAAAGTTCATTTTGGGCTACTCTTAATTGGGAACTGTGCATTTAAGGGACAGTTCTCCAGATCAAGACCAAGACCAAGACCCAGCCAGACCCTAAACTAAAAAGAATTTCCAATGGTGACCAATTGCGGAAAGTACAATTCAGTCCAAAACTAAAAAAAAATTTTATCTTAATCTTGGTCTGGGAAATTGCCTCTTAAAAACACAGACCCATATTAAGACTAGAGTTTAGTCTTAACCAGTTTCCCTGACAGGTATTAAACCTAGTGTTAGACTACAGAGCGTTCTGAATGGTAATTCTCTGTTGAAAGTAAAATTTAGTCTAGGACTAGGCTTAATCCCTTTCTGGGAAACTAGCCATATAAGTTTTTTCAATTCTGATTAATCACTGAGGCAGCAAAACCTTTAGCCCATAACTAGGCTTAGTCTATAAAACTGGCCTGAGACTAGACTAAAAATCATTTTTAATGGCGCACTGGCCATTCAGTCCACGGCTGAGCTTAATATTTGCCCTTACTCTACTCTACAAGCAGTTGCGGTCATTTTTATGGTCTGACTTTTCCTGCTGCCTCTTTTAATGACCGACCTGAGTGATAAGCTATCGGTCAAACAACTGCAAGCGTGTGAGTTCACACCTTGAGTGCACAGTCAAGAGCAAGGCTGCTCAATCCTGGTCCTGGAGATCTACCACCCTGAAGAGCTCAGATCCAACACAGCTGACTGTAATGTCTAAGGCCTTCATTACCTGGATCAGTGTGTTAGATTCAGGGTGGAGCTAAACTCTGCAGGCTGGTAGATCTCCAGGACCAGGATTGACCAGCCCTGGTCATGAGCAAGGCAGTCATAGAGACCCAAAACAAAGAGAGAAAGGTAAGATAAGCAAGTAAGCAAGTACAAGGACAACCGACACTAGGCCAGCTGTAGCTCCTGGTGGTGGTTAATAATTTTTTATACATAGAAAAAAGCTTTAAAATGATTTTGGTCAAGAAAAGAAAAGCACATGAACGGTGGCAATTACACAGTTCAGAGTTAAAAAGTGCAGAACACACGAGAGATAATACCTCATCAGACTAGAGAAGCTGTGGGTTAGAGCTGGAAAGAAAGCAGGTGCTTAGGAGGCACGAGTCCCAGGTTGGTTCTGCAGTGGAGTTCGGAGCGACGACAAGCTTGAAATGGCTCGAGACTAAAATATCGGCCTGCTCTCCTTCAACTGCAGTAACACAAAGCTAACAAACTGTCTCTATACACACACACACACACACCTCGGGTGTGTGTGACTGCGTTACTGTGCTGAAGCGGTTAGCAGTGTGGTAAGAGAGGTTATAGCAACAGCGTTGCTCCGGGTTTTGGTCGGCGAGGCTCCCTCCGTCCATTCGTCCGTCTGTCCGGTTAGCACTGGGCAGCTCATTCCAGCTTGACCTCTCCCTTCAGCTTCCTCTTCACACGAGAGTACGGACTCAGCTCATCGTCCATGATGAAGTCATACAGGACCTTCACCCAAGACGTGTAGCAGGGAAGGTCGTCGTAATACTCCGATGCGATTTTCTTCACCTGTTTGAGAAGAAAACAGGTGAGAGGGTTAGAGGTATGAGGTCACCACGGTTTAGGATGATGTAGAGGGGTGGGCTTGACCGGCTGGTGAACCGAACCCTAGTCCACTACCTGGCAGGCAGTGTTGCTACCCTCTACACACTCACCGGAAATCACGGTGCGCATTACTGGGAACACTGTGGACACACTGACAGGTGTGCAAATGCGCGCACACACACACACACACACACACACACACACACACACACACACACACACACACACACACAGCTTGTCCAGTCTCTGTAGAGAAGAAGTACTGCCAATAGAATAGGACTCCCTGGAGCAGATAAACATCATCAAGCTATCAGCACCATGCTGCCTAATAATGCCAGGCCTGGGCTAGAGGGGTATATAAAGCCCCCCAGCATTGAGCTGTGAAGCAGTGGAGGGACTGTGTTCTCTGGAATTACACTGGTCAGTGTTTATTAAGCAGTAGCAATATCCTAGATATGATTAGAAAGCATAACGTGAATCACGACAACTAAATTTATCACGATACGATGAAATATCACCATATCTGTAACCCAGTCAGATCCAGGCGTATTTAAAATAGCCCATACCCGACCCATTAAAACGTGCCTGTATCTGACTGGGAGGACGTCCCACTTTTTTTTTAAAGAGACGACGTCAAGGCCGGTGTACGATGTAGCGATTAAGCAGTGGCTTTGGAAATGCCTACAATAATACCACTGCTCATCATTACGTTAAATATCCTAGCTACAGTTTTCACTGTATATTAATGTACAGCAGTTTTCAGGCAAGGATCATCCAGCAGGAAAGAGCAAAGGTTTCCCAACACCAGACCTGAACTGCATGGACTTCAGTCATTAAGTAAGTAATTATCGAGCAATTTCAAGCCATCGCTGGCGTGAATCAGCAGAGCTGCCGATAAAGCAGGTGGGCCGTCAGAGCTGGATTTGGGAAATACGGGACAGATGACTGGTTCAAGAACAGATGTTAAATTTCTACTTCTCCTCCTTTTTCTCCTTTGACTCCTGATAAAACCTCAACTATCTCAAACTTTTCCAAATGATTTACAGCATTCCTTTACGCAGACTGTGCCGACTAGGGAGAACTGGTCAAAGTCTTCTTCACACTTGATGGGACATTTACTCATTGACCGTTCAGCAATTCAGCAGCTACACCTGTTACTGATTAAGTCCACATATATATCAGAGGCCTACATATTATTATTATCATCATTATTAACCAGTAAAACCGGAGCGATTACGTCCAGATAATTACAATCTCCATTTTTACAACTGATAGTGCTATCTATTAATGGCACTTTATTCTGGCTCATGAACTCATAATGGTGTGCTTGTAGTCTCTAGTGCCAGGAATTGACTCAATGTGGGACTAACTCAATGGACGGCACCAGTCCCCACCCACCTCCCCCCCTTTCAAAACAAAAAAAAAAGGACATTGGAAGATTCAATTTCACCCAGCGTCAAAAGCAGATTCATTAAATTCACAGACTGCGAATGCAGGTCATGCCCAAACCTTTAAAAATGGAGGCTGTTCCAAAAACGTTGATCTCTACAAGCTCCATAATGGCAACTAGTGCTTGAAGGCCTCTAGCACTGCAATTTGTAGACTGTGGCTATGCTCTAATGCTCTAAGTGTCTTCAGTGTCTTCTGTATTCATTTTTGAGACGAAAATACAGTAAAAGACTGTGAAAATAGTTGAAATACGTAGTAATTTACACATCTATTAATTTTATATGAGTATTTATATGGTTTGTTGGGTGAATAATGAGTGTAAGCTGATGCAGTGTTAATTATCATCATCATCATCAGCTTAAGCTCTCTGAAATCAGTGCAGCTTACCAGAGGCAGCCTCCTCCCAGGGATGCTGGGGAAGTCATGGTGTTCGTTGTGGTACCCCACGTTGAACGTGAGCAGGTTAAGAGAGCCGTAGTAAGAGTAGGTCTCGTGGCCTTTGAGGAACATGTAATGCTCGGCGATGAAGTGTCCAGAGATGGGGTGGAGCCCCATGCCCAGCATCGAGCCGGCCAGCATGTAGACCACGGGCTTGGCTCCCCAGAGCCAGTAGAGCACAGCATTGAACGCGAACTGAACGGCCACATTGGCCAGTTCCAGCTGGCTGATGGGCTTGGGGTTGATGCAGAGGGGCCGTATGGCGTAGAAGAGCGGCTGGAGAATAATCCAGACGAATTTGCGGAAGCGGGTGCAGAAGAACCAACCCTCAAAGTCCGTGGGGATGTCCACATCCACTCCATCGCCACCCAGGTACCGATGGTGGTCGAGGTGGTAACGCTTGAAAGAAGCAGAGTACGGCAATCCAATGGGGAGGTTGGCGAAGATGGCGAACCAGCGGTTCCACTTGGCCCGGTTGTTGCCGAAGGCGGTGTTGTGGGAAATCTCGTGAATGGCTAGCGTCATGGAGTGGTTTATGCAACTCCCGAACACGTACGTCCAAAACAACACCCATTTCCAATCCAAGTCCTTAACTAGGTAGAAGGCCAGGAACTGAACCCCAACCATCATACAGACTATCCATTTCAGCCTGGGGTCCGGACCCATCAAGGACTTGATCTGTGGATATTTTGCTGATGAGAGAAACAGAAAAAGACAGTTACACATTTGTCAAACAGACAGGCAGGAAGGTAAAGTGGACAGCAGATTACAATTTTCCATCCTGAGAACATCGTAGAGCCAAGAACTTTCTTGAAACTTTCTTGAACAGTTTAGTGGACCCACTGTTCTTCGCTTGCTCTTCGGTGCATCAGGCGTCGTTGTTTTCTACCTGTAGAAACAAACCTCACCCTCTCGGCCTCTCAGTGTTTACACAGTTAAGGATGATGTCAGGACAAGCCTTGAACTAAGAAAAAGAAATACTGTAGAGTCGATTCTGGGTACTGGCTAACTCCGCCTCCAAAGTGGGGCTCCAAACTCAGCGATCTGGGGTCTGGGGGTTCACCATCAACAACTGCCCAGGCCATCTCCAGGTGGGTAGATGGCTCCCTCTTACCGGATTCCCGCCGGCACAGACACCCTGCGCTTTCGCAACATCGCCATATATAAAGAGAGGGTGGCTGACTTCACATGTATCAGTTCTGACCCTACTAGTGTCCGGAGCAGTGCTAGGGGGAGCTACGAACCAAACCGGGAGCAAAATTAAGGACATTTTGACAAAGCCTGGAATCACTGAAGGCCGGGCAATCCAGTAGGATGTGTTCGATCTCTATATTGCTTTTATCCATAGCAGGAGATACACCAATTATTAGTTTTTGAGCAATCTGCCTCGAGGAATTGCTGTTTGTATTCCAGTGCACTCTTACAAATAAACAGAGGTGTTTCACAGGGTTGTTTGAGTGATGTGAGCCATGGAAGAACCATCTTTGATTCCATAAAGAAGCACTGTTGTACGAGAGAAACCTTTTAAAAGGGTTCAAGAAGTGGATGTAGCCTGCGGCTGGTCTTTTGGGATATTGGAGCTAGAGCTGGAGCTAGAGCTGGAGATGCTGATGATGGAAGACTGTGGAGTGAGTAGACTTGTACTGATCTGGAGTTTTTGTAGAGTTTTATTGCATTGCACTATAGGGCTGGTTTCGGTTTCGGTCATCTACTGAACGATTGATGGGTCGCTGGCTTCTGTGAAGAGACTTTAAAAAGTAGAAGTTCAAGAGCTCCAAGTCTAAGACTTCCTGGATGATTGCACAGCATAGTAATAGACGCCAAATTCAAGTAACAACTGGATAATAGAGTCTAGTCTGAACCTGCCCAAGCTTTTCCTTTCATTTTCATTTCAACTGTAAAATACTCAGGACCATAATTCAAGTGTGACACACTGTGACACATCTGAAAAGTGAGAAAGTGAGTGTCTGGAAGAGACTGTGACTGAATTTGGTGTTTAATCATTAACTTAAAGGCCTCAACGATTGGGAGATTGAGCCTTCGGGTGGATTTAACAGCGATTTTAAAAAGAAAAACCCAACTTTTCTTCAATCTGAAGACCAAAATCGTGAACTAGCCAAAGGAAAAGGACGTCTAGCACGTAGCCGAAGTCTTGCTTTCCTGTTTTATCACTTTCCCTTTCTTCCACAGACCTACACACAGACCACACAGTGTTAACTGAGGGCATGTCCTGGCAAAGATGAGTAACTTCCTGAGAATGAGCTTGAACTGCCTTACATGGGGCGAGTGCTGACTGAAGACTCGGCTGAGGCAGGGGCGTAAACCTCCACGACCAAGCTGTCAGACTGACAGCTGTAAACGTCCAGCTTTGCCTGCCCAAACAGTCCATGAAGCCATACTCTACCTGTACTGAATCTGGACCGGTTCTCACCTCCGAATCAAAACAGATGGACTGCCCACTTGCACGATTGGCTTTCGATTGGCTGGCCTTTCCTCCAACACTGAGCCACGTGTAACTAATGACACCTGCTGCCATTCGAGTCAGGCTTGAATCCAGCGTCACAAAAGCCTGCCGGCATGAATTATTCAGGCAGGACAGCCATCGGTCCTCACTGACTGCTTCAGGACAAAGGCCTAGCAGGCCTTTATGGACATACGGTACTCAAAGGGATAACGGAGGCTAGTACCGCTACTGTGGTCCACTTAATATCGGCACAATGGCTCTGGCTGGGTCCAAAACCAAACACTAGGACACTCAACATCAGGACTGGGCATTCATCCTGTTCCTGAAGGTCAGATATCCAGCAGAGTTTAGGGTTCGAGGGGTATCCCTGCTCATTAGAGATAATTACAAGGTTTGGCGGGCATGTCCAAGCAGAGGAATCCTCAAACTGTGCTGCAATCCAGCTCCAGAACTCTTAGAAATCCTCCTTCTAATGTAGCTTTAAGTACACTATATTGACAAAAGTATTGGGACACCCACTCATTCAAGGGTATTTTTATATATTTTTTAAAAGTTTATCCTGCTTTTGTTGGAGTATCCGTCTCTACTGTCCAGGGAAGAAGAAAGCTTTCTACTGGATTTTGGAGGAGCATTGCTGTGAGGATTTGATTGCATTCAGTATTAAGAGCCTTAGTGATCACCACCTCACCTCACCTCATCCCCAACTCTCCAATGGTTAGATGGAGCTCCATCCATCATTCCAGAGAACACAGTCCCACACAGTTATACCCTCCTAATCTTCTTCGCTGTCATTCAAAGGGCTTTCCCTTCTTTTTTGGGCTGGTAGAAGGACAGAATATCCAAGATAAGCTCAGAGAGACACACTGTAACCCATCACAATAACTATACACATATGATCAATATGCCCAGCCCTGCTATTTCACACGTATTTGGCGTACTCAGTATGGCCGTATGTGGTTTCAGACTCTGGACGGTTCAGATGTCCAAACTTTAAAAGCCACGTGGCAAACTAACCTAGGTCCCGCCGGCAGGCGATTAACCTTTGGCCCCACCAGGCCTTAAGCTTCATGTGACCACCACTGTGGACGTCAGAGATGATTTGAACTCTTCTACTGGAGGACTTTAACAGGTCGTCCTGACCCATGAGCTTGCTAGTGTTTAAACGTGACACCCCCCACATCTGACTCCGTAAACAGCTCATCACCCGAGTCAATACAGGCCCCATTCCAACAGGTCGTAAACAGACGAACTCCTGCAATCAGCCGCAAACAATCAGCTAAATAAAAAGCACAGAGCACAAAGAGTATCAAAGGTAGAGAACAATAATAACACTATATTGTTATTATTATTATTATTATATAGTTACATAATGTAATATATTGTTTAAAACAGAGGGAACATTTTGGTCTCTAAATGTTATATTAATACCTTGATACTTCAGGTGCTCTATGCTCCAAGTCAGTGCTTATATTATTTATTATATTTTACAAGCGTGGAAAGTCAGAGAGCTAAAGTTTCAGAGTGGAAAAGTATATTCAGAGATACACACAAAAATCCCTTGATATAATAAAACCTAAATTTAACAATCAAATCTCAATTCTCTCAATTGAATAATCAATTCCCTGTTTGAGAGTGACTGATTCATTACATTAAAGGAATGATTTATTAAATTAAGGAAACTATTTATTACATCTAGGTGATGATTTATTAAATCAAGGGAGCAATTCATTTAATTATGGAAACGAGTCGTCTCATCAAGGGGAACGAGTTGTCTCATCAAGGGAGCAATTAATTTAATTATGGTAACAAGTCGTCTCATCAAGGGGAACGAGTTGTCTCATCAAGGGGAACGAGTCGTCTCATCAAGGGGAACGAGTCGTCTCATCAAGGGGAACGAGTCGTCTCATCAAGGGGAACGAGTCGTCTCATCAAGGGGAACGAGTCGTCTCATCAAGGGGAACGAGTCGTCTCATCAAGGGGAACGAGTCGTCTCATCAAGGGGAACGAGTTGTCTCATCAAGGGAGCAATTAATTTAATTATGGTAACAAGTCGTCTCATCAAGGGGAACGAGTTGTCTCATCAAGGGGAACGAGTCGTCTCATCAAGGGGAACGAGTTGTCTCATCAAGGGGAACGAGTCGTCTCATCAAGGGGAACGAGTTGTCTCATCAAGGGGAACGAGTCGTCTCATCAAGGGGAACGAGTCGTCTCATCAAGGGGAACGAGTCGTCTCATCAAGGGGAACGAGTTGTCTCATCAAGGGAGCAATTAATTTAATTATTGGAACGAGTCGTCTCATCAAGGGGAACGAGTTGTCTCATCAAGGGGAACGAGTCGTCTCATCAAGGGGAACGAGTTGTCTCATCAAGGGGAACGAGTTGTCTCATCAAGGGGAACGAGTCGTCTCATCAAGGGGAACGAGTTGTCTCATCAAGGGAGCAATTAATTTAATTATTGGAACGAGTCGTCTCATCAAGGGGAACGAGTCGTCTCATCAAGGGGAACGAGTCGTCTCATCAAGGGAGCAATTAATTTTATTATGGTAACGAGTCGTCTCATCAAGGGGAACGAGTCGTCTCATCAAGGGGAACGAGTCGTCTCATCAAGGGGAACGAGTTGTCTCATCAAGGGAGCAATTAATTTAATTATGGTAACGAGTCGTCTCATCAAGGGGAACAAGTCGTCTCATCAAGGGAGCAATTAATTTAATTATGGTAACGAGTTATCGCACCAGAGGGAACGATTTATAATGCATTAATAAATTAATCCAATAAAGGAAACGATTTGTTGCATCACGGGAATAATTTACTACATTAAGGAAATTATTTCTTACATCAAGGGAACAAATTATTAAATTAAGAAAACGATTTATTGCATCTAGGAATCGATGAATTACATCATCGGAGCGATTAATCAAACCGAGGGAGCAACTTTTTACTTTTTAAACACGGACAGAACCATTTAATCCTGTAAATAAGAAGTTTCCCCAGCCCAGCCCAGCCCAGCCCAGCCCAGCCCAGCCCAGCCCAGCCCTCCAGCCCTGAGCCCGCAGTCTGTGCTAAGCTAGGCTAAGCTAGGCTAGGCTAGGCTAAGCTAAGCTAACAGGGTGGGTGTTAGCTAGCTTAGCTGTCCTGACATAACGGTATGCCCTGGTAGGCTTAGCTGGCCTGCTAACTGCTATTAAACGATTAAATGAGGCCATCACAGCCTGAATTAACAATAATTAATGACTTTATAAGATTTATAGCAACAAATGAAGCTAAAACTGGCTCATTTAATAACGGTAGTAACGTAGCTAGCATTTACAGTTAGCTGGCTAATGTCTACTTACATATTATCGTTGTATTTTTTTTTTTACTTTTGACATCCCACTGTTTAAATTTAACGATAATTAGACTAATAAGAGCAAAAATGAAAAAAAAAAAAACTTAAAAAATATTTTTATCCTACAGGATACAGGAAGGATTTTAAGGTTTTGCACGTCCCCCACGTTTGACCCACCATAGACAATTTCTTCATTATTATTTTAGCTAATATCTGTTCCTTTATGACTGTAGCATCAGTACTATGGATATTTGAATAAAGTTATATCAAATAACACCGATAATCACGAGTTATTTAACTAACTAACTTGGTTTGAACCCCGAATTTGCCAGTCCACCTTAAATAATGCAGCTGTTGCATTGGCTGCGTTCTAACGCCGGTGCGGTTGCTCCACTGTCACCGACGGACCATTTAAGGTGGACCGGAGAGTTAGACCAGCTCCATTGAAAATGGAGAGAAGCTCACCCAAAATTTCTTTCCTCCGGTCCGCATGAGGCTGGTCTGTGTACACCCACTCGTAATCATCGCGGGCTACTCGGTTCCCCATCTCACCCGACCTGCTGCGGTGTTAATTTACGATGTTTTAACGACGAGGCGCTCTGAGCCGTCCCTCCCTGCAGGCTCTGCTCTCCTCACGGGGACGAACAGTTAGCTCTGAGCCAGCCTGCTCAGGGTTGCCAGATCCAGCGCAATGCGCAGCACAAACGGGGCAGAAATCCCTCCCATCAGTCGCTACCAGAACCTAATTGCAGTCTAATGTTGCCATATATCCTAGATCACGCTTTTAAAATTAGAATTTGCACATAAATAAAATACTTTTTAAATGGTTAGAGGCTCGCATACTTTATTTTCTTTTCATGTGTAACAAAAAAAAAATATATAAATTATTATTTGTGTATATTTTTCTGGTTTGTAATGTATTAAAGTATAACCACGTACACTACAGATACTTACAATATCAGATAGCTAATATTTCTATTTAAAAAATGTAAATTATGAATATTGGCCAATTTGACACCGGCGAAGCGCAAACCTGGCAACCCTGTGCCTGCTTGGCAAGGCGCGGCGCTGCTGCTGAGAAGTGGGAGGGGCCACAGTTGACTCTGACGAGCGGAAAGGCGGGGAAAAATACGTCACGATGTAGTGAAACTATATTTATATTAAATTTAAATTTGATTAGTTTTTAATTTGCGTGTTTTTAAGGTTTATTCGCCATGTATGGCTATAAATAATAAATAATGTTTGTTCTCGTACTTTTAACGGCACAATATTTAAATGACCGCTGTTTGCGTTGTTCTGATTGGCTGTCATGTATCGCGCCTCAGTCAGACGTCGTAAGGATGGGCGGGGCTAAGCCGCTGTAGGCTGAATAGGCAGCTGTACGATTGTATTATTGATTATATATTTTTAGAGAGACACACATCTGCATTTCTACACTGGTTATCTTGCTTAATTTATTATTATAATATATTTACATACAGAAAATAATACATGCATCAATCATCCATAACATTAAGACCACCTGCCTAAGACCTTTTGTGCTTTAAAATAGCTTCAGACGGTAGCAGCAGATCCTCCTGTCCTGTAAGTCCTGTACGTTGTGGTGGGACGTCCATGAGCATCAATAAGCCTTGGTCGCTGATGACCCTGTGGCTGGGTCACTGTTTGCTGGGTCCATTCTTGGAGCACTATTTTAAAACAAGTTCAAAAGGAAAAAGCAATATAATCATCATCAAATATATAGGGATGCATTTTCCATGGTCTGTCTGGTATTCTTACTCTGATCACATAATACATATTGGAGCAAAATACCTCACTAATGAAGAATGTGATGATAATCCATCCAACACTGCCAAAACAATCAAACATAAGGTCAAAAGGTCAGGGGGTCCCTGGCTATAACCTTTATAACCTGTGCTGTAGGTCAGCTAACATACACTATGTGTTTACCTTTGTTTCTAGATCTACAAGAACACATTTCTTATCAATCTTCAGGCACCTAAAGTTCTGAAGTCATATCAGTGAAGAAAACAAAACAAAACAATGGAGCCACACTTCCTCCAGTGCAAAGGAAACAGTCTCAAAGTCTGCTCACTCCTCCCTTTGTAGCCCGAGCCCAAACCCGGCCTTCTGCAAGACTTCTGGTCTTCAGTGACTTCAGGCATAGTGGACTGGAAACCTTTTGAGGCCTCTGGATTTAAAAGTGTGTTTGGGACGGAGGCCTGCGTGACGTGCGAGCTCTGCATCGGCTTATTTCTAAGCTAATTTGCTTATCTACAGTCAAGCCGAAGCTCAACTCAAGTTAAATTAATAAACAAATGCATTGCATTTACATCTGAATATTGTTTTCACTTCTGTAAACAAACCCAAACACGTTTATGAACAAAGACATCTAAGCTTGTGGGTAGGCGGCTACTGTTTGAGGCATGTTTGGCTAGGACTAGATTTCCCACCAGTAACTTTTTTGACATGACGTTGGCAATCCTGCGCACTAATTTCTTAATTAAAATACTTCTGACAGGACTTCATGAGGGCAGCAACAGTTCATTTTGGGTAGGAAGGTGCTGCTGAGGTCATAACAGTGCAGTCTTACCTGAAGGCCACACTAACAGCATGAGTGCCCTTGCCTTTTTTGCCGGCGTATTTTGACGTACTGGCCCTCTGTGCCTGCTGTAAGCATTTCCATAACATTTCTGATGTGAAAACTGAAAGAATAGAACTAGATCCATATCTGACATTCAGTCTTATGCAAAAATATGGACACCCTTTGTCAGATTACATGCGTTTTTAAATTTTCTAAAATGTGAACACACTTCTGCACACACTTCTGCACAATTGTAAGGATATTCACACTGCTTATTTGCTTAAATGAATGTATTATTAAATATAACATATGCTAAAACAATGGCACATTATTATTTACATCACATTTGTTAAATTCTCAAAATAAATTATTATTATTCGTTTCGAAAATCAAGAAAACGTGTTTTTTTAACTGTAGCATACAACTGCACGTCTATATGTGAGGCAGTAAACAATGTAATAAACATTTTTCTTCATTTTGCTTCATATTAGACCAAAGCTTACAGTACACTCAGTGCACCCCACCCCTCCTAACAAAGTCTACTCAGGCCGAACGAGAGGCGAATGCACGCTTCTTTAGGGCAAATATAAAAAGAGTAACCTTGAACACTCGTCTGTGGCCTTGCTGTTTGCTGTGGTTGCATGAGTGAATCTACGACCTACAGTGAAAATGACCTGGATTATCTCTCCCAGCAGTAAAGAGCACTGGGAAAGGGATCTCCGCCGAGGGGAAGTGTGGAGTGGAGAAGTGAATAAAGGCGCTTTGTAGTCAGATTGAACAAAGGAGGCCCTATTGTCCTCCAAAGCCTTGGCTTGGCTTATGTAAATACTGTAGAACAACTGAAGCGTCTGATAGAAAGGATATTTGGGTGTGATTTACATGAGGTTCTTTGCAGCAGTATTCTCATCAGAAACCCATTATCTTGTAATCAGAAGCCACTCCTGATTCCATATTCAGTCTCAAACCTCATAAAAATCGAGCAAACATGAAGCGTTTAGCTAATATTGACGGATCTGCATTTCTGGATCTCCTCCAGAGACAAATGCTCCCATTCATGTAGCACAGCGCCCCCTTCCCCCTGGCGAGAAACCCGATACCTCAGCAGCAGCACAGTGGTGCACAATGGACAAAGGGTGGGTTGGGATAAGCCCTGGTGTTCAGTTAGTCATCCAGGTGGTGTAGGGCTCATTTTAGTGGAGCAAGTTGAGCAACTGGAGCATCCAAAACTGGCTTATGCTTCGTACGTGGTTGTGACGGGCCTCTAGTTTCAGAACCACCAATGTGAAGAACCAAGTTCTGCACGCATCAACCGTCCCATTAAAACCACCTGCGTAGGTCCTCCTCATGCGCCCAGACCAGCTATGACGTCCCGTCGAGGCATGGACTCCACAAGACCTCTGAAGGTGTCCTGTAGGATCTGGAGCCACCAAGACGGCAGCAGCAGATCCTTAAAGTCCTGTAAGCATCAATGAGCCTGGTCACTGCTGATTCACCGGATGTCCGTCCTTGGAGCACTTTTGGTAGGAACCGGTACCGACCACTGCAGACCTGCTTGATGTTTTGGAGAGGTTCTGACCCAGTCGTCTAGAACATCACAGTAAGGTTCTTGTGAAAGTGGCTCAGATTCTTAGGCTTGTCCATTTTTCCTGCCTCACCTTCAAGAACTGACTTACTGCCCAATATATAGATCCACCCCTTGAGACGAGCCACTGGACCCAGATCATCATCTTCTTCACTTCACTGGTCAGTGGTTTGGAAACCATTGCATTTTTTTTCGGCAGTATACCGTCTCACCATTGTGGATATTTGATTGCATCGTAACCGGCCAGGCTTATTGCGCAAATCATTTAAAATCGTTTAATTTTAAGAATTCCTAAGAATTCTAGAAATTCCCGTTGGAATAACGAATAATTCTACGAATAATTACATTTATAGCATATCTGATCTTATTTGGGAATCATGTTACACAGGAAGTAGAATGTAGAGTTAGGAGTCTTGCCCAAGTACACTTTAAAGCATTGACTGGTGTGCTAGCCTGGAAATTGAGCCCTAGTAGAGCTGGTCAATACAATATTTTATCGTAGAATTTATCGTAGAGTCACAATGTGCTTTTATGAGTGTAAGGTGGATATCGTCAGTGCTCAAATAACACTGATTAACTGCATATTTCATTACGAAGAGTGAAATCAGTTCTATTTCATTTAACAATGAGTGCAAAATGAGTAAAAATCACGTTAAAAATAAGTTTTTACAAATTTTACGCTGTTGGTCCATTTGCCTACATGACAAAATTTTGTAATAAGTATAGCATATCATAAAAATGTCTTTAAATATCGTGATACAACATTTTTAACATACAACCCTAGTCTACATTAGCATTACTTAAGTTCAACTAAACAACGCTAATTCCACTGATTTGCCCTGTTCAGATGACTAATCGTTAAATTGAAAAATGCTAATGTGGCTAATAATAAATGCTAGGCTTCTCAAGTGGTAAGGCATGGCATCAAAGGATCTAGCCACATTGGCATTAGCTTACCAATAGTTCAACTAAGTAGTGCTAAATTGGCTAATAATGATGCGCAAGTTGCCAATTAGCATGACACTGAGGTAAAAGCAAGCTCATAATTTGCACTAGCTACAGTTCAACTAAAATTAATTGACTAATAGTTAAACTGAAAAATGCTAATGTGGCTAGTAATGAATGCAGAGTTGACATGGCATCAAAAGAACTAGCCACATTAGCATTAGTTGACTAACAGCTTAAAAGCAAACAGCGTGAATTTGGCTAATAATGAATATTAAACTCGCCCAATAGTGTCAACGTAAATGACAATACTAGCTTTCAAAATATTGTAATAAATACAGCATATCGTAAAAAATTTCTTTAAATATCGTGATACGACATTTTTGACATATCGCCCAGCTCTAAACCCTAGTCTACCACTGGGAAGGTGGTGTTATCCACTACACGCACCAACCACCGGATCATATGAACACACACAGCGATGCCTTAACGTAGTTTAATATGATTCATTTGTACATTTTAACAGTAATATGTGCAACAAACCATTTTTTCGGCCTCAAACAGGATTTACAAGATTACGTTTTTCCTATTACATGAAATAATCCACAGTCTCGACTCTGAAGTTTACAGTACAGATCTTTTTCTAAACTGAGACACAGTCTCGCATTAAGCCACAACTTATTTAACGCATTTCTGTGCGCCCTGCTCGTAACGCTAACCGCTCATGCAGTTCCCGAGCAAGCCCTCGGCGAAGGTCCGAAAGCGCTCCGTATCCAGGATCTGGTGTTGGGGGATCAGTTTGAAAGGTGCCATGAACCAGAAGAACCTAGAAGAAGGGGTTTCAGGACGGCGGAGTTTGGGACCCACCAGATCCACACCAAGTTTCCAGAACTTAAAGGCACAGGTCAACGAATCAATGCTAACGCTGCTAATAACAAGTGCCGAACTTGGCAGTTAGCATGGTGCCCAAATAACAGGCAACGTAAGAGTAGCTTTCGTTCACAGCTAGCCACTTTAGCATTAGCTAACGCATAGTTCAACTGAACTGTGCTAATGTGGCTAATAATTAATGCTGAAATTGTGAGTTAGCATGGCGTCCACATAGCAGATAAGACTAGTTTTTATTTAATGCTAGCCACATTAGCATTAGCCAACTAATAGTTCAACTAAACAGTGCTAACATTGCTAATGATGAACGCTGAAGTTGGCTGGTCGCATGGTGTCCACATAGCCGATCAAACTAGCTTTTATTCAGCATTAGCTACATTAGCATTAGCCAACTTATCGTTCAACTAAACAGTGCTAATAATGAATGCTTAAGTTGCCAGTTAGCATGATGCCATGCATGATTTAGCACTAGCTACATTAGCATTACTTGAGTTAAACCACGCTAAGTCCACCGATTTGCCAGTTTAGTTGACTAATTGTTAAACTGAAAAATGCTAATGTGGCTAATAATGAATGCTAGGCTTCGCAGTTGGCATCAAAGTAACTAGCCACATTGGCATTAGCTTACCAACAGTTCAACTAAACAGTGATAAATTGGCTAATAATGATTGCGTAAGTTACCGATTAGCATGCCACTGAGGTAAAAGCAAGCTCATAATTAGCACTAGCTACAGTTCAACTGAACACAATTCCACAAATTTGCCTGTTTAGTTGACGAATAGTTAAACTGAAAAATGCTAATGTGGCTAATAACAAATGCCCAGTTGACATGGCATCAACGGAATTAGCCACATTAGCATTAGTTGACATAGCTTAAAAGCAAGCAGTGTGAATTTGGCTAATAATGAATATTAAATGTAGATGACAACACTAGCTTTCATTCACAGAACAATGCTAACGTGGCTAACAATGAACGTTTAACATGTCCTTCAGCAAGACGCCAAATGTAGCACGAGCTACATTAGCTTTACTTGACCAACGGTCTCAATTGAGCCATGCTAATGTGGCTAGCAGTGCCTGTTATTCTGACACCAGGCTAAAACGGTAACCTCAACATTCATTACTAGCCACATTAGCATTGTCTCTTTAGTTGACCCACTGAGCAACTGAACAATGCTAATGTAGCTAATAACGAATGCTAAAGTTGCCAGTTTAGCTACATTTCACTCACTGCTAGCATTAGTTTCCTAATAGTTCAACTGAACAATGCTAATATGGCTAATATTGAAAACCGAGGTTGCCAGCTAGAGCTCCAAATACACCAGCATCATTTGATTGAACCAACCCGCAAAAAAACCCGAAGTTCTCTCCACCATAGGAAGTTCAACAGATCTTCTTCCCTCAAACATTTTCACCTCAACGGTCGGATACAATCAACTGAAGCTGGAGTTTCGGTTCAGTTCAGTTTTTTAAACCAGGCTTCCTGAACTTCTCAATGCTCACCAACGTCAAACTGTACCTTCAGCTGCAGAACTGAGGAACCTCTGCTGGAGATGAAGGAGAACCATGAAGGCCATGAACGTCTTTCTTCGATAGAAACCGAAAACCCTCTCAGTCGCTTGGGGTTCCTCGGTTCCTCGGTTCCACCCCCCCAAGGAAGCCAGTCAACTGAAGACCGTGAAGGTCAATGGAGGGAGGTTTCCAGTAATCGGTCACTGTTCATATCTGAGGGGAAATAATTAGTTCACGCTGTAGGCCCAGGGACCACCTCCCACCGCCCCAAGGCCCTCCAGGGCTCAGAGGATCACATGTCCCTGAGCCCACGAGGAGGCCCGGTTGTGAAGCTCACATGACCAGAACCACTTCAGACACAGCAGCTTCGTTGGGGGTCTTCTATCTTCAGTCTGATGAAGTCCAGACCAAAACCATCTCGCTCTAGAAGTTTCTTCACTGGTACAACGATTCCAACCAAGTAATAAAGGATGGTGTCAAAGGAACTAGCCACATTAGCATTAGCTAACCAATAGTGCAACTAAACAGTGCTAATGTGGCTAATAATGAATGCTTAAGTTGCCAATTAGCATGATACTGAGGTCAAAGCAAGCTTATAATTAGCACTAGCTACATTAGCATTACTAGAGTTCAACTAAACAATGCTAATTCCACAGATTTGCCTGTTTAGTTGACTAATCGTTGCTAATAATGTGGCTAATAATGAATGCTAGGCTTCTCAGTTGGCATGGCGTCAAAGGAACTATTAGCACATTAGCATTAGCTAACCAATAGTTCAACTAAACAGTGCTAATAATGAATGCTCAAGTTGCCAGTTAGCATGATACCATGCATATTTCAGCACTAGCTACATTAGCATCACTAAACAACGCTAATTCCACGGATTTGCCCGTTTAGTTGACTACTCATTAAATTGAACAATGCTAATGTGGCTAATAGCAAATGCTAGGCTTCCCATTTGGCATTGCATCAAAGGAACTAGCCACATTAGCATTATCTAACCGATAATTCAGCTAAACAGTGCTAATGTGGCTAATAACGAATGCTTAAGTTGCCAATTAGCATGACATTAAGATCAAAGCAAGCTTATAATTAGCACTAGCTACATTAGCATTACTAGAGTTCAACTAAACATCGCTAATTCCACGGATTTGCCTGTTTAGCAGACTAATCGTTAAATTGAACAATGCTAATGTGGCTAATGACAAATGCTAGACTTCCCAGTTGGCATGGCATCAAAGGAACTAGCCACATTAGCATTAGCTACTGGATACTAATGGATAGTTTCCAGTCTCCACCATCACAAACATGAGTCGGGGAGTTTCTCTGCGTTATTAACGGTGCAGAACATCTGGGAAAGCGGTGGAGCTGCACGGACTACCCCAGCTAACGGCAAACCGCCGGAGGATTGACCGGTCAGAAAGATGGGAGTCCAGCGGGACGAGGCTTCAACCGCTCCTCCTGCACCGACCGATCTATTTAGCGTGAAAACAGAGGGGGGCTTACAACACAAGAAGGGCAACTGAACAAGTCCTACAATCGAAGACGTTGAGGGATTTATCCAAATTCAGAAGATTTACTGAAGAACATACGTTTCCATAAACTATCAGACAGGAGACGCCAAGGCATTCTCCGTTTTTTTAAAGCAGGGCAGCTATCAGAAAAGTTCACAACACATGCTATACATGATTCAGACCTAATATGCTGATGGGGGCGGGAGGGCAACAGGCTACACAATGTTAATGTTGCAGTCAGTTTATACATATACATTTATATATATATATATATATGTGCTCTGTTCCGCCTCTTGCTGTAAGTGCAGTTTGTCCTGCAGGGGAGGGAAGATCATGCTCGTCATGTGTTCGGCTGTAGAATCGATGTTTAGCGACAGCCCGGCTTCTCCAGGCGCTTCTCGCCTTCACTATCACCTCCGTGACCTTCGTTTTCTCTCCTCGAGTACAACGCCAGGCGCCTCGGCACGACAACAGCAGGCGCGGCGCCACCCAAAGCCGCTCTCCGAGAGCTTCGGGACGATTAGTGTATGATATGGGACGACGCAGCAGTTGCTAAAATGTGTAAAAACGAAAAACAAAACCAGATACCCGTCACTTTCCGTATCGTCCACGCCTCGGGTCGTCGCCGGACACGGGCGAGCGCCAAGAAAACTGATCGGAGAAGCGAAAACGAACAAAACAAACCTCCAAAAAAAGAAAAACGGCCATAAAATCAGGAACACTAAACGAAAAGGACCGAAGACGCTCGTTTACTTCTTGCTCCGCAGGCGCTTGGAGTGGCGCGGCAGGTCCAAACACTTGCGGGGCCGTTTGAGGGTCGGGCTGCCGCCCTCTGCTGCCACTGCCGCCACCGCCGCCGCTGCTGCTGCCACCCCGGCCCCAGAGCTGACCGGGCTTCCCACCGCAGAGGAGGTGGACGCTACTGCTGCAGCGGCGGCGGCAGCAGCGACCAAGGAGGACGAAGAGGAGGAGGAGGACGAGGAGGAGGAAGAGGTGGAGGAGGACGTGGAGGGGGTGGCATCGCCGGCGGCACCCACGGCGCTCTCCATCAGTTCGCGCAGCTTGTGCTCCAGCTCGGCCAGCCG
Source organism: Salminus brasiliensis (assembly GCF_030463535.1). NCBI lineage: Eukaryota > Metazoa > Chordata > Actinopteri > Characiformes > Bryconidae > Salminus > Salminus brasiliensis. The sequence goes on along the minus strand of NC_132901.1, from coordinate 25,923,279 downwards.
GGCGTTCTGCTCGCCGATCACCTGCGTCTGCTCCAGCAGCTTCTGCTCCTGGTCCTGCAGCTGCTTCTGCTGCTCCAGCTGCTTGACCCGCACCTCCTGCATCTCGCGCCGCAGCGCCGTCATGGAGGCGCCGTTCACCTTCACCTGCTGCTGCACCTTGGTCATCTCGGAGCGAGACGGCGTGTTCTTGGCCAGCAGAGTCATGGTGGTCAGCGAGGTGGATGGCCCAGCCACTGCAGGAGGAGAGGTGGAGGCATTGGGGGGGGGGGTTAGTGTGAAGGCAGAACCGGCAGCAGTTTAATACTGCTATTTACACACTATTTGGACAAAAGTATTGGGACACCTGCATATTTATTGTTTCTTCTGAAATCAAGGGTATTAAAATAAGCTTATCCTGCTTTGGATGGAGTAACTGTCTCTACTGTCCAGAGAAGAAGACTATCTACTAGCTTTTCTACTAGTCAGGATGTTGGATGATGATGATGATGATGATGACCACCCCACCTCATCATCATCATCATCATCCCCAACCCATCCCAAAAGTCATCATCATTCCATAGACCACAGTTCTTCCCCTGCTCCACAGCTCAATGCTGGGGGGCTTTACACCCCAATGCAAGGTGCATCTGCTCCAGAGAGTCCTATTCTATTGGCGGTGCTTTTCTACAGGGACTAGACAAGCTGTTTGTGCTCCAGTGCTCACAACGTACACGTTCCTCCTACCTCTGCTGCACCCCTAAGCGAACATTAGCCAACGGTATAGGTGCACAGCTCTTACCAGGGGCAGATCCAATGAGACGGCCAGACAGGTCGGCACCTGGAAGCTTCTTCTTCAGGATAGGGACGATCTTCTCATCGAAGTACTCCATGGCCATGGACGAGATGTCCCGGAGCTCCTGCAGGACCTCATGAGCCCTCTGAGGCGCACGCGTGGAGTTTACGTAGCGTAGCACTCTGTAAATCTCATCTATCACCTGAGAGCAGCAGGAAACACAGGGTTACGCTGATGAACCATCCAGGATTTGGCTTTGATGGAGTCAGGAACTTTACAAACATGCTCATTTAGAATCACCTGAGAAAGAGCTCCAGTTTCTTCTACTCTAGCATGTTTACATTAAGCACCAAAATTCTCTCATTATGTTCCTAACATGGATAATTGAGGAGTCAACTGTGGCCTGCAAGTGTGTTTTTCAGGGCTTGAGTTGGTGTGCCCTCTGGTGGTCATGAAAATGTATGGCAATAATAGGCTACTCTCAGTAAAGTACAATTGTAGCACGTCTGGCACTAGAAAGACCCAAAGATGAGGTAATGAGCAGATCTTCTACAGATACCCTCAGCATGCCTGAGAACCAATGAAAATTCACATGTAAAGCTGCTTATCTGGTCAGTAAGTGTTCATTTCCTTAGTAAAACACGGATAATAACACTCCTACAGAACGTGGTGGTGGTTCTCCATCACTGTGTTCATCATTAGAACATCTCCTCTCAAAGTTTTCCTCATGGAGTCTAGTATTATTTAGAGTTCTCCTCAGATCAACACCTGGTTTGGTGGTAAATCAGGGCTTAATGATGGTAAATCAGGTGAGCTGCTGCTGCTGCTGCTGCTGATGGGGTTGAACACATCCTCCACGCTGTGCTGGCTGGACTGGGGGGCGTCCAGGAGAAACCTGGAGGAACCGAGCTCTGTTCTTCAGACTAGCTCACCGACAAGATCTCACTACTTTCTTTCTTCAGAATGAGAAGCTCTTGTTTCTCCTTTTTACTGGATTCATGTTCACCTGCTTTATCTGTTCTGATGAGATCTGGAGCTTCTACAGTAGAAACCCCCTCACTGCTGAGAGACGGGGTTAGAATAATGTGATTAGGGGCCTAAAAACACAGTACTGTAGATCACCAGCCTAAAGAACACTGACCAACTGCATCGACAACTACATTTTGCCTGTGTCGCCCACCCCTAATGACCCTAAAACCCATCACTGATAAATTTGCAATACAACAGGCCTCGCTCCATATATTCTCAAAACCAGACTTAGAAATGGTGCCAATGAGCATTTAATTAGATGTTAATTAGAAGTTAATGTCAGTGAATGAAGCAGGAAACAGGTACAGAGGAAGAAAGGTACCTTTCCAGGTATGAAGCAGCAGAGATTGGAGTCGACGTATTTCATGAAGGTCATGTTGAGCAGGGAGAGACGTGTTTCTACCGCAGCCAAGATGTCAGCGTGGCGGGCCAGGGAGTGGTTCCTCCTCTCTGATTCTCGTCTGAGACACAGATTTATTCAAATAATAAATAAATAAATATTAATAATACAATTTAAATATAAAATAAATATTAAATAAGTTCATATTTATCAGGCAATATCACAAAATTGAAGATGAAAGGAATAGACTTGCTTTAAAATGAACAAAAGAACAGAAACTTACTGACTTCAAACACTTAATTTATAAAATGCTTTCTTATATTATATAAATATTATAATTCTTCTGAAAGCTGACTGTTTGGAGGATGATATTAGCTGGTGTGGAATACTCATGTGACCACATACATAAACAAAATCTATATCTACATATAATCAATATTTATAACCTATATTACCAGACTAATCTACCTCAACACACACTCCTAAACTTCCTGTTTACCTCTTCATTTACACACACACACACACACACACACACACACACACACACACACACACACAGATTAACATATTTTTGTATTTACTGTCTTTATACTTATCGTCTCTGCACCCTGTCTCGTGTTTTGTCTATGGTCCTTGCACTACCGTACCATGTCCTCACCTATTCTCCACCGGAGACTTAGCCTAACAGTGTTTGGCTGTACTGTGGAAGCTTGTATTAGTATAATGACAAAGTTTTTTAACTCAATTAAATTAAAATCTGTATTAATATGGAGGAAAGGGCCATTAATCATCATCAGTATACTTTTATATTGTCTGATAATAAAAACTGCATTTACAATCATTTATATGCTGATCCCTCCCCAGAATTAGCACCCTCTATCTGTTAGGTGCTGAACTGCAGGAAACAAAAAACTACCTAGAAACAAATAAGTCAAGCTAGTCGCTCATTTGCGCCACCTAGAGTTCAGACTTAGTTAAGCACTTTAGCATTACAAAGCTTTCAGTAAGCTCGAACCTGGCTAGAAAACACACCTACAGTCAAACCACTAGTATAAATAATTATTTTCAACACTTTCGCTGTTCTAAACTTGAAAAGTGCGCCCCCAAGAGGTTAGGAATTCAGTCCTGCTGTGTCTGTAACTCCGCCTCAACTGACAATTGCGTACTCCACACAGGATTGTGTACTCCATAACAGCGGTGGACAACGACCTTCGAAAAATGAAGGCTCCCACTGCAAAACAAAAAAAGCCTCTCGAGCGACTAGCGGTGAACGTCTACCTTCCCGTGCCTCACAGAGCCCCGTCTAAGCACGCTCGCTATTGCTGATATTGAGGGTGGAGTCTGACAAAAAGTTCGCAATTATCCGCTTGTAGTTATTCATCATCATCATTTAAAGCAGCATTATGTGAGAATTGCTATTTCTGCTCCTGGGCTCCCCCTAGAGGTGAGAGGCTCCCTTGGAAGGACAAGCTCCACATTTCTGGACAAGCTGGGAGGTAGAGAAGCATGTGGGCTGAGGCGGTAGAGTAACACTACAGGGTTTTACACTAATATGACTCGCAGTGTTACGCAGCCTGACAGTTCTGGAGAGAGCTTCTCCTCCACCAAAGCTCCATAGTGCAGTAGCAGCAGCGTCCCAGGCCCTGGAGTGGGAATGACGGAGGGACACCGTTCTCCCAGATCCTGAGGAATTACACATTTACTGCAGCCTTCGGCCTAAAAGTCCTCAATCGCCACCAGGCTTCACCTGCGTCTAGACAGCCAGACTTCTGTGCTTTATGCAACAGTGTTGATGGTGTCAGTGTTCATCACAGACCCTGCGAGAGAACGTCCCCGTCAGGAGGACCAGTGCGAAGAAGAAGTGGGTCAGTCCTACTTAATTATTGACTCTCCTGCCACTTTAAAAATGTAGGGCTGTTCTGAAGCGCCAGCTCACTGCAATGCTCCATACTGCAGCTCTCCTTTACACACATGCACACACTGAGTGAGCCACATTCCCAAGAAGGTCACGCAAACCCGAGCAGTACATTAATTAAATCCCTCAGAACGGCATTCGATCGACCGTCCTATAAAAAAACAAACAAGCAAAAGGTCTTACTATTAGCAAAGCAGCACTTTTTAAGCGTGTTCAATCAAACAGGTGAGCTTTTCGCAGAGAGTCAAGTTAGCTGCAAACCGCAGCCCATAGGAACCAATGCTGGCTGCCATCCCTGCAGTACAGCTCACCTTGGCAGCTGGGCTTTGACCTGTTTCTGGCAAAGGCTGTGATAGCGCTCCACTCGGAGGAAGCCTTGGTTGAGCATTCGCTGGCAGATCATGTCCATGCGCTTGCACACCTGGAAGACAAACGATAGGATGATTAGGACATATAACGTGTAGCGCATCAAGAATTCGACGCTATACCTTTAAAGTGGTCTCAAGGCTCAGCGAATCAGAATAAAGTGGGAAGCAGGAAGGAGGAGGGGCTTATAGCACAACACAGGAACACACTGAAAAAGCTGGTCTGGAGATACGCTAAACGTCCAAATATTTTTGGACACCCCTTCTCATGAATGCATTCAGCTACTTTAAGTTGCACCCGTTGCTGAGACAGATGTGGAAACGTTCGTTCACACACACACACACACACACACACACACACACACACACACACACACACACACACAGCTCGTCTAGTCCCTGTAGACACGTACTGCCAACAAAATAGGACTTCCTGGAGTCGATAAAGAGGCTAGAGGTGTATAACCCCCCCCGCCCCCCCCTTAGCATTAAGCTGTGTTCTCTGGAATGATGGACGGTGCTCAACCCAAAATACAATCAAATCCTCACAGCAATGCTTCTCCAGAATCTAGCAGAAAGCCTTATTCTCTGGACAGTAGAGACAGTTACTTCAAATAAGGCAGGATCGACTCTTATCAACACCCTTAATAATTCGGAAGAAACGATGAACGAGCAGGTGTCCAAATACTTTTGTCCAACATATAACGATCGAATCTCACAAATATGTGGACGATTAAGCATTATTTATCTATACTGCGTGGACAAACGCATTGCGTAGGGGTGGTCAAGTCATATTATTATTAAATATTAAATAATAATATTGATCATGACACTTCGACAAGCAGATCAAATGCCATACTGGGCACAGGCTGTTGCCCTACAGCCACACATACAGGTCCAATTACACTCCCAGTGCTGAAGCATGCACCCGGTCAACGCCCCTAAGCACCAACGGCACCCACGGCACGGCCGTATCGCCCACCCCCGGGGTCCCAGCTTGAACGGTTGACAGTTTTGCGTACGGCTGCTCCCCGACCAACATGTCAGTCGCCACCACAGGCGGCGCATTCAGACAGATGCACTCGGTGCAACTCGCTCTACTAATGAGACACGTCTGTGGAGAGACTGCAGGTTGCACCAGAGGGGCGTTCATGGTCTCCACAGAAGCTGTGGCTGGTGCAGAGGCGCCACTCGGCTCATCAGACTGGCTGAGAAACCAGGACTAAAAGGCTGGTCCTCCAGGCTGGAATCCACCCTATACTGGTGAGATAGCTGGTTTAACTGGTTGACTGGGTTCAGTCTTGGCCAGCATGCGTGTGGTGTTGCTGGTCTGTAACCAGTGTGGTCCTGCGGTCTATAATGGTCAACCACTATCATCATGCTGGCCATACTGGTTAACCTTCTTGGTCCTGCGGTCTATAATGGTCAACCACTATCATCATGCTGGCCATACTGGTTAACCTTCTTGGTCCTGCGGTCTATAATGGTCAACCACTATCATCATGCTGGCCATACTGGTTAACCTTCTTGGTCCTGCGGTCTATAATGGTCAACCACTATCATCATGCTGGCCATACTGGTTAACCTTCTTGGTCCTGCGGTCTATAATGGTCAACCACTATCATCATGCTGGCCATACTGGTCAATATTTTTGGCCATACTGGTTAACCTTGGTCATGCTAGCCCACTGGTCGACCAGCTTGGTCAGGCCAGTCAAACTGGTCAACCAGCTTGGTCATGCGGTCTATAACGGTCAACCACTATCATCATACTGGCCATACTGGTTAACCTTCTTGGTCATTCTGGCCATGCTGGTCAACCAGCTTGGTCAGGCCAGTCAAACTGGTCAACCTTCCTGGTCATGCTGGTTGACCAGCTCTGTCATGCGGTCTATAATGGTCAACCACCATCATCATGCTGGCCATACTGGTCAACCAGCTTGGTCATGCTGGCCATACTGGTCAATATTTTTGGCCATACTGGTTAACCTTGGTCATGCTAGCCCACTGGTCGACCAGCTTGGTCATACTAGCCATACTGGTTAACTTTCTTGGTCATGCGGTCTATAACGGTCAACCACTATCATCATACTGGTCATACTGGTCAACCAGCTTGGTCAGGCCAGTCATACTGGTCAATCTCTCATGGCCAGCCAACCTGCCAACCAACCTGCCAGCCAGCCAGCCAACCTGCCAGCCAGCCAACCTGCCAACCAATCTGCCAGCCAGCCAGCCAACCTGCCAGCCAGCCAACCTGCCAACCAACCAGCCAACCTGCCAGCCAGCCAACCAACCTGCCAGCCAGCCAACCAACCTGCCAGCCAGCCAGCCAACCTGCCAGCCAATCTGCCAGCCAGCCAGCCAACCTGCCAGCCAACCAACCTGCCAACCAACCTGCCAGCCAGCCAGCCAACCTGCCAACCAATCTGCCAGCCAGCCAGCCAACCTGCCAGCCAGCCTGCCAGCATGAAGACGACCGGACTAACGCCCCGTTCAGGAGGACCTGAGTGAAGACAGTGAGGTAAGAGAGGTCCACTGGGTTAACGCGCTAAAGCAGGCCCGGGCAGGCCGCTGTGCGGGTCCGGGGAGCTGGGGGAGCTGGGGGAGCTGGGCGGGCCGGCCCTGGCTGAGCGCCCCGCTTTGTTGTGGTCTGGTTCCGCTCACCAGGCGCAGCAGGCTGATCTCATCGTAGGACAGGAAGTTGAGGATCGTCTCGATGGCCACGATCGGAAGTCCTAAGAGCGGGTTGTTCTGGTGAGGCTGGTCCGGCGGCGGAGAGGGCAGCCTCGGTGACAGCGAATCGGGATCGACGGCCCCGCCGCCTCCCTCCACTCTCTCCACAATAGCCGCCATCTTCTCTAGCTCGAGCCTGGCGGAAGTGACGCCCATAAAGAGGCTCGACTCGGAGGAAGTAGGAGCCATGGCGGTTCGGACCGTCTGCAGGTTCTGGTCCGGTTTTATTCATTTATTAATTTTTAAACCTTTTACTGAGTTTTAATTTGGGTATTTGTGGTTTTATTGGAATTTTATTTTGGTTTAGTTTGGGTTAATTTAAATTTTTATTTAATTGTTAAACCTTTTACTGGGTTTTAATTTGGGTATTTGTGGTTTTATTGGGATTTTATTTTGGTTTAGTTTGGGTTTTATTTTATTTTCATTTTTAAAAGTTTTATTGAGTTTTTAATTTGGGTATTTGTGGTTTTATTGGGATTTTATTGAGGTTTTCGTAGGGCTTTATTTGGACGTTTATTGGGGTATTAGTGAGATTTTATTTGGGGTTGGATTTAATTTGGGTTTATTTGAGGTATTATTTGGATTTTGAAAAGGGCTTTTTTGGCAGAGTATTTGTGGTTTTATTGGAATTTTATTTAGGTTTAGTTAGGGTTTTATTTTAATTTAATTTTTAAACCTTTTATTGAGTTTTAATTTGGGTATTTGTGGTTTTATTGGGATTTTATTTTGGTTTAGTTTGGGTTAATTTAAATTTTTAATTTAATTTTTAAACCTTTTACTGGGTTTTAATTTGGGTATTTGTGGTTTTATTGGGATTTTATTGAGATTTTCGTAGGGCTTTATTTGGACGTTTATTGGGGTATTAGTGAGATTTTATTTGGGGTATTATTTAGAGTTGCTAATGTTTTATTGTGCTTTTATTTATATGTTGATATGGGTTTGGGGGATTATTAATGCATTATTATTGTTAATTTTTTTTTTATAAATTTGTGTTTAATTTGTGGTTTTATTGGTTGTTTTTGGATTTAATTTGGAGTTTATTTGGGGTATTATTTGGATTTTGAAAAGGGCTTTTTGGCAGGGTATTTGTGGTTTTATTGGGATTTTATTTAGGTTTAGTTTGGGTTTTATTTTATTTTAATTTGTAAAAAATTTTATTGAGTTTTAATTTGGGTATTTGTGGTTTTATTGGGATTTTATTGAGGTTTCCGTAGGGCTTTATTTGGACGTTTATTGGGGTATTAGTGAGATTTTATTTGGGGTATTATTTAGAGTTACTAATGTTTTATTGTGCTTTTATTTATATGTTTATACATTTTTTGGGGGGTTATTAATGAATTATTTTAGTTTTAGTTCGGGCCCTTTAAGGATATAGTTTTTGGTTTAATTTTATATATGGGTTTTATTAGGATTTGATTGGGGTTGTATTGGGGTTTATTGAGGTTTTCGTAGGGCAGGGGGTTTATTTGGGATATTAGTAGAATTTTAGTTTTTCTGGAGGGATTTTTTTGTGGATTTATTTTGGGACTTTTTAAAGGGCTTTATTTGGTTTTTATTGAGATTTTTGGGAAGTTTATTGGGATTTTACTGAGGGCTATTGGGAGGTTTATTTGAGTATTTTGGGAATTTCAGCTGAGGTATTGTTTGAATTGTACTGAGGTTTTGGGGGGTTTATTTGTGGCTATATAGGTGTTTATTTTGGGACTTTTTTAGGGTCGTATTTGGATGTTATTGTTTTTTTTCTTGTTTTTTTTCTTCTTTATTTGGAGGTTTATTGTCATTTTTTTTTGGGGGGGGGGGTTGTTTCAGGAATTATTTGGATTTTTACTAAGGGTTTAACTAAGTGTGATTTTATTTAAGTGCTTGTATTTTTTGGGGGGTTAATCAGTGCTAAATTAGATTATACTTTAGATGTTTTTATTTAGTTTTTAAAGAAGATTTTATGGATTTATTTGATGTTTTATTCTGATATTATTTAGGGTTTTGTTCATTTGTTTTTTGGCAGTAGAGGGTTTATCAGGGTTTTATTTGGGTTATTTGGGGCAACAGTACCTTAGTAACCACCTGAAGTGTCATATCATCCCCTAGCAACACCTTAGCAACCACAATAGCAATAGCAACACCTGGTCAGAGGTGTACAAATACCTTGTTACCTTACTTAAGTAGAAATGTTGGATCTATAGTTTACTGGAGTAATTATTCTTCACCTAATTATCTGAACTTTTTACACAGCAGACTGTGTCTGTAGTCTAGTATGAAGACTGTGTCCGTGGCAGAGACTCAAGAGAGCTGCAGTGAAACGTCCCGACTGAGCCCCACATTTACACTCCAATAAAGCTTATTGATCACACGCCTCTGAAGTCTGACTTTCTGCAGCTTTACAGAACTTCTAGACAACGACTCCTCATATTTTCCTCCATGAAGCTCATGTTGATGCTCAGTAGAGCACAGAGACGCTCCTTTAATAGAGCTGATATTACTGAAATGCTTCATTTTCAATGGGCAGATCTGCAGCTGAAACAGGAGCCTAGTGCAGCCCAACATTTTTAACATCAACATTTTAATAGATCATTCTCCTCATTATGGCTTTTACAGAAATGGGGTTTTTGGGGGGGTGCACTATAGACCCCTGTGGTGCGGCCTAAGCTTTCAGCCTTTGTTTTCCTTCCATTACTTTTACTTTTCTACTTGAAGTGGTTCTGAAACCAGTACTTTTACACTTTTACTGCAGTAAAAAGCTTCAGTTGATGCTTCAGCTTCTACAGAAGTCTGTTAAACCCTCGTATCTTTGCCCCGGGACCTTTGCCCCGGGACCTTAGGCGGCGGTGTCCGTCTGTAAACAAGGCTGGCCCCGCTGCGCCGAAGCGCCCCCTGCAGGCCGCAGCCCTCGCTGCAAGTGACCTGCAGTTGGACAGAGTGAGGGGAAGTGCGGGTCTAATCCTCCACGCAAGGCCATGGACAGCTTCCCAGACTGGACAGGGGCTTGACAGGAATCCCACACTCTCAAACGATGCTTTTGGACGGACAGGTAAACGGCTCGGTTCGCTGCGGTCGGCTCGGGTCCGCATGGTGGGCGTGATCCACTGCTGCAGCCAGCGCTAGTTAGCTACTAGCTTAGCTTAGCTTCCCCTCGCTGCAGGTACGCGGCCTGCTGTAGCCTGCTTTTAGCGCGACTAGGGTTTTTTTTTAAGTGCTGTAGCCTAAAACACCGCCTTATCGTAAGGTTAAGAACCTTAACGTGAGTCTGAAATGTGGATTAAGTGGTTGAAACGGGCTCGTGTGGACGGTGGGCGCTGTAAGGCGGGGGTGAGGGCATGCCAGCGCCGAGCAAGGCCTCCTGCGCTTGGGCTGGACGCAGCTAGCTAGCTCTCGCTGTTTCAGCACCCTGCCATGTGGTGTGGACACGACTTACGACCTTATGAGCCTTTATGAGCCTTTATCTGGGCTGTTTAAAGGGGTTTAAAGCAGAAGAGCTTCATGTTTGTAGCACTAGCACTGGCTAGGCCTGGCTAGCTTGTTAGTTAGCTTGTTAGCTAGCTGCAACATGCTGGGCTGCTCTGGGCTGCAGGGAAGATCCTCAGGTTGTTGTGATTCTGCTTGGATCACAGTTTTAGCCTCTCCAATAAGTTCTAAGCTTATAAACCAGGGGTTTAGTCGTTTTACACACCTGTGCAGGTACCAGGTAAGTCCTTCTGGCTAGGTGTTTTGCTAGCCTGCAGCTGTAAACACCAGGCTGGACGCCAAACTGGCCCTAAAACTAAAGTGGGTGATATATGCCCCCTGTAAGCTCTGGTTTATCTCCTTTGCCCTGGGATTTGTTTATTTGAGCTATTTTGCCTGGTGGTGGTTCTGCTGCAGGTGTTTGACAGCTGTTGCAGGTAGGTTGGGACCTGAGGTGAGGTCCCATGAGGACAGGGCTGATCTAGAGCTGGGCAATGTGACGATATTTTATCGTATCGTGATCTGGTTTCATTTAGGGATGCACCGATCCGATACTAGGATGGGATATCGATACGTCCCGATACTAACCAAAGTAGTTGGATCGGTTAGTGCTTGATAGAGTGTAATTAGACTGGTTTAATTTAGGGATGCACCGATCCGATACTAGGATGGGATATCGATACGTCCCGATACTAACCAAAGTAGTTGGATCGGTTAGTGCTTGATAGAGTGTAATTAGACTGGTTTAATTTAGGGATGCACCGATCCGATACTAGGATGGGATATTGATACGTAGTTAGATCGGTTAGTGCTTGATAGAGTGTAATTAGACTGGTTTAATTTAGGGATGCACCGATCCGATACTAGGATGGGATATCGATACGTAGTTGGATCGGTTAGTGCTTGATGGAGTGTAATTAGACTGGTTTCATTTAGGGATGCACCGATCCGATACTAGGATGGGATATCGAAACGTCCCGATACTTACCAAAGTAGTTAGATCGGTTAGTGCTTGATAAAGAGTGTAATTAGACTGGTTTAATTTAGGGATGCACTGATCCGATACTAGGATGGGATATCGATACGTCCCGATACTAACCAAAGTAGTTGGATCGGTTAGTGATTGATAGAGTGTAATTAGACTGGTTTAATTTAGGGATGCACCGATACGATACTAGGATGGGATATCGATACGTCCCGATACTAACCAAAGTAGTTGGATCGGTTAGTGATTGATAGAGTGTAATTAGACTGGTTTAATTTAGGGATGCACCGATACGATACTAGGATGGGATATCGATACGTCCCGATACTAACCAAAGTAGTTGGATCGGTTAGTGATTGATAGAGTGTAATTAGACTGGTTTAATTTAGGGATGCACCGATCCGATACTAGGATGGGATATCGAAACGTCCCGATACTTACCAAAGTAGTTAGATCGGTTAGTGCTTGATAAAGAGTGTAATTAGACTGGTTTAATTTAGGGATGCACCGATCCGATACTAGGATGGGATATCGATACGTCCCGATACTAACCAAAGTAGTTGGATCAGTTATCTATAATAATTATAATAATTAGTCTGATCCAAAGGACCGATCTATTCACAGAATCCGATTCTCACATCGCTGGTATTGTAGGCTTCATAACACAGGATCAGAGAAACCTACAGACATCATACATGTATCATAGCAGGATTCACTAAGATTCACCCTGTCTAACCAGCATGATTTGGACCGGTCATCAACCATCAGCAAGTAATCGAGCTTTTCTTTGAATAAGGAGAATCTCCTGATTATTAATTTATTAATTTTAGTGACCAGTAAACATAAATTGGGTTCATTTCTGTCTGTGTTCATTTGTTATAGTTTGTTTGATCAAGTTTGTAATGTAAAGTAATGATTAGGTCAGTCCTGATGCCTTAACTCCCTCCCAGATGGTCAGGTATATGGTCAGGTATATGGCTTATTAATTCAACAATGGTATCGGATCGATATCGGGTATCGGCCGATACACAAAGTTCCTGTATTGGTATTTGTATCGGAACAGAAAAAGATGGATCGGTGCATCCCTGGTTTATTTAGATGAGGAGCAGCAGATGTTGAGTGTAAATCACTGTGTTCAGTACGGGAATCTGTCGCTGCTGATGGGTTTAGTGTGATTATATCGTGATAAATATTTGTGTAGTGTTGCACCAATACTGTATCAGTATCAGCGTCGATACCGGCACTTTGGCACTTACACACAGTGTCGGTAATAGAGAGCACCAATACCATGAAGCTTACAGTCACTTTTTTAATCATTTCGGTTTGCAAAACAAATAGAGAACCAGTCATAAATAGTTATTACCTTTAAACAGACATTTAATGGAGCTTTTAGCAGCTTGTTTTCAGGCCACGCACTGAAGTTGAGTAGATTTTTACACAGAGCTATGTAACTTAATGTGGAATTTCTACTTTTTTTATTTCTAAACTGGTGTTTTTTTTTTTCACGGCTCTGAAATGTGAATTTAAACACCAGTTAAAAGCTGTTTGGTGAAGCTTAGCGAGATTTCACTTCCCTACCTGCACATGTTTCTGCATTGTGGCCATTTTTATCTATTTTTATAGCTCTGAAACTTTTCAAATATGCAGTTCCTCAAACAGTAAACGCTGTTCCTTCAAGCTTATTAGATCTTATTTGGGATAGGACATAAAAAACACAGCTTTTTAGAGCTGTCTGTCTAGTATTTAAGTCCGAGTTGGTATCAGTACTTGGTATTGGCCGATACTTGAACATCTGGTATCGGTATCAGTAAGGAAAGGAAAAGTGGTATCTGTGCATCCCTAATACAAGCAATCGTGAGGTCGAGGGACGTAAGTGAGGGCTCGTCTTACTCGAGCTCCAGTTTCCAGGGGCATGTAGAATGAAATGGCTGTGTTACGGTTATGATATCTGGTCAAAATCCACTTAAACAAGTAGTGAAGTAGTAAACCTTCCACTCATGACCACGTTAACCCTGTAAACCCTGAGGGCTGACTGCTGAAGTTGCATAAAGCTAGTTTCACTGACAGTAAATCAATAAATGCCTGAGGATTTCCGTCCGTACTTCAGGAGCATCTGGTTTTAATGTATTGATTATATTAGAATTAAATTGATATGGGTGATTAAGTGCTTAGAAATGATCTACATTGGAAAGATGATTCAGTTGAACCAAATTAAACTAGGGGTGGGCAATATGACTATTTTATCGTGTTGTGCAAAATTTTGATATCGTGATACATCATATGCTTTTCTAGGCATATCGAGGATATCGATCATCAATGCTTGATGGCACTGATCTACTTAGGGCTGGGCGATTATGGTAAAAATCACGATACATACGATACATGTAGCGACAGATTCTTATAATCTACTATTCAGATCCTCTCCTGTACTGAATACAGTGATTTATACTAATCTAATTAACCCTTCAGTCTAATTACACTGTTAGTAATGTTAGTAATCTTATTATCACAATAAAAAATTATCACGATGCGATAAAAACATCGCGATGTTGCTCAGCTCTAGATCTCCTGCATGTTTCATTGCACACAGTGGAATTAGTGCTGTTCAGTTAGATGAAGTGCAGCATATTTTGTATAAACCTCACTGTGTTCAGGATGGAAGAGTATTTGAACAGTAGTTCTGTGCCCACTGATGCATTTTGTCTGCGATCATGTGTTTCGCAGTTAATATCATGTATCATGAAAATGATCTTTAAATATTGTGCTATAATATTTTTACCCTGTCGCCCAGGTCTACTTTAAACCGATATTTGATGATTTTTAGTTTTGTGTGCATTTAATGCATGCAGTTGGTTTTCACATGGAAAAATGTCAGATATTGGGAACGGCAGATCAGCGAATCCGTATTAAATAAATCTAAATCAGAAATACTTGATTGATCCCAGGAGGGAAATTGCAGTTGTTACCGTTCGTGTAAGAAGAATAAACAATCTATAAATTAAAAACTCTATTAAATAAAAAAAAATTAGAACAAAGGGAGAAAAAAATGAGAAACTTGAAAAATGTACATATCACATATATATGTATGTGTATATATATATATATATGTATGTGTGTGTGTGTGTGTGTGTGTGTGTGTGTGTGTGTGTGTGTAGAGAAAGAGGACTTATTTTTATAATTGAATGTGTGCAATATCTCAAATGCAATAATTTTCCATATTTATAATTACGAATATTACCAGTATGCAACTTTACTATATATATTATGTAAATCCATTATTTATATATATATATATATAAATATATATATAAATATATATATATATATATATATATATATATAAATATATATATATATAAATATATATATAAATATATATATAAATAAATAAATATATATATATATATATATAAATATATATATAAATATATAAATATATAAATATATATATATAAATATAAATATAAATTCATTTGCATATTAATATATATAGTATTAGTATATAGTATATATGCATACTGATAATATTTGTGATAATAAATATGGAAGATTATTGCATTTGAGATATTGCACACATTCAATTATAAAAATAAAAGTCCTCTTTGTTACTTTAGGACAATCTGCTGAGGTTAAAAACTGCATTTTTCCTTAATAAGCATGACGTTGCTTTGCTTCTAGGTCCAACTATACAATTGAAGAGTTTGTCCATCTCTGTAAATCTGTGTGATTGCATTAGACAGCCGCCTCAGAGCTGAAGGACCGCCGCTTCTGGAAATCTCCACAGTCAGTGGGACGTCATCTGGCAAAGCTTTGGCAAACATCTAAACTTTAATGAAAGTTTTTTCTTCTTCTTCCTTTGCAGAGTAACCATACCAGCGGAAGCATTCATGGATATAGTTGGCACGTTTAACCATTTGATTCCCAGTGACCAGTTGGAAGACTCCTTACTCCTAGGACAGAACCTGGAATGTGAAGCAAGTGATGAGTTTGCATCTGGTCACAACCTGCCAGAAGACTCGCTCAAGAACATGCTCAGTGACAAGGATCCTATGTTTGGATCTGCTAGCACCCAGTTTCACCTCTTAGAAAACGATGACCCTAATTTCCAGCTTCCCGGCTCAACAGGTGGGGCTCAGTGGTGGTGTTGATGCTGTATGAAAGCTAGTGGAGCTCAGTTGGTACTGGTTCATTCACAGATGCACACACATTCACTTAGTTGCTTCCATCAATCAATCAATGAATGAATCGATTAATCAGTCGCTCTAACTGGAAGCTTACTTGATGCATTTTTTCCTCTAGCAGTTTCAGGCCATGACATGAACTCTCCAGACCATAGCCAGACTTCTGTTCCTGAGGACGAGGCTCAGTCCAGTTTTCCCCGGGGCAGGAGGAAAGGTGCCCCGCCGATACAGAGGAAGCAAACAGGTACACGAGTCCGCACTGGAACAGAGTTTGACTTCACTGACTTTATTTTACTGCCAGGACAAAATATTGTTCATCATTATGACACAATATTTGATAAAAAATAACATGCAGTGAATGGTCAAAAGTATTTGGACACCTGCTCATTCACTGTTTCTTCTGAAATTAAGGGTATTAAAAGAGTTTCTCCTGCTTTTGTTGGAGTAACTGTCTCTACTGTCCAGGGAAGAAGGCTTTCTACCAGATTTTGGAGGAGCATTGCTGTGAGGATTTGATTGCATTCAAGGAATGCATAAGAGTGTTAGTGAGGTCAGGATGTTGGACGATCGCCACCCCACCTCATCATACCTAACTCGTAAAAAGTAGCATTCAGCTACTTTAAGTTGTACCCATTGCTGACACAGATGTGCAAATGCACACACATAGCTTGTCTAGTCCCTGTAGAGAAGGACTGCCAATAGAATAGGACTCTTTATAGCAGATTAACATGAGAATATTTGGCACCATGCTGCCTAATACCATTGAGCTGTGGTAGTTGTAGGTGATCCATCCAATACTTTAATCCCCTCAGCAGTGCTGCTCCAAAATCTAGTAGAAAGCCGCCTCCCTGGACAGTAGAGACAGTTACTCCAACAAAAGCTGGATGGCGATTTCGGAATAAACAGTTAATAAGCAGGTGTCCCAATACTTTTGTCCATGTGGTGTACTTCCGTCCAGTTAACTAATCATATGTACCCATGTGGTTTCTGACACTGAATGACCTCCAGTTAGTAGAACTCCAGGTACTGGAAGCCACTACTTATATCCTGAATCTTGAGGGATATCATGTAACTTTACTCTATAGGTAAACAAAAATGGACGAATTTCCTCATTAATGGACAAAAGTCCTTTCTAAACCTCCTCAGGGACCAGAGGCCGAGGTAGAGGTGGGCTGACGAGGGGCGTGGGTCCTTGGAGAGGAGTTTCAGCTGCATCTGCATCGTGGCGAAGATCTGGGAGAAGACCAGCAGAAAAGCAGGATGAAGAGCAGGCATCAAGCAGCAACTCTGTAGATGACAGTAATGCAGAGAAAAGGGAGGCCTTGCTCAACCGGAGGTTTAACGCCCATGAAGTTGACCCATCCATGAACCCTGTGGTTGTGTTGAGGCGCTTAACGGTCACTGTGGGAGGCTACAAAATCGAACTGCTTCCTGGACCATCTCACACATCCGGATCATTCAGTGCGGATGCTCTCCAGGCTTTGAGCTTCCAGGGGGATTCAGTGACCGCCCAAAGCATTGGGTTTGACCTGGATCAGACCCAGGCTCTTGAAGTGCATTCAACACCCGAGGTAGTGGAAGAGGTCAGTGTTGGCGAGAATGTAGATAATGAGATTCCTATAGACTTTGGTCCATATGTGAATCCAAACGAAGTTCAAGACACCAACGGTGCGCTACCTTTCAAGCCTAGCTCTGCAGAGGAGACCGTGGCCACCAAAAACGGCGAAGAAAACGATGCAGACAAGCAAAACGCTGGAAAATCGCCCAATAAAAGCGGCACAACAGAGAAACCACCTTCCAAAAAGCTACTGAAACCCAAGCCAGCACCTTCTATAACCAAAAACAAGCCGGCACACCCTCCCAAACCAGGTATGTTGCACAAGGGGTCCAAACATCTCAAACCACAAGATAAAAAGGTTCCGAAAGCTACAGAAGAAAATCTGCAGCACGTCAAAGAGAAGACGGTCGGCACAGGGATGAAGCGACCTGCTGTTTCCCCCGCGCCCAAGCCAGCCTCGAAGCTGCAGAAGGTCCAGGCCAGTCCGCCCGTGAAGCCGAACGCCAACCCCACCGTTCCAGCTTCTCCCACGTCAAACCGAAAGCCGTCCTCCGAATCTAGTCCAGTCGCCAAGCCGGTCACTAATAAGTCTCCTCACTCTGCGAAGAAGCCACAGAATCCATCACCGTCACCGGTAGCGGTCAAACCAGCCAGCCAGCCTGTGAAGGACAGCCCGGTGGAGGAGGAGCAGGACAAGATGAAGGTCAAGAAACCAGACAAAATCCTGCAGAGACAGAGAAGCAGAAACAGCAGGAGTGTTTCTATTGACGAACCTGAGCTGTTCATCCCCGATAACGCTCCTGCGGTCAAGAAGGGGCCGGCGGAAGGTGACCCTCTACCTGCTTCTGAAAATGAGACCACGTGGGATTCTAGCAAACAGTGTGGACTGTGCAGGAAACCTCACAATAACAGGTAAGGCCGTTTCTAATACCATAGGAACGAATGGAGGAACTTCTTATACACTAGTAACACCTGACCAACCTCATCAGGGTACCATAGCAACCAGCTAGGATACCATACAATGCAGTGACATAGCAACCTCCTAGCAACATTACAGCACCTATCAAACAAACATTTTGCAACACAATGGCAACCACCCAGTAAGACTATTTGAAGCACCTGGTAATCCCTGAGCGGCACCATAGCAACAACACTGGGATACCATGGTAACTGCCTAGCTATTTGATTGAACTATAGCATCCATTTAGCAACCCCATAACATAACTGCTATGCAACCACCAGCAACATATAGCAACATTATAGCACCCATCCAACAACCACTTCGCAACACCATAGCCACCATCTGGGATACCCTAGCAACACAATGGCAGCCACCCAGTAACACTATTTGAAGCACCTGGCAATCCCTGAGCAGCGCTATAGCAACAACCTGGGTTACCATGGTAACTGCCAAGCAATTTGATTGGACCATAGCAACCACCTGTAGCATCCATTTAGCAAATCCATGTCATAATAACTGCTAAGCAACATGTAGCAACTACTTAGCAACACCCATAGCAAAAACCAAGCAACAGAATAGCAACTACCTGGCAACATATCATCACTCATCTAAATCACACCATAGCAACCATCTGGGATAATCTAGCAACACAACCTAGGATACCATATAGCCTGGCAGTTACTTTAATCAGACCATAGCAACCACCTATAGCATCTATTAAGCAACTTCATACCCCAATAACTGCTAAGCAACCACTTAGCAACAGAATAGCAACCGTCTAACAACCACTTGGCAATACCATAGCAACCACTTAGCAACAATCTAACAACCACCTAAAATACCATAGCAACCAACTGAAATCATAGCAACCACTTAGCAGCAGAATAGCAACCATCTAACAACCACCTAAAATACCATAGCAACCAACTGAAATCATAGCAACCACTTAGCAAAAGCAGTTACACCCTGCTGTGTGAACTGAGCGACTCTGTAAGGGATGCCACGGCTAACATTTGGTAACTGTTCAGGTTCATGGTGGGCTGCGGACACTGTGACGACTGGTTCCATGGCGACTGTGTGGGGCTGGACCTGGCTAAAGTGCAGCAGATGGAGAAGGATGACCAAGAATATGTGTGTCTGAAGTGCTGTGCTGATGAGGATGAGAAAAGCGACGCTCAGGCAGCAGAGCAGCCCGACAACACGTCAGCCCAAAAGCAGAAACCCGGAACCGATCAGTCGGTCACGACCGGTGGGATCCGCCCCTTTCGGAAGGTGAGCAACATTTCATCTCCTGCTGTTTAAATATTTATAACTTTAAAATGCCTGTTTTTTGTAAATGAGTAGTACAGATTATTTTGCTTGGCAACACTCTAGCAACCACCTGGGAATTACTTAGCGGCCTCATAGCAACAACCTGGAATAGCATAGAAACTGCAAGACAAGCAACCACTTAGCAACTCCATAGCACCTATTTAGCAACCATCTGGGATATCATAGCAACCACTTTGCAACACTATAGCAACCTGGGATACTTAATAAATGCCAAACAACCACACAACAACATCCTAGCAACCACTAAGCAACTCCACAGCACCCATCTACCTACCATCTGGGATACCATAGCAACCACCTAGCACTAAAGTAACCATCCAGCAACCACTTTGCAACCTGGGATACTATAATAATTGCCAAGTAACCACCTAGCAGCATCCTAGGACCCACTAAGCAACTCCATAGCACCCATCTAGCAACCATCTGGGATACCATAGCAACCACCTACCAACCTCATAGCAGCAACCTGGGATGCTATAGTAAATGGCAAGCATCCACATAGCAACATCCTGGGAACCACTAAGCAACTCTATAGCACCCATCTAGAAACCATCTAGGATACCACTGCAACCACTTAGCAGCACCAGAGTAACCATCCAGCAACCACTTCGCAACACTATAGCAACCACCTAGCAACCTGGGATACTTTAATAAATGCCAAGTAATCACCTAGCAGCATCCTAGGACCCACTAAGCAACTCCATAGCACCCATCTAGCAACCATCTGGGATACCACAGCAACCTATGATGCTATAGTAAATGCCAAGCATCCACATAGCAACATCCTAGGACCCACTAAGCAACTCCATAGCACCCATCTAGAAACCATCTAGGATACCACTGCAACCACTTAGCAACACTATAGCAACCACCTATTATAATAAACACTAAGCAACCACCTAACAGCATCCTAAGAACCACTAAGCAACTCTATGCTCTAACCCTAACACTATAGCAACCACCTAGCAACCCCCCCTCTCCGAATACCATAGGAACTAGGCTACTAAGGCACCCCAGGGTGGGTTTAGTCTATATTCTTGTAAAATAACCTGGGGCAATTTGTACTGCATGATTACTTGCTTGCCTAAAAAAAGGCTTGACCGGGCTGTGGAGTTGTGTGTTGTGCACTGGGGCTGCACGATATGAGGAAAAACTGACATTGCGATATAGATTTCTTAGATATATACATTACCTTATTGAAAAAATACACCAGATTTCACCATATTTTCACCAGAAATGTGCCACATTGTAGCTGTAGCACGATGTATGGGATTTAATTTGCCTTATGGGACATTAGGGCATGCACGCATTGCAACGGCGATGCTGAAATGATATATCGTGCAGCCCCCCTGTTTACACCCACATCTGTGACGTTAGCAGAGCTGATGCATTGATGTTAAAAGTTCAGTTGTTGGTTTTTCTTGGCAGCTTTACAAAGCGCTTTCACTTTGAGCGTCGGTTTTAACTCAACCATGCCCGTTTTGCCCTCCCTGGCTCAGCCGATGTGCGGTTGCCACCTGCTTTCTTTTAAAGGGTTTGTCCATCTCTTTATTTCTTCCATTGTATTTGAGTCGGTTATATTTCCAAGCACAAATCCACAGGGGTGTTAAAGGGTTCTTCTCCTCATCACTCTCCTCCTCATCACGTTCGTTTGTCAGCCACATGTTCTACATGTCACAGGTCAAGAACCACGTCCTGCACAAGAATTGGATTTGATTTAACCTCTTTTTTTGATCTATTTCATTGTTTTATTTATTTTCTGACCTCCTTGGAAGATATTTCGGCTTCTATGCGAGGGTCTGAAGTGTAACTGTTCTCTGAATTTGATCCAGGATTCGGGGGAAAGAAGCGCATCTTCAGATTCGGCGCCAAAAAGTGGTAAGAGAGTCATTTCACTCGCATGAGATGCAAAACTGGCCTGACCTTATCTGAGGTTCACTAAACTGGGCGCTTCCACTTTTGTCAGGGTCGGCTGTGAAGCACGAGGGCAAGAAGGCTAAAGTCTCTTCTGCAAACTTAAAGAAGCCGTCCACAGGACAGATCAGGAGAAGTGTGCGAGACTCGCTAGAGGAGATTCTCCTGAAGAGGTATGGGTGCTTTTAATTAGACCTGCACTATAGGGACAGAAGTCTTGGGACACTTCTCTTAAACTTATGAGAACAGAAGAAAAATTATTTTTACACATTTTCTTAATCTAAGATGACATTTAACTCGTCTTAGACTGTAAGAGTTCAGTAGGTACATTTACATTTATGGCATTTAGCTGACGCTCTTATCCAGAGCGACTTACAAGGTTACTCGTATTACAGAGGTGGGCCAATGTAGTGTTAGGAGTCTTGCCCAGGGACTCTTATTGGTGTAGCGCAGCATACGGCCACCCAGACTGGGAATCTAACCCTGGTCTCCCACATGGTGTAATAGCTCACTGGCAGCTAGTGGTTTTATCTGTTGCGCCACATTAGACGGTACACCTGTAAAAAATGATCAGTGTAAATGGTTGAGTTCTAGAACTCATGTCTAATTTAACTGGATTAAAAGTACGGTCAGTGTCGACATCAGGAAAATTCACATTGAGCTATTCGAGCACTTTTCACCTTTGCTCTCCAACACACTGAATATTGGAAAATGTATAAATGATATTTTGCACTGTTTATGTATAAGCAGTGAAATGCAGCATTAAAGTCTGGTACAGTTGGCCTGAATAAGGCAGTGACTTAT
The DNA here is from genome assembly GCF_030463535.1 of Salminus brasiliensis. Taxonomy (NCBI): domain Eukaryota; kingdom Metazoa; phylum Chordata; class Actinopteri; order Characiformes; family Bryconidae; genus Salminus; species Salminus brasiliensis. Next base: position 25,900,950 of record NC_132901.1, on the reverse strand, counting down.
TACTATTACTACTTAATAATACTACTTAAAATAAGTAAGAATAATTAAGACTAAGTTTCTTAGAAATGTTTGTCTAAGGAAAGTTTTGTGAATGCCCCGATCCTTTGTTTTTGCTGCTGTACCACTGTATTCCAACACGGAGCCCTCCTAAGTTAAACGGCTGTATTGAATTTCTATGAAAAGATTGAATCTGTATCGGCCGATGCTCAGCATCAAAAGGGATCGGGACTCTCATACTCATTAAGTATTTTTGGCTACTGTTTTTTTTTTTTTCCCCTTTACTTGAACTGAATGACATCATTGACGTTTTCTTATTTTTTGACTTACTTTAAGGCTGAAGGAATCCGACTTGAAAATCTCGTCGGAGAAGCCAGCTGAACTGGCTAAACGGACTGAAAAGGAGCTCTTCGCCCTCTTCCAAGGTGTTGATAGCAAGTACAAGAACAAATATCGAAGCTTGACGTTCAACCTCAAAGATACCAAGAATAACGTGAGTACTGCCTGCAAACTGATGTACTCCCATCAGCCATAACGTTAAAACCAGAAGTGAAAAAATTGATGGTCTTATATTTACATTTACAGCATTTAGACTCTTCTCCAGAGCGACTTACAAAAGTGCTTCACTGTTACTCCAGAATAACCTCAGCTAAAATTCAGAGATCCTCTAATCTTAGACTCTACTAAACACAAGTCAATATGGAGACCATAATACTCTACAGCGAGTGTTGGACTCTGCTGTTCGGACACCCAGGGGAAGCTCGTTCCTCCACTTCAGTGCAGGACAGTAAAAAGTCTGGACGCTCGTCTTCCGTGGATCTTAAAGGATGGCGGGTCGAGCCGAGCCGTACTTGAAGCTGGAAGGGCTCTTGGTGCAGATCTGCTTTTGACCATCGCCATCAAGTCTTCATCTACAGCGCCCCCTGTCAGGGGGTGGATATATTAGGCAGCAAATTAACAGTCAGTCGTTGGAGGTGATGAAGCAGGAAAAATGGCCAAGCACAAGAATCCGAGCTGTCAAGAACTGTTGTAGCTACACCAGCATTTCTGAAGCCTGGAACTGGAGGCACCCTGCCTTGCACATTTAGGGCTTGTTAATGAGCAGATTAGTAGTCTCGGGAGCAGGGAATGCTTAAAAAAAAATTAATAAAAATGCAGGTAAGGGTCCTTCCTGGACCAAGGTTGAGAAACGCTGGTCTGGACGACTGGGTAAAAACATCTCCAGAACATCAGGGAAAGCTTGTAGGGCTTTTCTGGCATGCAGTGGTCAGTAGCTACAGAAAGTGCTCCAAGAAAAGACAAACGATGATCTGGCAACAGGGTGTACAAGACTGGCCAAGGCTCATTGATGCTCTTCTTGGTGCCAGATCCCAAAGGACACCTTCAGAGGTCTTAAAATCACAACTCTTGATGGTTTAGAGCAGTTTTGGCAGCACAAGGAGGACAATGCTATGGCTGATTGGTGTATGTAGTCATTCGTCTGCACATTTTATTAGATATATTTGTTTCGGGTCATTTAAATGTATTATCGAATGAAATGGAAAATTAAGCACTACTTCACAACCTCTTCCAGGTGTTGTTCAAGCGTGTTCTCAAGGGGGAGGTTTCTCCTAGAGACCTGGTTCGTATGAGTGCAGAGGAACTAGCCTCCAAAGAACTGGCTGCTTGGAGACAGAGGGAGAATAGACATGTAAGTGATTCAAAGAAATACTCATTTTTAACTGCTGTGTCCTGTAGAACCCTTAAAATTGAGCTTCCCGTCCTATTTGTTTGCAGACGATTGAAATGATAGAGAAAGAACAGCGAGAAGTTGAGAGGCGGCCAGTTACCAAAATCACACACAAAGGGGAGATCGAAATTGAGAACCAGGAACCTGCAAAAGCCCCTGAGGCCATAGAGCCTGTGGTAAGATGGAAGGCATTTACTTCTTTAACTTGGAAATAAGAGCATAGCACAGTAAAAAAAAAATATATATATATATATATATATATATATATATTTAACACTTATCTGATCTCCCTGCAGTCCGAGCCCGTCCCTAAAGCAGTTGAGGCGTCTGAGGAAAAAGCTCCAGACTCAAAGGTAGAGAGCCCCAAGAAAATGAAAGATACTACAAGCCTGCACAAGTCTCATCTCTTTGACCTTCACTGCAAGATCTGCACAGGTAACAACACATGCATACCTCAGTTTAGTCCTGGTCCTGGTCTTGTTTTGGTTCTGAACCTTAAAAAAAGGCTGAATCTCTAATTTACCTTTTAATCTTTAAGGCCGAATGGCTCCACCGGTAGAGGAGGCCCCCACTAAGGTTGTGAAAGTGGCCACGACGGTCATTCGAAGGCAGTCCACAGCCACAGAAGGAGATGGTCAGCAGGCCACACCAATATCTCCTCCCATAGCTCCATCAGCACTGGTAGATGACCTGTCTCTGAGAGCCATGGAAGAAGGCCTCCTCAACTCCAGTATCTTCCCAGCCTATGAGCCAAGGTAAGGGCGAACAGCGCTCCATAGCTATTGTGTATTAGCTGTGTAGTTTAGGCTTATAAGTGTAAATAGAGAGAATATGTAAGCTGTAAAGGTCAGGAATAGTCAACCAATGATCAATCTGAAGATGATCAGCCACAGTTGTCCTAAAGCAAGCACTCTGATCTGACAGCTCTGTGGATCTACCGAGGCATGGCGGAATATCATCGGCACATTTAGACCATGCTCTAATTTAATCACAGCTTCTCCTTCAGTAATTACCTTGATGTAATTTTCCCACGGTTGTCTTACAGGTCGGAAAGCGTGAGCAGTAAAGAAGACACAGCTGCATTCCTCGCCAATTTACAGAGTTTATGGAATGGAAATGTAGACATGCCTGCTGTAGCCCGATTCCTTACAAAAGCTTACCCGGTTTCTGGAATCTTGGACCATCTGACTCAGGTAAGTCTTCTTAAACCCCAGACAGATTAAAATTTTGAGGTAGGAATGAAAACAAAGACACTCAGTGCCCACCATGATTGCCACAGGATCTGCCGGACAGCATCCAGGTTGGTGGAAGGATCTCTCCCCAAATAGTCTGGGACTACGTGGAGAAAATCCGTGCCTCTGGTACAAAGGTGAGCAACTACCAGAGCATTGTCTCTTCGGGTTGGTCAGCATATGGTCAGCAATTCCTCAGCGTATTGGCTTTTATTTGTGGGTAACAGTTTCTTTTGTTCACAGGAAATATGTGTGGTTCGCTTCACTCCCGACACAGAGGAGGATGAAATATCCTACACCTTGCTGTATGCCTATTTCAGCAGTCGCAGGCGATACGGGGTTGTCGCCAACAACCGCAAACAAGTCAAAGACATGTATCTCATTCCTCTGGGCTCCATTGAAAAGATCCCTCATCAGATCGTCCCATTTGATGGGCCTGGTAAGTCATGTTCTGGTGTATCTGGTGTAAATGCTTTCGACTGCTAATTAATCAATGATGGTTAATGGTGATATTAATATTTGATAACATTGGTTACAGTTAATCAAGCATATCGTATACATGGTCATCTAGATTGTTGCATGCATAAAGTTATCAATCAAGGCCGGTCATTAAACCTGTTGTCTGATGCAATAGGGTTGGAGACCAACCGTCCGAACCTCCTCCTTGGACTAATCATACGCCAGAGACCTAAAAGGGACTTTGGGGTTATCCTACCAAGTGAAGTCAGTGAAGCTCCAAGTTTCTCGAAGGAGAACAAACCTCAAGTAGACCTCATCCAGAAAACTGTCCTGCCCCAGGACGAAGACAGAAACTTCATTAGCACTCTTGGTCGCATGCACAAAAAAGACACGGCAAGCCTCCTCAAGTCCCAAACCGATGAACCGTTAGAGGTGGAGGACGGTGAAAACGTCTCATTGCGTTTCCTTCCTGGCGTGCTAACGCAGCCCACATCTGAGAAGAATCTGCCTGCAGGTGATGATGCAAGGAACACAACCAGCGGCACCATCAATCAGCCCTCTGCCGGCGATGGTGCCACTTCGGGAAGCGTCACTCCCAAAACGCCCACCACCCCCAGACTGGATCGTTTCATAATCAAGAAGAAAGAGCCCAAGCCTGTCAAAGTGGAGCAGGAGCCATCCAGCACAAGTGCAGAGATGAGCCCACAAGGGAAAGAGAAAGAAAGTGGAGCTACTAGTGGAGTTGTATTATCTCTGAAGGATAAGCCAGGAGATGTTTCCACCGAGGCTTTCCTCTCTATCCTCGCCACAGCTCAGCCCAAGATGGAATCTAGCAGCACTGAAGCAAAGAGCGATACCAACGAAGGACCTAGTCAGGAAGCAGACCTGCTTTCCCCATCTTCATCAGCTGCTTCAAAGGATTCCGCCAACGATGGCACTGAAGATCTTTCCAACACTGAAGACGTTCCAACCCAGAGTACGTCCTTGAAGCCACCCGTTTCAGGCATTTTGAAAAGCACCGGTACGTCAGAACCTGATGATGATGCGAAACAGCCGGTGTCGAATGCAGATGTTGCCCCAGCGAATGCCACCCAGTCTGCACCTGCAGAACCTTCCCCAGTGACCAAGCCAGCACCTTCAAAGCCAGCAGCAGAGTTCAAAGCTGTGGAAGCCATCCAGACCATCACCACCATCTCCTCCTCGGGCAAGAACGAAGGTCTCAAGCAAGCAAGGCCACGTCTACTAAGTTCCAGTCCTTTCAACACTGCGGGCCACGGCTGCCCTCCCCCCCCAGCCACATACCCTCCTCCTTATCATGCAGGAGCACCCGACCATCCTGCATACCATCCTGCACCAGTGCCCAGCTTCCCACCCCAGTCCAGTCCAGCACCATTTTTGCCTTTACATCCGCAAGTTCCGGCACCGTTCACCTACCCTCCCGGTCCACCTCCGCCTATGATGTTTCCCCAGACGGACCCTGCGAACCGAATGCACGCCGGCCCACCCTGGTCTCCGCCGGTTCCTCCCCAAACTTGCTTTCCACCGCCCATCCCAGAGAGCGTTGCTGGACCCGCACTGTCCTATGCAACCTCAAGATTCCCCGATTCCACCTTGCCCTCCAAGAAGGACGTAAAGGGTGCGGAGCCAAACTATGACGAGCTGTGGGACAGGCAGTCCAGGAGGTCGGAAGATGCCTTCAAGAAGGATGACCGAGATCACTACGGAAGGCACCGGCACAAGAGTCGGCATCATGAGAGGGAGAAACGGCGAAGCCGGAGCCGCAGCAGGAGCAGGAGCAGGACCAAGAGCAGCAGGAGCAGGAGCCGGAGCCGGAGTAGAAGCAAAAGCCGGAGCAGGAGCCGAAGCCGGAGCCGAAGCCGGAGCAGGCACCGACACAAGAGCAGGCACTCGCGTGATGACCGGCATGAGGAAAGGAGGAAAGAGAGACATCACAGCAGCCATCATTACAGGGACAAGGACAGAGACCGGGACAAGCGGCGACGGGACTCTGATCACGAAAAACACAGGAAAGACTCGAAAGACTCCAGAGAGGGGCATTCGTGATCTCCGTGCTCTCCGTGCTCTACTCAACCCAGATCCATCCGCTCGAAGCCACTGACCTGATACATGTTCCTTTTGTATTTTACTACAGTTATTTATATTAACATCCAGAAGCAGCTTCTTTTTTTTTTTAAGAGTGAATGATTTAGTTTTAGTTTTAAATTCAGAAGCTTTTTTTTGTGCTTGTTTGTTTTTTTAAGACTAATTTGCAACCAGGAGTGATGGTCATAGAAGCAAGTTCTCACGTATATTGATTACAGTAGATTGGGATTGTTGCTACTGCGTGAGTGAAAAAAAAAATCACATTCTTATCGTCTGCCTTTTTATCAGGGTTTTCTTTTTTTCCCTCTCCTTGTTTTGATTTCTTTATTTTAAACACTCATATTTTCTATTTGTGTCAGATGACCTTGTCTTTGTACATTTTGGCTTGTCCTACTTTAGAGAAAAAGCGTGCCTTCCGCACATCGTTTATGTGTACAGTTCATAAAATCTTTTTATTGTTGATAGAAAAAGAGATAATAAAGCTTTTGTTAATTAAAGAAGGTTCCTGGACAGCATTAATGCAGCTCGGCCGGGGAGGAGCAGTGCTGTGCGCGACAATAACCGGACGCAGGAGATCGCTGAGGAGGATCTGGTTTATTTTGACCTGGAAGTTGGAAAAGGACCAGCTAATGAAGGTAGACGTCAGGCATGAGGTTAGCACCTTGAAACAGAACAGATAAAGTATATTTTTGGATTCTGCTGCAAAGACTGTTTCTTCAGCTACAGAAGCACCTGCAAAACATCCATCACAACAACCAGTGCATAAACAAGTGTCCAGGCCACTGTCTCAAACCTGTCTGATGAACTTCCCATCCCCATTCCTTCCCTGTATGGGTAGCCCAACCAGAAAGTTTTGTCCTCAATTTTCACATTAGTCTCACCTACCAGGGTCAGTGACTGGACCAGGACTGGTTAAGCATGATCCCCATCTGGGCTGTACACTGCACAATGCCCCCCTACATGGGACTCATGTGAGATTACAGTGGGCTGTAACTATGGAGTCCATTTGGGAAGGGCAACTGGGGGAGCAGTAACAACACGTGGGTGTACAAACCCACTCAGAGCCTGTGCCCAACTGGAACCCACCTAGCCTACGTTCCACCCATGTGAGTCCCACATGAGCATGTAGGTTTAAAAATAAATAAATAAAAAACAGTCTCACTTGGGACCACCTATAGATTCTCAGTGGTTTCCAACCCTGGTCCTGAAGGATCTCCTGCCCTGCACATGTTAGTGTTTTCCCTTCTACCAACACACCTGCAAAATCCCAGCAAAGTCAGCTCATTACCAAGCCCTTCCTGAGTTGCAGGTGGGGTGTTGGAGCAGGAAACCACTAAAATGTGCTGGGCAGGGGTCCTCCATGACCAGGGTTGGGAACCACTGGTGGTTCCCGACAAATGATAAAATTGCTAAATTAACTGCCTGGTGAAACCGCAGGTTCTCCACAGTGCTAGGGTTAAGACCAGGTTGAGAGTTGGGGGGTATTTTAACCCTCAAGTCTGAACTGAATTGGCATTTTAAGATACATCAAGTGTTTGTTTCTTAATAACATTTGATTCATTAACGGTTGTGAATCAAACTAACATATATAACCCCTCATACTACCTTTTTAAAGTTACCTTTTAAAATTACTAGTCATTTTAAATGTAAGAATCTGTATGTATTTTTCTGGTGCATGCAGTGCACAGATAATCCTCCAGGGGGCAGAAAACATGCATTAAGTATTTTATGTTATTCTTATTCATTTTTTTACTTTATTATTGTTATTTCTAGCTTATTTAATACTAATTTAAGATAGTTGTTTATCATACTGCTGTGGCAGAGATCTTACAAACTCAAATATGTATCAAATTTGCCTTGGCTTTAAAGGGTTAAAGTGAAGCGAAGTTTCTACAAAGCAAGTAAAGTGTGACCGAAACACCAACATTACATGAAAAACAAACAAACAAACCAAAAAAAGCCTGGAGCTGATGCAAAGAGCTTTACTGGCTGATCAGCTCAGTGCCCCGACTCCCCGAGACGTCTACAGAGAACCCTAAGAACCTTAAACCCGTCATTTGATTGGCTTGTTACGATGGAGAACTTTTTTTATTGATTGAAATTATTATTTTTTTTAACGTTTTCACAGATATATCATCATTGTCCAATGAAAAACATGTATCTCCACAATGGTGATTTTACAGGTGGAACAGAAGTCAGCGTAAAATAAGAATTTAGAAATTTAGAGCATTTCTATTGGTCCGTTCATCCAGAATTATTTACACAGTGTACAGAAGCAGCTACAGGATTCAAACCATGGAGGAAACTAAAAACGTCCAGAAATGGAGATACATGTATTTTTCACTGGATTTTCATTGGAACGGTATTATATGAAAGGCCTGGGTGTTAGTGGTTCTTATTTTTTGTCTATTATAACCAACGGTCATTAGTCCTATGTAATAAGTAGCGGTTTCTAAGGCTCCCATTGACTGGTTGTCATAGCAACCGGTTTGGTCACATCTGGGCATCTCTGCAGTGAAGTTAGAAATGTCGTATAGTCTTGTTTAATGGAGAGGTGATAGTTGTAGAGGTGGTATGGACATGATTTTTAAGAATCACAGGAATATAAAACTATTAAAACTATTTAAAAAAATCACCTGATTATATTGTTACCATAGAAACTATCTATTACTATATTATTAATTTCACCTTTTTTGCTTTTTTGATTCCCACCTTGGGGTGCGGAGCCTTGGGCAAGACTCCCAACACCACATTCACTCTGGATAAGTCAAAACCAGGCTTGTGTCAGCTAAAAGTCACAATTGTAAATATACTACAAATGACAAAAGTATTGGGACACCTACACATTAAGCCTACAGGAGTTTTTTTTTTAATGACTTCCCATTCGAAACCCATAGGCATTAATGCCTATCTGGAGCTCTGCTGCAGTTACTGAGTCAGTTGGAGGCTTTTCTGCACTCTGCTCTGAGCTCAGCACTCGGCCCTGACCCCGCTCTGTAACTTTACGTGGTCTGACAGACACTCGGTGGCTGAGCTGCTCTCTGTGAGCTGTTCCTCCTAAACTCCTCCACTGTTCAATAATAACACCACTCACAGCTGATGGAGGAAGATCTAGGAGGGAAGGTCTAAATTTCACCAGCTGACTTGTTGTAGTTGGTGCAGCGGTGTCTCCTATTACATACAGAACCACGCTGGAGGTCAGTGAGCTCTTCAGAACCTCCCGTTCTTTCACTGATGTGTGGAAGTCAGACTGCAGGACTAGAGGCTGGGTTTTATACATCTGTGGCTGAATAGGACTGAATCAAACACCTGAACTCAGTGATTAAGAAGTGTGTCCCAATACTTTTGTCCATATAGTGTATATCAGGATCTAATCCTCTCCTTGATAAACATTAAAGCCCTCGTACGTCTGCAGAAACTGCAGGGTTCTTGCGTCTTGATATAAAAGAACATCTTTGATGCTTCCCACAAACCCTGCTGTGAAGAGGCCTGACGAAACTGCCGCCACATCTCTGTTCAACTCGAAGCCTCCGAAATAGTACGCGCCTCCATAATTCATGGCAACGTAGCGCTCAAAAGGGTCAACGTCCTCATAGAGAACCCTCTCGTCATCAACGAAAGCCTGGACCAGAGTGCGGTTGTGGATGACTGTTACGTAACTCCACTGATCACAGCATAGCGGTGCGATTCGAGAGACGAGAGGAAGAGCGATCTTCTCGCCAAGGTTGACGGCAACTTTTAGGTACCCGCCCTGAAGTCCAACAGCGAGATAGTCGTCATCCTCACTCTCCGCCCGTCCCATCCACAGGATCAGCCCGTCTTCTGAGCTTGCGGAGAGGTTAAAGGATACCTGCGTGTACATCAGGTTTCTGGACTTGTACCTCGGATCTCGGTATTTGAGATACGAATTCCCGGCGAACCGCGCCGTCCTCACCGACACCTGCTGGTCGCAGTATGTCCCGTTCCTTCCAAGGGTGCACATGCAGGAATACGAGCTGTTGGCAACGTTGGGAACGCAGAGAGAACCGTGCTGACAGAGGTTCCCGACGCAGAACACTGAGAGTTCGCAGTTGACCCCTGTCCAGAGGGCTGGGCAAACACACACGAACGAGTCGAGACCGAGCGGCCGACAGTAGCCGCCGTTCCGACACACCTTGTACCCGCATCCTGTCCCGTCCCAGTCCCCCACATTTGCCCCATTCAGTGCGCCTCCCTCAGTGAGCTCCAGGTCCCGGCCATTGACGACAACCTCACGGATGCTACCGGTGAAACCCACTGGCTCCTTCTCGAATGCGGTGGACGAAGCCAGGTTCAGGCTGGACACGCCACCGACGAAAACCTCTGTGGCAACATCCAGCGTGGTCATGCCTGCTGAGGCGTTCCGCATTACCTGCTGGTCATCTAGAACCAGGAGGCCTTGGTTTCCTTCTCGCTTGACCTTCACGGTGTGCCACGTCCTGCCGGTCCAGTCCACTCTGCTTTGAGACTGCAGGACAATCGTTCCGTCGCCCAGGCTGTAGCGGAGCTGCACGAATCCAGCAGACAGAGACACGCTGAGGAAGTCACCTTGAGAAGAAACACAGCTGAGGTCATTTATGGAGGCGGCAGTTTAGGAATTTATAATAAATTTGGGAGGAGCAACATGCCTGAAGCCCCTCCTCCCAATCTAACATCCTATAAATTACAGCTCTACCTTTTTCGTGTGTCTACGACAAGTCTTCCCAACCCTCCACCACCGTGTCACCTCCCATCAGCTGAAGACATGGTCCCAACTAGCAACTACAAGAGTACTGTGCCTGCTGTTAAGCATGGTGGTGGTAGCATCATGCATAACCTCAAACCAGCAGTTAGATCAGGAGTGTCCAGTCTTATCCTCAAAGGGTACCGGTACGGCTGACGGTTATTACTATGAATGACCAGCAGGACACCGGACCGCCCCCATTGTTTAATCAACTGGTGAGTCTTCAAGCGACTGGTCACGTGCTTCTGCTCGGCTGGAGTGAAAGCCACACCTGCAGCCCAACCGGCCCTTTGTGGATTAGACTGGACACCCCTGAGCTAGATGCTTGAAACGTTGGGAACATTGGGTCCTTCAGAAGGACAATGACCCCAAACACACATCGAAGCAGTCTAGCTTCAAGCTTTTGGAGTGACCCTCCCAAATTGCAGACCCTTTATTGAAGGGAGGAGTGGTCTACTACCCAACCAGAATTTCTGCAGAAGCTTTCCTACAGCAGAGGGGAACCTATACCATGCAGCACTGGCTGGCGGCTGGCGGCTAGCTTAGACTTCAGCTAAGAACGTAAACATGAGGAACGGTCTCAGAACGAAGGTGAGGGTTCGCCATACCAGCGCGGGCGCTCAGATACTGAGCTGTGTAGAAGAGGATGCCCTCTGGTGACAGTGTCTGGAACTGCAGCTGAAGGTCTGTTCTGTGCCTCATGCTGACTGGAGGAAACGCCATCCAGGAGGACTGGTTCGCACTGAAGAACGGGTCACTGATGGAGAGAGCTGTGAGGGGCAAACATTAATCTTGGGGTCTCAGTTCGAAGCCAAACTTATGAAAGCATAATAATATCATCATCAATGAAGCCTTTATTTAGGACTGTAGTTATTCAGTATCCCCAAAACAGCAACTTTACAGGAGAAGTGAAAAACCCTCTTATCTTTCAATGGAAGTCAATGTAAAAAAAATCATTCCAGTTCATTTTGGAGCATTTCTATTGGTCCATTCATCATGAAATTCAGCTACAACGTAAAGAGCAAGAGCCAGATTTACATTATGTCAAAAAGTAAAAAACGTCAAAATGGAGATACATGGTTTTTAGCTATGCTGTATCTGAAGGTGTATGATGAAATGCTGGAAATGTGTTTCCCAGACAACCATTTAGATAGAGGCCTTTTTTTATTTACTTCACAAACGACATATTGGTCTTATCTCTCCCCCCCCCCCCCCCCCCCCATTCCATCCCCCCAGTGGCTGTTAATGTCTCTTAACGCCCCCCCCAAAAAAAAGGTCACAGGGATTAACGAGTTTAACAGGGATTTTTTACCCCAGTGGACGTTAGCAGATGAGAGAGGTCAGCAGCAGTCTAACCTTGCTGGCAGAACTGTCCGGCGGTGCCCAAAGGACACTGACAGGTGTAGCCATCTGGGAGCGGGATGCATGTGGAGCCACGGGCGCAGGAGGGAGGCGGGACGTGTTCGGCATCGCAGAACGACACCCTCTCGGAGCACAGGGCACCTTTCCAGCCAAACACACACTGACAGCTGAAGAGGCAGAAAGACAAATGGACAGGGTTTGAGGGGGTGGGGGCTGGACTGGGTCCCCGCAGACTTCAAAGGAGCATTTGACTGAAAGTGTTTTATTTAATGGTGTCAATCAATTCAAATGTTTATTCCCATTAATTACAACAATATTATGTGATTATTATGATGATTAGTCACAAGGTAATGGTGCAAGCACCCACACACACACACACACCCCCCCCCAGAGTGGTGGGCAGCCAACTCTAGCGCCCGGGGAGCAGAGAGGGTAAAGGGCCTTGATCAAGGGCCCAACAGTTGCAGCTTTCCAAGATGGGTATCGAACCCACAACCCCATGTCATCCATAGCTTGGAGCTCTAAACGCTGAGCCACCACTGCCCGGAGTTAAAACGCTAGCTTGGGCATCCTTGATTTTTTTGGCCGATAAATGGATGATCAGTGACTGGGCTGGATGCTATGTGTGTGTGTGTGTGTGTGTGTGTGTGAGGGAGAATAAGAGTTAGTTATGAGATTTAATCCATATTTTATCATAAGTAATGTATAATCTTCCCTCTGAGCTCAACAGTAGCGACACTATGTTTACATCGCAGGTTTGCATTTTGGACCCCCCCTGACCCCCATACCACCACCTCAGGACCAGCTGCTTCATCATGTCATAGGGAGAGAGATATTGCGCAATACGCTGAAGCGCCCGGGCCTTTATCCACCACCCAAGTGGCGCATTTCTGCATTTGCCCAACAGAGGCAGCAGCCGACAGCAGCAATTCATTAACCTAGTATCGGCTGAGTATTAGCTGACTATGAAAATATTAAAGTTGTTTTTTAAAATATGTATTTTTTAGATATCTTGGTGCTCTTAAGGGCCCCCTGGTGCCGTTGGGGCCCTAAGCTGCCGTCTAATTCGAGTATGCCATGGGTCGGCTCTTTTAACGCATTAACGCTGACATGTTTTGATGCTGAAGTTGTTAAATGTGATGAATTAATAATATTAATATCAATACAGGAAAGCCTTCAGCTTATCTATGAATGCTTGGACTAGTAGTAATGGCGCTCAGTTGATTGTTAACAGGGTTAGATGTTGGGTTCTTCTCACTGAACATCCCAAAATAAGATGCTTAGCTTCACGGTGGGCTTCAAGTGAAAGGCCTGAATTGGTCAAGAACCAACTGGTTGGTTTCTTTGCCGTCTAAGCTCACAAATCTCCACCAACACCAAAGATTGAAGGCATCAATCATGTCTTCCCAGAGTCCAGCTTTCCCATCCATGATGTACTGTAGAAAAGGGGCGTCCAATCTCCAATGTGAAAGGCTGGAGTAGATGCAGGTTAGCAGGAGCATGCCTGGCTCTTCTGGTTCAGTTCAAGCAGCTGATCATTTGAGGTCCTGCTTGGCTGGAAGAAAGGCCTGCATGTAGATGGAAAGTTCAGGTCCAGAAGGGGCAGTCATGGTGGTGGTGGTGGACAGGGTTGTGGGTTCAATACCCAGGCTCTTTGTTCCAAGAGCGGCAACTGCCCTGGAACAAAATCCTGGGCCAGATTGACCTGAACTTTCCATCTCTACCCCTGCATCCACACCGGTCTTCTGCAGGGAAGACTGGACACCGCTGGACTTTGATGGGTCATTTGATATGGAGTCAGTGAAGGGAACTTACTACACAGAGGACCCAGAGTCCACGCAAGTGCCTCCGTTCTGGCAGCGGATGAGACTGCAGGGACTGACCCCGCACTGACCCACGCTGCGGCCCGACACCGGCTGACCTTCTGGCTCTCCTGGAGCGCGGAATTTTCCATCTGCTCTGGTCCGGAATTGCACATCAAAGATGCAGCCTTTACAATGGCAACACACACACACACACACACACACACACACACACACACATTATGTATTACTGTACTTGTAAGCACGCGATTAATGAAATATCCCTGACCTTAAACACATGGGAGAACGAGGAATGGTCAGTTATCTACAGATTCCATCTATGAATATTCAAGCTGGTCATGACCCTCGAGTTGATGAGCAACAGGGTTAGATGTTGGGTTGAGGTTAAGGTCAGAGTTTAGACTCTACTAAACACAAGTCAATAAGGAGACCACTCTTCTCTTCACCTGAGTCCTCTCAGAAGAGGAGGGTCTTCAGTCTGGGTTTGAAGACAGCGAGCGTTGGACTCTGCTGTTCGGACACCCAGGAGAAGTTCGTTCCACCACTTCGGTGCAAGACAGTAAAAAGTCTGGACGCTCGTCTTCCGTGGATCTTAAAGGATGGCGGGTCGAGCCGAGCCGTACTTGAAGCTGGAAGAGCTCTTGGTGCAGATCGGCTTTTGACCATCGCCTCAAGTACGGAGGGGCTTTGTAGACGAGGAAAGTTCAGGTTCAGAAAGTTAAAAATCTGCCCCAGGATTTTCTTCTTCTATGACATATCAATGGTTGCCATCATCTCCCTAACATTCCCAACCCACTCGTCCAAAACCAGCGATTCTCGGGTCATGGTGGTAGCCCCCTAGTAGGCCTAGCCTAGGCCTGCACAGAGATGGAAAGTTAAGGTCCAAAAGTAAAAAATCAGTCCCAGAAGTTTCGTCTTCTATGATTGTCGCATCATCATATCAAAGGTTTTCATCATCTCCCTAATATTCCCAACCCACTCGTCCAAAACCAACAAATCCTTGGGTCATTGTGGTAGCACCCTAGTCTACTGGAGAACTCTCTACATTGGAAGAAAGGCCTGGAAAGATAGTTTAGTTTAGGTCTAGAAAGTAAAAAAATCTGCCCTAGGTTATCTTCCTCTATAATTGTCGCATCATCGTCTTCCAGTCCTGGAAGAAGTCCTCTCTCATTTTTATATTATAATTATTTTCATTGACATTTTTTACCCAGTTTTCCTCCCTAATGTTCCCAAACCACTTGTCCAAAACCAGCGATTCTCGGGTCATGATGGGGATTCTCGGGTCATGGTGGGGATTCTCGGGTCATGGTGGTAGTGCCTTAGTAGGCTTAGCCTAGGCCTGCACAGAGATGGAAAGCTCAGTCCAGAAAGTAAAAAATCTGCCCCAGAAGTTTCTTCTTCTGTGATTGTCATCATCATATCGAAGGTTTGGGGATTCTCGGGTCATGGTGGCGATCCTCGGGTCATAGTGGTAACACCTTAGTCCGCTGGACAACTTTTTACATTGCATCAGCGTTTCATGATGAATGGGCCAATAGAAATGCTCCAAAATACCTTGGGAGTAAAATATTTCTACATTGACCTCCATTGAAAGCTGAATTTTTTCCCCCTTCTCCAGTAAAGTTGCTGTTTTGAGGACAGAAATAAAAACATGTCAAAGAGCTTCAAGCGTATTCAGAGCTTCAATTTCGAGTCTCCCACTTATCCTCCCACTATCATCCTGGCTCAGAGCCAGTATGCTTTCCATCAGCGCTGCCCAAAGAAGAGCTCCTCTCTCTCTCTTTTTAAAGGAATACCGCAGCCTGATCTCCAGCCGCCAGCCGCCACATCTGTATCGCATGGTCGATTCCCGTGGACAGTAATTCCACTGCACTGAAAAGGACATTAGTATAAAGAAAGCCTGTTCCGAGAAGCCAATGACCGGGCACATTCGAGAACTGCCTACTGTCTTCTTTTAGGAGTGCGCTTATGGGGGAAAACTGGGAAATTACTGTCCATGCTAATCGACTGTACAATACAGATGATGCTGCAGATGGAGATCTGCTTGAGATCTGGAGGAACTATTGTATTTTCAATACCTTCAATACGTCCAAACTGGAGTTTTATGGCTCTTAAAGCGACCCAATGAGCTATTAAAGGTGGAAAAGTGGAAAGGTGCGGTTCTGGAAGACAGAAACCTGGTTTGCTTCTGCGTGCAAAAGTGTGCTTGCGCATGATGGGGTCAGCAGTTGCTTTGGGTCATCATTGAGCCTGTCAGCGATGCCTACAGTCAGAGCCTGGCTCGTCCTCCTTGCTGAATTAGTCATGGCAGCACTCACGATGTGCAGAAAAGGCACAGTTTTCATTCATGAATATTCATGGCGCCGTGCCGTCTACGCCCCGCACTGCCTCGCTCTCCAGCGACTGTGGCAAAACAGCAAATATGTGGTGTTGACAAAGCGAGGCAGATGGTTTTAGAGGATGATTGTTTTTTGCATTAGCTGTGGAGGGAAGGGGGAGGGGGGGGGGTATGTGAGCCGGGCAGCCGAAAGGGATGGGTGGGGGGGGGGGGGGGGGGAAGATGCAGAGAGGGAGTGATGCATTCGGCTATTTTATATCACATCCATTGCTGACATTGCTTGTCTAATCCCTGTAGAGAAGTACTGCCAATAGAATAGGACTCCCTGTTGGAGACCATGCTGCCTAATGCCATGGGCTAGAGGGGTATAAAGCCCCCCAGCACCAACAAGAAAGTTCTGTGTTCTCTGGAATGATGGATGGTGCACAACATCCTGACCTCACCATCGCTTTTGTCGCTGAATGCAATCAAATCCTCACAGCAATGCTGCTTCAAATTTCGTGAACAGTATAGACAGTTGCTTACTCCAACGAAAGCAGAACTGACTCTTTGTAATATCTTTAATTTCAGAAGAAACAGCGACAGAGCAGGTGTCCCAATACTTTTGTCCATATCGTGTAGACAGTGGGAGGCACGGTGCGAGAACCTGCATATCATCATTTCCACTAATCAGCTTTTAGTATTCCTTACTTTATTAGTCTATTTACGGCCCGTTCTGCCCGAGGGTCGCAGTCTGCCGCAGCTGAAACTGCTAATTGTACACGCTAATCCCCTCCTCGACGATGTGGTAACACATCACCACGCGTGATCGCCCTGCTCGGAGAAGGTGTCGCTTTCTAGTGGTGCTGTGTTTGTCGACAGAGCTCCTCGGGGACCAGAGAGCGCTGATAACTGCTGATAACTGGAGTGCATTAGCTGTGCAGATACCTCCAGCTATCACAATTAGGGGTGTGGGCTAAGGCCAGGGGAATCGCATTAGAGACCTGAGCAGTGCTGCTGGATAGCCTGGAGAAAACACTGCCAGTATGTCCTCATTCAGATTTTCTGCCTCAGTCCTTTTAAAGTGAAACTCCGTGAAAACTGAAGTGAAAACAACACCCTGGCCAGCTCAAGCTGACCAGCCTAGAGCATTTCTATTACAGACTGATTGCGAAACTGGTCCAGCATGACCAACCTGACCAAGCTAGTCAACCTGTCTGACAAAGCTTGTATTTAAACAGCATGACTGGAATAAAAACATCCTGATCCATCAGGATGGTCAAGTTGGTCATGCTGGATCACCAGCATTTGCAGTATTTCCACACTGGTCCACTAGGATGACCAGCTTGGTCAAGTTGGCTGTGCTCATGGACCAGCTACTCCATTAGAAGATGACCAAATGATGGTCATGCTGGTTGACCAGTGTGGTTGTGCTGGTAAACTTTTTTCGGACAAGTCGATCAACCAGTGTGGACAAGTTGGTCCTGACCACTAAAAGGGCCTGCTGGTCAACCAGATTTTACCAGTATTACCAGTATGAGTAACTTGAGTAACCTCTAGTCCATCAAAAAACTATGATGTTCATTGCTGGTCAACCATCTTGGTCAAGTTGGTCATGCTGATGGACCAGCTACTCCATCAAAAGACCGCGATGGTTACATTGGTCGAGCAGAGTGGTCATGCTGGTCATGATAATGCTGATTGACAAGCATGACCAGTATAACCACACAAGTCCACCAGTATGACAAACGTGGTCAAGCTGATCATGCCAGCTATCCTTCTAGTCTATCAAAAGGCCATGATGGTCATGCTGATCAACCATCTTGGTCAAGCTGGTCATGCTGATGGACCAGCTACTCCATCAAAAGACCATGATGGCCAGTTGACAAGCATGACCAGTATTACCACACCAGTCCACCAATATGACTAACTAACCAAACAATCCTCTAGTCCTTCAAAAGACCATGATGGTTACATTGGTTGACCATATGGGTCAAGCTGGTTTTGATCATGCTGGTTGACAAGCATGACCAGTATAACCAGTAGTAAGTCCACCAGTATGACAAACCTGGTCAAGCTGATCATGCCAGCTATCCTTCTAGTCCATCAAAAGACCATGATGGTCATGCTGGTCCATTGTCCATGACTATGGCCAAATTGGTCATGCTGGTCATGCTGATGGACCAGGTACTCCTTCAAAAGACCATGATGGCCAGATTGGTCATGTTGGTCATGATAATGCTGGTTGACAAGCATGACCAGTATAACCACACAAGTCCACCAGTATGACAAACTTGGTCAAGCCATGCTATCCTTCTAATCTATCAAAAGACCATGATGGCCAGATTGGTCAACAATCTTGGTCAAGTTGGTCATGCTGATGGACCAGCTACTCCATCAAAAGACCATTATGGCCAGATTGGTCATGTTGGTCAACAAGCTCGATCATGTTGGTCATGATAATGCTGGTTGACATGCATGACCAGTATTACCAACCAGCATGGTCATGCTGATCAACCATGCCAGTCATGCGGATGGACCAGCTACTCCATCAAAAGACCATGATAGTTATATTGGTCAACCAGCTTAACCAGACCAGTTGGCTTACCAGCATAGGTAGATTTAATAGGTAGAGTTAATGGATGCTGCTTTCTACAAACTGAGAGACTGTAGAGAAAAAAGCTGGACCTGCATTACTTTCCAAAACCCAGGAAACATCTGACGCTGTTCGGTCTCCTAGAAGAGCCAAATGCATGACAGGCATTATAGTGAAATTCATGCACCACCGACAAATGTGATTTGTAATGGTAGCATTGATGATTGCTTGCCCTCCGCATGATGCAATATTTCACAGTAAATAATGAATGACTGCTGTAAGTGAGGCCTGACTGCTGCACAACACAAACAATGATGTGTGTTAACCATTAGACATGTAATAGTTATTACTGCGGTCGCTCTGGTGCATTAAGCCGGAGTAATGTGTTGCACCTGGACCACGTAACGCAGTTAGGATCGCTCAGGCACAAAGTAATGATACCTAATGCGTCTGGAATAACACGGACGGAGGTATTATTTCTGCGACCGCTTCTCATCAACAGTTCACCCCCTCCAAACCTTATTTCACTTACTTTCCATAATTCATCTCTGATGAAAGCTACTCTTCATAAATGTCGCAAAGTAGAGAAGATTCCCTGGGTGATTGTGGAAGGCGTGGGTTCCACTCCATCGGGCCAATTAAGGAGAGTAACTGCAAATGCAGGAGCGCTGACTGACACGCGCTCATAACATTTCTATGCAGATTTTATTTAAGTATTGCAAATTGGATTCGCCCCCTGAGCTGCATCAGGAAACTGAAATGAAGTTCATGGTGCTGGTGAAGCAAGTGAGGTGCACTGGTGGAAAATCCCAGGCATTTAAAGGTGCCAAAAAATGAATTTACTGAGAAGAAATAGTAAGCGTTTGACTTTGGCCTGGGTGAAAAAGGCTCAGATAATGCTCTGCAAGCCTATTTACCACCCTGTTATTTTACCTGGTATTGGAAACACTCTGACTTTCCTTTTATGGATGAATTGGACTAAAAAAAGGACAAAAAACGGATAAGCTCTGCTCTAATTGGCTGGTTTACAGCACCGGTGACGGCTTACAGAACCCAAATATTACAGCATAGAGTCTTACTGAACAGTGCTGCTGTCCTCTCTCGGTGTCCTCTCAGCGCGATGTGCCGTTAGCCCTGACTCCCTTCCCCAGGTTTAGCTTTCTGGAGTCTTACCAGTAAAAATGAAGCTGGTCTTTCCGTGCTGATGCGAGTTTAGCTCCAATTTAGTTCAGCTAGTAGCTTTTAGCCTAGCGCAGATCTCCGTTTGCTCCCCCAGCTGACGCTTCATCACATGCTGAGTTTGAGCCTCCCTTCTGCGGACACCGTCACAGGGAAGGTCCCAGTCGAGAGACCAGCAGAGTCTGGAGGTGATGAGCTGCTTTCCAGTATCAGCAACACCATGTTCTCCTGAAGTCTACGCCACATTTTACCGTTTCTCCAACTTTGACTAGAGCTTTCACTAGTGGGCGGGGTTTATGTAATTGTTGCGTAAATATTAATGAGGCAAGACTGTGATGTAACAGTTTTGGGGGTTTTGGAATCGGCCTGTTTTCCAGCTCTGTTTTGGTTCTGTTGGATGTTCTTTAGAAGGAGGAACAGCAGCGATTGAGGGTTTGAGGTTCAGGGTTCGTCTCTTCTATGTCCTGAACTCTCATTATTCTACTATACTGAGATAAACCCACACAAGCAAACAAACATCAGCAAGTAAATCATCTCAATTAGCGTGATTAGCATGAAGCCCGGCTTACTGTCTTACCCTGAAAGCTGTTCTTGAATCTGGAGCCCATAGGCAGCATCTCCGGGGTGTATTCATTGTAGCCGCCCACATAGAGTTGACTGAAGGTGTTCAAACCGGCCAGGTGGCCAGGGGTTGACCCAGTCTTGTTCCTTTGACCGTCAACCTGAGTGGAGACCACTAATAGGTTAGGTCCGTTAAATGGCCAGACTGACTTAGATGTCAATATGGTTAATGCTTGGGGTCGATAGTCCAGCCATTAACCATTTTCTAGTTCACTGAGATCCTGGACTGTGGGATAGGAGCAGAACAGCTAAAGACTGGCACTGAGAAATACAACCGGCTCCTATGATTTGAAACATCAGCACTGGAACTAAGGGCCACATGCTGTTCTCTACAGAGTAGATGTATGTATATATGTACTGGCTGTAACCGAGAATAGGCAGCAGCACCTTCAGCCATCCGTTCCTGAGATATCGGCCGAAGCGCACTGTGTGTATGTTGATCCTCCAGTTCAGCCGGTCACTGACGATGGTAGTTAGCCCAGAGCCAAGGTTGTACTTATGGACGATTCGTCCGTTCCTCACGCCCAGGGCAAAGAAGTCATCTCCATTAATACCTAAGGTCAGGAAACACACACACACACACACACACACACATACATACAGACAGATGGTTAGGGTTGGGGCGTCCCAATCAAGTGTTTTCCCCTCAATATCAGACCATTAATATTCATTAATATTGGGCATCTTCCAATACCGACCCTAATACACGCCCATGTGCCTCTGCCAAGACAGGAAGTGAAGAAGCAGTCTTGCAGGTGATGTGTTCTTGTCCGAGACACTCGGAAAAGAACCAAACTGGGATGTTCTAGACAACGACTGGGTCAGAACATCTCCAAAACATCAGGCTGGTCTTGTGGGGTGTTCCCGGTACGCAGTGGTCAGTTCCTACCAAAAGTGCTGCAAGGGGCCCTGTGTTGGTCCAGCCCAGTGGACTAAGGCGCTGTCACTAGGATCAGAGGATCCGGGTTCAGCAGCTGAGGCCCAGAGAGGTGCTGGCCATCGGTGCTGGCCGTCACTGGGACCTGCAGGCTGGTGCATTGAAGGAGGGTATGGAGCCGGCGATGAGGGGGGAATTATGTACGGGTTGGGTCACTGGTGGTCCAAATTGGGGCCATAGGTTTGCTCAAGGAGTCCCCACCTCAACTTGGTACCAGACACAGAACACAGGACACCTTCAGAGGTCCATGTCTTGAAGGCCGGAGCCGTTTTGGTGGTACTAGGGGCCTACACAGGTCTAGGCTGGTGGTGTAATGTGATGATCCCAGCGGTGGATACTGTATATAGACTGGGAATGTGTTTGCCTGCTGCAAGTAATGGATGATATAAGCTGACTGTGCCTCTTCAACAGCTTAAACAAAGGACTGGAATTTGATTAAACTCTATATTGTATTAAAACATGCCTCAATCCTTCATATCGCCTCCACACAGCCTCCCGCCGCAGCACGTCAGATGTCTAAATTGTTAATATCGCTTCACACTGATGCAACAAACGTGTCAATTTATCAGACCAATTATCAGGTGAATGGCTGCCGTCCCATCTCGCCCCGTCTCCCTCTCCCCCTCTCGCTCTCTTCTTTTTTGGATATCCGTCCTCTACTGTACTGCACTGGTTCCCCTGACAATTGCTTCATTATTCATACTGCTGTCTTCTCCTGCCTTTCCCTCGATGAATCACCCTAAACTGTAATCCCAGGAGAGGCTCGCTGAACTACGGAAGATTCACGGCCCCCTCGCGCTCCTTTTCGCCTGTCTGTCTTTTGATTAAACGGCCCGCGAGCGCTGACATGTCACTCAGCAGCCGGCGTGAGTGACCTCCGGAGAAATTGGGGACAGGGAAACGGACGCTGACGGAGCCCCACCTCGTCTCCCCGGGTCCGGATTGGCCTAATTAACGAGAGCGGAGGCAGCGGAGCTTTGCAGTGCTCAGGGATTAAGAAAATAGGAGCGTCTGATGTATGGTCCCGTGGACGTGGGCCATTAAAAGTTTGGGTACACAATGGGTTCTTGTAGATCTGTACAGTAGGTTTGACGCACCAGTAGAAAGAAGAAACAAGAGCTTCTTTCTGAAGAAAGAAAGTAGTGAGATCTTGTCGGTGAGCTAGTCTGAAGAACAGAGCTCGGTTCCTCCAGGGTTCTCCTGGACGCCCCCCAGTCCAGCCAGCCAGCACAGCGTGGAGGATGTGTTCAACTCCATCAGCAGCAGCAGCAGCTCACCTGATTTACCATCACTAAGCCCTGATTTACCTCCAAACCAGGTGTTGATCTGAGGAGAACTCTAAATAATACTAGACTCCATGAGGAGAGGTCAGAAACTAGAAACTATAGTGATGTAGTCTACAAAGCTCTGCTGATAGGAAAAACAGCTATTTTTGATCATATGTTGGGTATATTTTGCAACATCTTGGTTAATATTATTATTATATTATTCATATAATATTTAAAGTCTCTTATTTGTAGGTTTAGAGCTTAAATAACAACTTCACAGTTCGATTTCTTAAACAATAAATTGACTTTTTTTCTTAAACTCTTGCAATAAAAATCTTCAAGTGTCCCCAAACTTGTGACATTTGCATTGACAGCATTGAGCTGATGCTCTTATCCAAGGTTACTGGTATTACAGAGGTGGAAGGCCCAAGGTAGTGTCAGGAGTCTTGCCCAGGGACTCTTATTGTAGTGCAGCACAGTTACCCAGGCCGGGAATCAAACCCCAGTAGCTCACTGACCGGTAGTGGAGTTATCTGCTGTGCCACACCAACCAACAAGCAACATGAAAACTGTGCATTATCTGCCCTGCTGAGCCCGACCCACCCACTGTGTGCAGTCCTAGGCCGTCTGCTCTCACCTTGACCTTTCTGCCCAGAGAACAGAATGAGGTTGTCCTTGAGGGCCGAGATGTTGGTAGCAAACGTTAGCTTCAGCTGGAACTCGTAGAAGTAGCTCATGCTGGGAATGGGCGGGTACGCCATGTAGGACGTGTACCCGAACTCGTCGAGCCCGCTGAACCTGGGTCGGGTGATATTGATGGCTGTGGAGAGAGAAACCCATGAAAACTCAATATATTAAATCTGTACTTATTATTGTTATTATTATTATTATTATTAGTAGTAGTATCATCATTATTGTTACTATTATTTTTATTGTTATTATAAATGTTGTTATTGTTACTATTATTATTTATTATATATTATTTCAGTTATTATAATAAGTTAAGCTTCATTTTAGTTTTCATATTTGATCTTACTTATAAATATATTTATATTTAACTGTACACTTTATCTTACTTCTCTTTCATTTTTTATTTGATCATTTTGTTTGGTTGTTAATGTTACTATAATTTTTTTTAAAGTTTATGTTTTTATATTTTAATCTAAACTCTGCTTTTATTTATTTCACTTAATTTTTTTATTGTTTATTGTTTCTGTTACTATTGAACATTTGTTTTTTACTCAATGTGTTAATGTTTTAAGTTGATTACATATTACTTAAGTAAATAAGTAAATATCTAAAATATAAAAAATATAAAAATATAAACAGTAAAAAATATAAAAGTAATATACAATTACTTTACGTAGTTTGTAATCTCAGTTTACTGTAAAAGCTCGGATACACGGACAACGAGGGCCATCCTCAATGTACTTCTGAGTGGAAATAAAGGTGGATTTATTTGTTGATGATTGATTTGATTGTAAACTGGCGGGAAGGTAAACACTCTTCCTAAGGTTCAGTCTTCCAAACAACCACAAGATGGCGCTATTGGTTCACGCAGCACACTGCTTGAACAGTGCAGTTGTGTGTGGAGGGGAGACTGCTGCCTAAAGACTGTTATGCTTTTCTAGCCTCTTTTTTGTGCGTCTTGTTTACAGTCGGTCAGTCTTTCGGTCATCGAGAGAGACTCGGCCGGCGTGCAACTCAATCTGGACTGAAGTCAATCTGTTCTAATCTGCTGTTAAAAAAAGCACAATCTCTGAAGCCCGGGATGCGTACACATCCATCTAGACCATCCAGTCCATCCCTGGAACAATCCATCAACCCCTTCTCTTCATCAAGAGAGCTCGCTGAGGACGGCGGTGGGAGCTTGCCCCCCCCACCACCCTTCGTGAGAAAGGAAGGGTCTTTGGAGGATCGGTCTCGGCCCTGGTGTTTTTCCTTAGACTCTGTGCATCTTCCCAAATAACCCCCCAAACCAAGCCCTCCAACTCCCCCAACCCCTTCAACCCCCACACCCCTGAGGCTCTGGGTAAATACAGTGTGAAGACTGTTGTGTGTGTGTGTGTGTTTCTCTCTCTCTCTCTCTCTCTCTCTCTCTGTTCTGCTTTCCTTCTGAATTATTGATGCTTTCTGAAATTGTGCACATACAAGCTCGTCGCTGCGTATTTGCACAGGGCCTAATGAAGGTCCAGGACACCACTAAGCGGAGGGGCGGGTGGGGTGGATGCAGTATTTAAAACGCCAGTGACTCTCACCCTCTCTCTCTCTCTCGCTCTCTCACACACACACACTCACTCATTTGTGTTTTCTTTCAGGCCTAAACGAGCCCCTAATGAGACTGTGTACTACCTCAATGACTCCACCAGGTGAGCTCAGGACTCTGCTACAGATAAAAAAAAGGGCCGAAGCATCTTAGTATTTGGAGGTCGCAGGTTCGATCCCCGGTGATGCCACAGCCATCCGTATCTGGAAGTCACAGAGAGCAAGACTGGCCTCACTCTCACTCTCTCTCTGTGGGTAGGATGGCCCTCCCTCTCCCCACATCAGTGTGATGTCCGTCAGGGTAGATGTCGGTCTGCTGATGCAGCAGAACTGTTAGTGGTTAGTGTTCTCCTCCAAGCGTGTTGAGCTGTCCAGTGAGCTGACTGGCTAGCAGCATGTGATAAAAGCTATGAAGCCTTATAAACAAGCCCCTTTAAGTGGAAGTTCCCTAAATGCAGTCAGTGCATTGGACCTTTATTTATTTATTTTTTTTATTTTAGATTATTTATCACTATTCTTCATCTTATTTTTTATTATTTTCTTAGTTACTTTTATTGACATTATATATATATATAATATATATATATATTATATATATTATATATATAATTATAATATTATTAATAATATTATTAAAAATATTTTATTATTATTATTTCAGTTATTATAGTTAGTTTAGCTATCTTTTCTTTTGTTTATATGATTGAATTGTCTGAACGTAATTTATTAAAATGTTAAAGTTGACACGTTTTCATATTTTTATCTTTTAACTTCCAAACTCTGGTTTAATTCATTGTATTTTTGTTTATTAATTTCTGTTTATTTTAATGTTCTATTGTTTCTTTTACTAAATAAATGAACTCCATTTGTTCAATTAAAACTCTCTTAATCTGCTTTTCTTTTGATTGTTTTTGCTTTTAAACTGTTGTTTAGTTTGTTCATTTGTTCATGATTTAAGCTAATTAAATATTATAAAGCCATATAAACAAGCCCCTTTAACTGAAAGTCCCCCAAATATAGTCAGTCAGCCAAGATGCATTTAAAGATTTGTCCTGCACTGTAGCGATGAAGCTAACTACTTTTACATTTAAGGCATTTAGCAGAAGCTCTTAAATAGACTAATTATTCAAAGATCCTCTAATCTTAGACTCTACTAAACACAAGTCAATAAGGTGACCACTCGCCCAAGTACTCTCAGAAGGAGAGTCTTCAGTCTGGGTTTGAAGACAGCGAGTGTACCTTATCCGGATAAAAAAACTTCTAGTGAATATCTTTCTATAAATTTTAATCCACGTGAAGATGGGAAATGAATCATGTGCGGGGGGATAGGACGAATGAACCACCAGTGCCTTAAACTGACCAATCAGAGCAGAGCTCATAATTCCTCCCCCCTACAAGCCTTCCGTAAAAGGAAAACAGTGCGTTTCATTCAGAGGCTAAATAACAGGGTGGTAAACAGGCTTGTAAAACTGCATCTGAGCATTTTCTACCTCGACCAAAGTCACACACTTACTGTTTATAGACGATATACAATGTTGAATACTCAATAAATAAAAGCTCATTCTATGGCACCTTTTAAACACATCAGCCCTACATCATACATCTTATATAAGGATATATAAAGAAACCGCATGGGATAAATAAAGATCCATCGAGGTTCCCCAGCAGGCTCACAGAGGAATGAGTTAGAATGCCTTCACAAACCTTCCAGCCAATGTGTGTATATATATATATATATATATATATATTTACACACACACACACACACATATATATATATATATATATATATATATATATATATATATATATATATATATATATATATATATATATAAATAAGAGTTACAGGCTTCCAGAAACCTGCAGATATAAATCCTAAGATGGAAGGTGGCGAACGCTGGGCTTTCCTTGGCTGAAACAGAAGCGCTGTCCCTTTAAGGGCTGGAAATGGCGGTGTCATAACTATGGCCTGATTAAAGCGTACAAATCGAGTGGCTGGGGAAAGCTTCGAGACGGGCTTGTGCACCATCAGCAATTAGCATCAAAAGAAAACAACATCAGGATGGCAAACATTAGATTTCAGACGCTTTTATGATTCGGCGGAGTCTCAAAGTCGAGGCGAGGAGGCGCTATAGAGGCAAGCTGTTCCCGTGTGTGCATTAGGTGGCAGCAGTTATTTTGTGTGTGTGTGTTTATGTGTGTTTATGTTTCTTCACAAGGATGAGTCACAGAACGCAGCAGAACAGGGTAAATGATGTGTTCCTGCAGAAAAGCTCGCTTGACCTTTTCCATTTCACAACTCCTCTCTTTCCATATGTTTTTGGCCCGCGTTCAAGCATATTCCCATCCAGACATTAATGAAACCTTGAATTCAAGCGTTTTCCTAAAGCTCGGCTCAGCACATCTATTTTTAGACTCTTCCGAGTATTCTAGATAAGACTTTGCGCCCCCCAACACCACCACCTCTGCTTTGACAGTATCTGATTGGTCTGAACAGATTATAGGGCGACTATTACTCACCGTGGAATTGATTTGGCCCAGGACGGATTCATGCTGCACCTATTTCATTCATACAGCACGTAAACCAGGCCAAGTGACCTGCAAGATACGCTCTACACAAACCTGCAGAACTTGCATATACATACACTCACCAAGCAGTTTGTTAGGAACACTAAAACTAATACTGGGTCGGGCCTCCTTTTGCTCTTAATATGGCCTTTATTTGCTAGGGCATGGATTCCTCAAGATGTTGAGAACGTTCTCTGAGTTTCTGGTCCATGTTCACATGATGGCAGATGTTTTTCAGGAGAACCTTCATGCTGTGAATCCCATATGGGTTCTGTTGGAGTAAGATCTGCATGGGAAGGCCTTTAACTGAGGGACTCATAATCAGAGTCATTAAAGCAGGTCGAGATTGACCGGATGACCTTTGTGGCTTTGTGACACCATGCATCATGACGGACTCTGGAAGTAGCTGTTAGAAGGTCGTGAAGGGATGCACATGGTCAGCAATAGTCTTCAAGTAGGCTGTGGTGTTCAAGCGAGGATTGAATGTTATTAATCAGCCCAAAGTGTGGCGAGAAAGCCTTCCCCAAACCATTGCACCACCACCTCCACCAGCCTGGACTGCTGATACAAGGCAGGTTGGGCCCTTGGATCCTCAGGAGACATTCATTGAGATTTATCTGGCTGACAGAACAGGAACCCTGCATGGTCTTCTGCCTCTGCTGTTGTAGCCCATCCTCCTCAAGGTTGGACGTGGTGGTGTGCATTCGGAGAAGCTTTTACATTTACCATTTAAGGCATTTCACAGAAGCTCTTCTCCAGAGTGACTTATAAAAGTGCTTTAGAAGAACCTCAGCTAGTTTGAATAGACTAATAATTCAAAGATCCTCTAAGTTTAGACTCTACTAAACACAGAAGTCAGTATGGAGACCACTCTACTCTTCACCCAAGTCCTCTCAGAAGAGGAGGGTCTTCAGTCTGGGTTTGAGGACAGCGAGCGTGGGACTCTGTTGTTTGGACACCCAGGGAAAGTTCGCTCCACCACTTCGGTGCAGGACAGTAAAAAGTCTGGACGCTCGTCTTCCGTGGATCTTAAAGGATGGCGGGTCGAGCCGAGCCGTACTTAAAGCTGGAAGGGCTCTTCGTGCAGATCTGCTTTTGACCATCGCCATCAAGTACTGGTGGAGGGGCTGGCTGGTCCAGTCTTGGCTTTGTAGGCCAGAGTCAGGGGTTTGAATCTGATGACCTGGGCAGCAGCTACAGGAAGCTACAGTGAAGAGAGAACGCAGCAGTGGAGTGACATGGCTTGGCTCACCATAATTGTACAATTGAGTGGTTATCCACTCACTGGTCGAGTTTTCTTCATAACTCGAGACTGTTGCGCAGAAAATCCCAGAGGTTCAGCAGTTCTCGAAATACTCAAACCACTTCTGACACCAATAATCACGCTACGCTCCAAATCCCTGACCGAGATCACATCGGTTCCCTATTCTGATGGTTGATGTGAAGATTACCTGAATCTTCTGGACTGCATCTGCATAATTTTATGCATTTCCCTGCTGCTACTCGATTGACTGATTAGACAGTTGCATGAATGAATTGGTAAGTGCACAGAAATTAGGCCTGGACTCCGGTTCATGCATTTGATAAAAAGACAAAAACCTTCTTTGCATGATGATGATGCATATTTTAAGTTCCCCTACTGGTGCATTTTACAGCGAGAAACAGAGCCTGATGGATTATGAATGATGGCTAAAAAAGGAAGCATTCCTACAACAGGATATACAGCATATCATGAAAAGAATCTGGGCAGATCTTCCAGAAATGTGCCCGAAAAGCACAGGAAATCAACCCAGCTTCCTTAGTGCTGCATTCATTCTGGTAGCAATGAAGTGCATTTGATCACTCTGCACTAGACTGCCTCAGGCACACTCATGTTTCTCTTCATAGGGCTGCCGGTATCAAGTGGAAGTGACTGGGCTGGTGAGTAAGTAGAAGCCTATTAAAATTCGACTCATGCCCTGATTCATAGCGCAGTCTTAACATGCAACACATCGGCGGTTTATTCCAAAACCCTGTGTAAAGAAAAAGACAAAGCCAGTCCCTGCCAATACCTCGCAGGCTTGCCCTGCTGTCGCATGCAATCGTCACAGGCTGTTTCTCAAATACCAACAGCTGGATTAAGCTCCACACGCTAAAGATCAGCTCATGAGCAAAACGGCACAAGTTTCATGTAACCGGTCACTCGCACCCCTCGCTAAACCCACCGAACTGCAAACCACGTCCTACTCGAGCACCTCGCAGGACATTAAAGCGTACAAGCGTTCAGTCTGGGTTTGAGGACAGTGAGCGTTGGACTCTGCTGTTCGGACACCCGGGGGAAGTTCGTTCCACCACTTCGGTGCAGGACAGTAAAAAGTCTGGACGCTCGTCTTCATGGATCTTAAAGGATGGCGGGTCGAGCCGAGCCGTACTTGAAGCTGGAAGGGCTCTCGGTGCAGATCTGCTTTTGACCATCGCCATCAAGTACTGGTGGAGGGGCTGGCTGGTCCAGTCTTGGCTTTGTAGGCCAGAGTCAGGGGTTTAAATCTGATGACCTGGGCAGCAGCTGAGACGGTACAAATTCCACTGCATCCGTTCACTCGCACCCCTCGCTAAACCCATGGGACATGTTAATCCTCGAAGGTGATGTAGAGGAGCTCTGCCATTGGTTGTTAGATTGTGGCTCTTTTGCAGGGCAGGCCAAGGGAGGACTACCTGGACAGATGTAGACCGCTTTAGACAAAGGCTCCATCAGATAGAGCACTTCCTTGTGTTGTGAGGAACAATCCTTTTTTTAGCCATAACCTGACATTTCACTCGCTGAACATCTGACACCTACGCCTGTTCTTGACGGAGTCGAGTACAGAAATAGTGAAATTAAATAGCCCATTTTCTACAAAACCAAATGATGGTGTTCAGCACCTTGCAGGCAGAAGACTCTGGAACAGATGAACCTGCTGCAGACCTCTAATCAGGGCCCAGTTTGTCTTAACTGGTGGAGAGAGGATTTAGTGTGATGCTCGATTGACCATTTAAGAATCACCTTTGTGCTAATATGCTTTGGGAAGTACATTACATGGACAAATGTTTGTGGACACTCCTTCTAATGAATGATTTCAGCTACTTTAAGTTGCACCTGCTGCGGACACAGCTTATCTAGTCCCTGTAGAGAAGAAGTACTGCCAATAGAAAAGAGGAGATAAACATGAACCTATTGGCACCATGCTGCCTAATGCCAGGTGTGGACTGGAGGGGTATAAAGCCGCCCAACTGCATTCTCTGGAATGGAGGATAGGGGTGCTCCAGACAGTACTTTTGGATGAGATGAGTTGGGAAACATGCTGACCTCACTAACTCTCTGAATGCATCAGTCAAATCCTCACAGCAATGCTCCTCCAAAGTCTAGTAGATATTCTTCTTCTTCTCTGGACAGTAGAGATTACGGTTACTCCAACAAAAGCAGAACAAGCTATTTAATACCCTTGATTTCAGACAAAACAGTGAATGAGCAGGTGTCCCAATACTTTTGTCCAAATAGTGTACCCTCTAATTGTCATTATAGATAATACACTTGTATAGGTCAACAAAATTCCTCTCTATGGTGCCGCTGCAGCAGATGAGGGTTTAAGGGTACCGGACCTACAACAGCCCAGTCAAACCACTGATCCACCACTGTTATATATGTTCTCCAGTGGACTTGATCCTCCATGGAGCCATCAGGCCAGTGATGGTGTGTCTCTTTTTACCTTCTCCGAGCCACCCAGCCCAACCTGCTGGAAGACTGCCCGCTGAGGTCCCCTCTACCTGCGTCAGACCAGCTGCCACCTACCAGTCCGACCATCAGGCCCCCAATCCACCACCACCCATACCAGACCAGCGGCACACCCTCCTACCACTGCTACCTGTTTAATGACCATGTTCAAACCTAAATGGATTCTTAACTATCTGCTACTATTAATATCAGCACTATTAACTATCGGCTGTATCCGGTTTGATCATTTTCATCAATAATTTATCAATAGTTCTGATCAGAGGAGGACGGGTCGGGTCCTCTTTGTGAGTCTTGGTTCCTCCCAAGGTTTCTTCCTCCAGCTCTGAGGGAGGTTCTCCTTGCCACTGTCGTCGTTGGGGCTCACTGGGGGTCTTTGATCCTTCATGTCTTTACTAATTACTGATTATGTAAAGCTGCTTTGTGACGACAACAGTTAAAAAAGGGATACAAATAAATCTGACTTGACTTGACTTGGTGTGTGGAATTCTTCATGATGTTCTTCAGAAGGAACCTGGAATAGATGGCTACATAGACCACCTGGACCAAACTTGTGAACCTCTGTCCTAAATGAAGCTAAGCCATAATGACACACCTGACTAATCCAAGAGGTAAAAAATGTACCCCAGCATACCAGCGAGTAGCTTTACGCTCTGTTCCCGGCCTCACATAGACGTGACAATCTTCTGAACTGACAACAAGCCAGTCCAGGATATCCGAGGCTCGAGAAGCGCGGAGGGCCGCGGAGGCCTCGGCAGCCTCGGCTAGTGATCGATACCGACTCTGATGTTATCTGATGTTATCAGGCTTTAAATTCAAATGTCAGCCGCACTCAGTGTGACACAGGCAGATTACTGCGCTCCATTTGGCACTAGGCACTGGGCGTCTGATGTGGCAGGCTGGGAACGCCGTGCCAAACCATCTTTTAAATCATGCCACCCGATTAGATTATAGCGCAATAAGGGCTTTTGTTCCTCAGGAAGGTGATCTAATAGATGGAGAGTGACTGTATGTGTTAGGGAAGATGCAGTACGCTGTGGGAATTAAAGCAGACTCTCGTATAACTTTTAGAATATCATATAATCAGACATCTTTATGAACACTGGAAGGGAAACAATTACCGTGAAGGACTATATGGGTATATGTGTGATTCATAAAGATGTTCAAATAGAGTTAATGATCAGGTTTTGCTTGCTGAAGACACGCTGAGATCTGTAGTGTGAGAAAGACACTAAGCTAAAACATGGTCTGTTCAGAACAACACCATAGATATCAACACTCTGGCTGCCCATTCCCCTCAAAAAAGCTACCATCTGAGCTTGATCTGTGACCTCATTATTCAATCATTACAATGATTCTGTATCTACTACACATTTTTTTGTTAACTATCAAGAATTATTTAGTATCCACTATGAATTGTTTAGCAATTACTATGAATTATTTACTATAGATTTAATTGTTTAGGAACTAAAATGAATGATTTAGTATCCACTTTGGTATTTACAATAAATTGTACAATAAATACTACAAATTATTATACAAATATATCAGAATTGTTCAGTTCTAACAAATCACAAATTATTTAGTATCCACTATGAATTGTTCAGTAACTACCATAATTTTTTGTATTCATAATAACTACCAAGAATTTAGTATGCACTATGAATTGCCCTTTAACTACCATGAATTATTTAGTATACACTATCACTTGTTTTGTTACTAAAATAAATGATTTAGTATCCACTATGAATTTTTTAGTAACTACTAAGGATTATTTATTATCCACTATGCATTAGTCTCTACAGTAGATATTATAACAGTCACTATGGATTATTTTGTACCACTATGAATTGGTTAGTAATTAGCATGAATGATTTAGTATAAACTTATTTTCTTAGGAACTAAAATGAATGATTTAGCATCCACTATGAATTATTCAGTATAATTGTTTTGGTATTCACAATAAATGGTACAATAACTACTACAAATTATTATATGAATATATCAGAATTATTCAGTAACTATCACAAATGATTTAAGTTCCACTATGAATTGTTCAGTAACCATCACAAATGATTTAGTATCCACTATGAATTGTTGAGTAACTTCCACTTATTTATTCTTCATAATAACTACCAAGAATTTAGTATGCACTATGAATTGCCCTTTAACTACCATTAATTATTTAGTACACACTATAACTTGTTTATTAACTAAAATGATTTAGTAACCACTATGATTTTATTAGTAACTACTATGAATGATTTATTATCCACTATGCATTAGTCTGTACAGTAGATAATATAATAGTCACTATGGATTATTTTGTACCACTATGAATTGTTTAGTAATTAGCATGAATTATTTAGTATAAACTTATTTTTTTAGGAACTAAAATGAATGATTTAGTATCCACTATGAATTATTCAGTAATTGTTTTGGTATTCACAATAAATTGTACAATAACTACTACAAATTATTATATGAATATATCAGAATTGTTCAGTAACAAATTATTTAGTATCCACTATGAACTGTTCAGTAACCATCACAAATGATTTAATAACCACTATAAATTATTTAGTATCTACCACAAGTTTATTCTTCATAATAACTACCAAGAATTTACTATACACTATGAATTGCCCTTTAACTACCATGAATTATTTAGTATACACTATAACTTGTTTAGTAACTAAAATTAATGATTTAGTAACCACTATGAATTGTTTAGTAACTACTATGAATTATTTAGTATCCACTATGCATTAGTATCCACTGCAGATTTTATAATAGTCACTATGAATTATTTAGTATACACTACAAATTGTTTAGTAATTACCTTGAATTATTTGGTACACACTTACTTTTTTAGTAATTTGTTTAGTAATGACTGATTTAGTAACCACTATGAATGATTCAGTATAATTGTTTAGTATTCACAATGAATTGTTCAATAACTACTATGAACAATTACACACATTACTATGGATAATCTGAACTATTCAGTAACTACTATTAATTACTTAGTATCCACTATGAATGTTTTAGTAACTACCAAGAATGTAGTATTCACTATAACTACCAATACTTTTTTAGTATCCACTATGAATTGCTCTTTAACCACCATAAATTTAGTATACACTATAAATTGTTTAGTAACTAAAATAAATGATAAATGATAACATTTTTTTAGCATAACTGTTTCAGTATTCACAATAATGTGTTTAGTAAACATTACAATTTATTTATTATCCACTATGATTTTTTTAGTAACTAACAAGAAAGTAGCATTCACTACAACTACCAATACTTTTTTAGTATCCACTATGAATTGCTCTTAACTAGCATGAATTATTTAGTATGTACTTTGAATTGCCCTTTAACTAGCATACATTTAGTATACACTATAAATTGCTTAGTAACTAAAATGAATGATTTAGTATAGTATTTAGTATATGAATTATTCAGTATAATTGTTTCAGTATTCACAATAATTTGTTTAGTAAACATTACAATTTTTTTAGTATCCACTATGATTTTTTTAGTAACTACCAAGAATGTAGTATCCACTATAACTACCATGAATTATTTAGTACCTACTTAGAATTGCCCTTTAACTACTATGAATTATTTAGTATACACTATAACTTGTACAGTAACAGAATTATTCAGTATCCACTATGGATTATTATCCACTGAAGATCATATAAAAGTCACTATGATTTATTTAGTACCCATCATGGGTCATTCAGTGCCCACTATGAATTACTCTGTGTCCACAATGTATTTTTAGTATCTACTATGGACTTCTAAAAAGTATCTAATATCTGCTATGGATTATTCACCATGGTCTAAGTTCTGTCCTTGAGGAACTAAAGGGTGAACTCAGATACAGACCCTTTAAAGGGTTAACAGCAGCTGGAAAGAGCTGGCGTTCTATCAGCTTCTATCAGGGATTCCAGAGAAGATCTGAAGAGAAGGTACCAGTGGAGAGATGCTGATGTAAAGAACACAGCTTGTGGACTGAAGCATGCCCAGAGCGTATGGCCGTGGGCTAACAGTCATGCCGCAATCCCATCAGAGACAGTTCAGGAAATGAATGTACATTTCGCCCCTATAGTGAACTCCAATCGGCTGCTTACCTCTAATGATGCTAATGTGTAAAATAAATATAGAAATTAAAAAGCAGTGGTGACTGGGATTAGCTGCTTCTGAAACCAGTAGGAAGCCCAACAACAAGAGGAACACACTGTAGTCAGTCCGGTTCAGCAGCTGCTATGACTTAACAAGATCCACGGAAGACGAGCATCCAGGCTTTTTTCCAGCCTGCACCGAAGTGGTGGAACGAACGTTCCCAACGCTCGCTGTCTTCAAACCCAGACTGAAGACCCTCCTCTTCCGAGAGTACTTGGGTGTAGAGTGTAGGGCAGAGTACATTTACATATACAGCATTTAGCACTTATCCAGAGCGACTTCCAGGGTAACTCATATTACAGGGGTGGGAGTCTTGCCCAAGGACTCTTATTGGTGTAGCACAGCATAGTCACCCAGACCAGGAATCGAACCCCAGTCTCCCATATGTTGTGGTAGCTCAGTGGCAGGTAGTGGTGTTATCTGTTGCGCCACACCAACCACAGAGTACTGTGGTATCCATATATAGATTATATCCATAATCACTAGCGTCTAAGCTTAGAGGTATTTCTGGGACTCTAGCCGATACAAAGTAGCTAAAGCTAGTTAGCGATTTTCTGAGTAAACAGTGAAGCACTTCTGTAAGTCGCTCTAGAAAAGAGCATCTGCTAAATGCCTTCAGTGCAAATGTAAGTCATGCAGCCTACCCTAGGCTTAACGTGTCATGCCTGTAGCAAATGAATATCAATGAGCTCTGAAAAATGGTTTGTCTAAATTGGAATAAATGTACTCCGTCACTGCCTTAACCAAAACACCCAACCGGCGGCTTTGGCAGCGTCAGATTTACAGTATACGCTTCCGCCTGCAACCCGTGAGCTTCCTAATTCACCAAATTAGACTGGTGCCCAAGTCCTTAGTCCTGTTGTCATCATGATCCTGGCTCGCTATGCACGATTAATCATCATGGACACCTTCAAACAGAATGTGTAATACAAACATAAGTGAAGAACTGGACTTGCTCTTTTTATTGGGGTTTATTGACCGGATGCCAGTATAATTGGCAAAGGAACAAAGGCATCGTTCTGAAAATATGAGGTAGCGGTAGTAGTGTAAAAGGCTCTCATTGCTGGTAATTATACTGAGTGATAACACAACAGGCTAACAGGGAAAGAGACATCAGTGTAGATCAGATAACACGGCACTAATTATTATATGTCTTGGTCAGCCAAATTATTCATTCTAGCTGCAGCGTTAAGTGCGCAACACTGATCCTGAGGCCTCAAAGTGAGAGTATTTTGGCTGATGTTGCAAATTCATTGGTTCCCTGTAGCTGTTTGGCTCATGTGGTGGACCAGGATGAAAGAAAAACTGAAGAGGATGGGATATTGAAGATGCAATATATATGGGCAAAAGTATTTGGACACCTGCTCATTCATAGTTTCTTCTGAAATTAAAGGTATTATTTAACACAGCTTGTTCAGGGAAAGCTTTCTACTAGATTTGTGAGGAGCACCGTTGTGAGGATTTGATTGCATTCAGCGATGAGAGCGTTCGTGAGGGCAGGATGTTGGATGATCACCACCCCACCTCATCGTCCCCAATTCCCCAACTCATCCCAAAAGTACTAGATGGAGCACCACAATCATTTCATAGAACACAGATCCTCCACAGCTCAATGCTGCTGGGGGTCTTTATACCCCTCTAGCCCACACCTGGCATTAGGCAGCATGGTGCCAATAGGTTCATGTGCATCTGCTCCAGAGAATAGTCCTAATCTACTGGCAGTACTTCTCAACAACGATTGTTTATCATGTGAAATGTGGGAAGCCAGTGCCTGTGTATATTGTACGACTTTAAAAGCACCTTGCACCTTTTAAGCTGAATCTTACAGCAATACAACAGCAACCCCACTACTACAAGCTACTGGTGTGGTTGGTGTGGCGCACCAGATAACACCACTACCTGCCAGGGAGCTACCACACCATGTGGGAGACTGGGGTTTGATTCCCGGTCTGGGTGACTGTGCTGTGCTACACCAATAAGAGTCCTTGGGCAAGACTCCTAACACTACATTGGCCCACCTCTGTAATATGAGTGACCTTGTAAGTCGCTCTGGATAAGAGCGTCAGCTAAATGTACGAAAATTCCTTTTACTGACCTCTCAACTACGGTACTAAAGAAATTGATGACTAGTCCAACCCCAATGCAGCAGTAGTTCTGCCTTGTTATCCAATCCAATAATTTTATCCTAAAATCTGTTTCTAAAGAAACATGCAGAAGGTCAATGCTCTTTACGTCATGACGATACCCATGATATGCTCAGACAAGTGAAATGTGACTTAATTTATAGCAAGAATGATATCATATCATTGTACTACCCTCCCCTAATCAAAGGAAGCAAGGAAGAAGAGCAAGTCTTCTCTTCACCTGAGTAAAAAGAATAAACATCTCAATACTGTTTCACTGTTTCTCAGGCAAAATAGGAGATCGGTGCTTAACTACGAGGGATTTTGGACACAATTGAGAAAAGCATGAGACCTCCTTCTGCTCTGATAGACTGCTGGAAGCTTTCTAAGACATGATGAGATCTTACTCTTGTCTTACATGAAGATAATCTGAGGGTTGTTTCTCAGGGGCTGAACCGCACTAACAAATCAATCGCACCAGGGTTGGTTTTAATGGAAGCAAAGCTGAGAAGTAGTGAGGAGAGTAGAGAGGAGATCGTCACTTTAATATTTCCTTCCCAATGTATCTCAATGAAATCTCAGGCCTCCCTGACCTTCCTCGGTGCAATAGTTTCCCTGCATTCTCTGCATTTCCACCGTTAAATGATCATCTGCTTACGAACTCCCAGCAAGAGACCTACCCTCATTACACAGGAGGCCCTGCCTTCCATGTGGGCACAGACACACTGCCTCCAGCTGGGACTTGGGAATGCAGGTGGCGCCGTGAGCACACGGGTTGCGCTCGCAGGCGGTGAACTGGCACAGCTTGCCCGAGAAGAGCGGGGGACACACGCAGAACCAGTTCTCTGCATCGCTGCACACAAAGAGACGGGAGAGAAAAAAGGACAACATGGAAGAAAAGGGAAGAGATCATTAGGACCCAAATGAAATGTACTCTTGCTGCATCATTAATTCAGTTTAGTGGAGCTTGTGTAGAAAACACAGCAGAGAGGCAGAAGGAGGGAGAAGGAGGAGGCAGGATACAAGGAGGCAGGGGAGAATACGAATCGGCCACAATGTGCAACGTCATGCTCCTGCTTCGTAATCAATGGACAGGACTGACACGTGCCTTCGATAATCCCCGTCAGCTCTCATTGAATTTGCTACCATACAGCTGGCCACAGTTTACTCTGATGGATAGATAGATAGATACATTGTGCAGTGTGAGACAAATCAGATACAGCAGATACACTCAAAAATAACCAGAAAAAGGTGGTGGTGGTGGTGGGGGGGGTGGCTTGACCGGGATCGGCAAAGACATAATTTAGCGTTTTGGTGGATCCAGATCTGTCTGAAGCGGTTGGAAATGTTCAAAACCAACACCAGACTGTGAAGAGGGGGTGGAGAAAAAAAAGGAGCCCAGACAAGATTCCTCTAGCAGGGCTGGCTCATTTCATATTCCTGTGCTTTATCTCTGGGCAAGAAGTGGAGGGTGGGCCAGCATGATAAGCAATATTCAGACAGGGACTTCATATGCTGCTCCGAGATGCACACACTTTTCAAAGGTAGGATATCAGATACAGGAAGCATTCGAGGGGTTTCGAATCTATAAATTAATAATGTGCCTCGAGCCGAGCCGCAGCAGGGCGTGTTGCGCCGCTCAAGAACTGGATCCGAGAAATGAAATATTTACATTATGTCGCCAGACTTTAGAACCAAAGTGATTGCCTTGATATTAAAATATATATATATATATATATATATATATATATATATATATATATATATATATATATATATATATATATAAAAAAAGGACCAGGACGTCTTGATTACACTTGTTGTCTGTGACCTGCTTAAATGTACAACCTTATGCAATGTCATACGACCATATACTGTACACCCTCTCATTGAACTCCTCCAGGACAAAAGTGGGTTGCATCAAAGCACTCAACATTAAATTACCATAGCAAGTCAAACTACCGCTTGAGTGGCTTGATTTGCAGTGATCTCAGCACTGAAGACAGTCAAGATGGTCCGTAATTTCCCCCCTCGCTGCCTGTAACTCATTGGGTGACCTGGTTTGTGGCAGCTCCTACATGAGAGCTCTTTAGGCTATTCCCAGGGAAGGACAGCGCATGGTTTGTCACTGCCGCTCGGGACAGCAGGGGGTAACGCCACAGCAGGCTGTGAGATTAGTGCCCTGCATTATGTGCAACATGCAAACACATCTGTTTCTGTGACTGATTGCCCTTCAACTCACTCTTGGCCCAAACCGACGCAGAGGAAAGGAAGCTCAGGAGTTTGCTTCAAATGGCCAGTTTTACACGATATGTTTGTGGACACCCTTTCTAACGAATGCAAGCTAACAAATTTGCACCTATTGCTGACACAGATGTGCAAATGCACACACACACACGCTCAGCTTGTCTAGTTTGGAAAGAAGTCCTGCAAATAGAATAGGACTCTCTGGAGCAGATGGACATGATGAACCTATTGGCTTTATGCTGCCTAATGCCAGGTGTGGGCTAGTAGAGGGGTATAAAGCCCCGTTGTGGAGCTGTGGAAGAGTCATGTTGATGCTCTGGAATGATGGATGGTGCTCCATCAGTACTTTTTGGGGTGAGGATGAGGTGAGGTGGGGTGGTGGTCATCCAAATCCAAACCCTGACCTTACCAACCCTGCTCTTATCATAAATGCAATGCTCCAAAATCTAGAAAGTCTTCTTTCCTGGACAGTAGAGACAGTTACTTCAACAAAAGCAGGATCAGCTCTTTTAATACCCTTGATTTCAGAAGACACTGAATAAGATGGCATCTCAGTACTTTCCATTATATTTTTTATATTTCCATTATATACATCTCTGTCATTGGTTCTTCATGGGTTCTTTTGTATAGACGCAGGTTCTACACCGTTCCATGATAAGTCAAAGAAGCTTGAGAATGCTTAAATGGCTTTCCCTGGTGGAATAGTTCTTCATATATGAGGAAAACTGTTTAAATGTGGGTCTTTAGAAGCTCTACACAGCAATAAACCAAAGAAGCTCTCAGATGAAGAACTAGATGTTTCTTTTAAAGAAGTCCTGCAAATAGAATAGGACTCTCTGGAGCAGATGGACATGACCTATTGGCATTATGCTGCCTAACACCAGGTGTGGGCTAGAGGGGTATAAAGCCCCCTTGTGAAGCTGTGGAAGAGCTGTGTTGATGCTCTGGAATGATGGATGGTGCCCCATCAGTACGTTTGAGGTGAAGATGAGGTGAGGTGAGGTGGTGGTCATCCAAAATCCTGACCTTACCAACCCTGCTCTCATCATAAATGGCACAGCAGTGATTAAGGGCTTGAGGGTGCACTGAACCCTTATTATTCTACTATACCAAGATAAACACAGCTCCCCATTCTAGATACATCTGATTTAGGTGTTTTTATGGACAGCACTGGACTTTATAAGATACAGATATTACAAACCAGTCTCACACATGTGATCATATCAGATGAAGAACTGATGAAGAAATATTGTAAGACTGCATTAAAGATGGTCCTCTCTACACACCACCCTCCTGTCTCATGTGGGTGTGAAGGCAAAGGCTTGCATCTTCTGAGAAATGTCAATTTGACCACTGCTGCTGATGCAACGTTGTAGAGGAGATGAGGGGAATCAGGAGAGGGCTGATGGCTCAATCCTACTGATAACCAAGTGAAGGAAATAAGAACAGCAGGGCTGACTGTGTTGTTTTCGACTCCTGACCACAAACAGCTGTAGCATTGTTGGGATTTCACCTTCAGGTTGATGTAGGTATATATGATGAAGCCTCTCAGCCACCACTTGCACCACTTTGGACTCCTCTAATGAAAAATACCTTCTAACCTGCTGAGGAAAGAAACTGGCTATAATTTAAAAAAGGTCCTTGGCTTGTTTATGCCACTGGTGGTTGGATCTACTGTTTATGCCACTGGTGGTCCTTTACTAGAAAGTCTAAAGAGGCAGTCTCACCAGTTATGATTATTATTACTCCAAGCTTGCCAGGTTTTAGAAGCATCTAAAATCCAATCAACTGAAGTAAAGATAAGAAAGGAGTGAATCTGGCTGCTGTAGAGATTTCAGAAAGATGGCCAATCCCGAGAAGACACCCTGCTGTCCAGAACTTTCACTTTTTGGACAGTATTGACACTGACTGCAGTCCGGTAAAGCCCCAAGGCTTTTGAAAAGACTCTGTGACCCTTTCCAGACAGATAAGCATCAACTGGGTATCTTTTATTTCCTCTCAGACTCCCTGTTCTTACCACCAGCAACCACAAAAAGGACAGCCAATAACACAGGAGAAATGCCAAACACGCGAGAATCACTGACGTTCCATAGGACTCCAATAAAATCCACGATTGAAGGCCTTGAATTTTGAAGC
This sequence comes from Salminus brasiliensis, assembly GCF_030463535.1. Classification (NCBI taxonomy): domain Eukaryota; kingdom Metazoa; phylum Chordata; class Actinopteri; order Characiformes; family Bryconidae; genus Salminus; species Salminus brasiliensis. The sequence goes on along the minus strand of NC_132901.1, from coordinate 25,859,299 downwards.
TTGATCTAGTTGCTTGATGATAAACCTCTTTCCTAAAGCCGGCTGTCCTCAGGCCGCGTGTGATTATTTTTGTTTAAAGCCAGTGACTGAATGAGGCACTCGCAACACCAGTCGTCCACATTTATCAGGACTTCACATCTACTGTGTCACATACAGACGAAGATGACCTTGATGACTGGGGAAGATTTCCTGCGGCGCTTCGGCGAGACAGAGATTGGAATCACATTAAAAACACACCAAGTGTCTCACTTTAACATTCAAGTCCTGCTCTCAGACCTTTCTTAGTAATCTGTGTGACAATCGGAAAACACGCTGCCAGGAGTCGCCGCTTAATTGGGTCAAATGCTTTCTCAACGTATACCTTTCCCAGGTAAAATAATGAGCTGCCATAACTAATGGCTATTCCTCCTATGGAGGGAGAACAGAACTTGAGATTATTCGCATGAATAATTCAGCGAGGCGAGTGTTTGACAGGTCTATTCGAGGCAGTGAAGATCAACTAAAAGAAAGCCGGGAGGAAAAAAAAGAAGAGAGAACCTATGTCTCTGAATGCAATCCTTCCATCTGTGCCAAGTTCCATCGGCAAAACAATCATCGGCTTGTTCTCGCTAGTATTCACATATCAGCCCCCCGCTAGCTCCCAATATCACCCCAGGCTTATCTCAGGCCTGAGGTTGTATACACAGCTCTTGTATCCAGCTAAAATAGGCTTTCCGACGAAACTCGATGAAACCCTTGCGATACCTAGTCAATAATTTTACGGGATTTTTTGAAACAGCTAATCTGCACAAAGGTCTGATTGGTTTCTCTTCATCATCAGCAGAGAAAATATACACAGTCATCTCAGTTGGAAACGTAATCTGCTGAGTCTGATGTACAAGCCTCATTGTAAAGTGAGGTACTGGAAACATATGGGGTTGGATTTAGCTCGAGGTTAAGAGCTAGTGTTAGCTTTTTCATAAACAAGGAAGAAAAAAAAAAAACACACCACCTCAATAAACACACACACACACACTAGGCCTATATCTACAAGTGGCAAAGAATGGATTTATTGAGCGTTTCAGGTGTTTGATGTGTAAACAGTGAGTACAGGACTTGAACGAAAAATCAGTAGATGTTGTTGTAACAAGCCAATTTACTGCCCTGCTATTTCATATTATTATTATTATTATTATTATATATTTTTTTATTTGTGTCAAATTTTCCCTTCTTTTCAATATGGTTCTTCCAATTTACTCCTCCACTTTGAAACTTCTCCGAGCGTCACCGAATGTCTCCTTTGATACATGCAAAGCCGGCCACCAAGCTAAAATAGGCTTTCCGATGAAACTCTGGGCCTTGCAATATCCATATCAATAATTTATTTTTTTAAACAGCTAATCTGCACAAAGGTTGTCTTCTGACGAAGCGCTCTGATTGGTTTCTCTTCATCATCAGCAGAGAAAATATACACAGTCATCTCGGTTGGAAACGTAATCTGCTGAGTCTGATGTACAAGCCGCGCTTTAGAAAGTAATTGTAATTCATTGTAATTGTACTGGAGGTACTGGAAACATATGGGGTTGGATTTAGCTTGAGGTTAAGAAAAAGAAGAAAAAAACACCTTTCAGTCGGTTTAGTCTATATTCTCCTGAAGCAGCCGTTGCATTTAGTTCGGAAGGGCTTTCTTTAGTGGGCGGAGTAAAGAGTCGAGACTGTGATGTAACAGTTTTGGGGTTTTGGAATCGGCTTGTTTTACAGCTCTGTTTTGGTTCTGCTGGCTGTTCTTCTGAAGGAGGAACAGCAGCGATTGAGGGCTCGAGGTTCAGGGTTTGTCTCTTCCATGCACTGGACCCTTATTATTCTACTATACCAAGATAAACCCAGTTCCCCACCCTAGATACATCTGATTTAGGTACTGTATTGCGTAGCACAGTACCTAACATTACCAGAAGGTTTATTTTTTATGTAAACCATAGACTACGAGGAACTAAACATTATTATCAGCGATGTTTTGGGTTTAAATGGGTTGTAGAAGAATGCTGGACGGCGCTGAACTCAGATATGATGCAGATATTACAGAATGGTCTCATACATGTGATTATGCACCTGCCATTGACCACGGCAGCGAGCTGTTAAATGTCAGAACGGTATGATGGCCTTTGTGAATGACACCGTCATCAGCCGTATAAGGTGTCAACCATCTGTCATCTGTGAAACAGCGACATTTTCTTTAGGCCGATGCTTCCACACTAAAGAGGAGCTTACTCCAGTCTGCAGCGAGCGCCATCCGTCAAAATCAGCGCAGCGAATTTATGTTTCCTTTCCTTTCTCTCAGCGTTCTTGAGGGAAATTAGATCGTGAGTGCACTCCACAGAATCGGCTTGTAGTCTGTTTGTTCTCCACTGATCAAGCAACCCTATCCAGATATTGTGAGGTTACATGAAAAAATAGCCAAATAGCTCAGAGTTCAGTCCCATTTCTGGAGCGGTTTCCATGAAACACATTTCACGCTGCAGGGACCGCTTCTGAAGATCAGAGCGCTAAAAGGTTACTGCATGAGGTAAAGCAGAACAAACACAGATGGGAAAAAAAGAAAAAAATAGAAAAATGTAAAAAACCCATTCGCTTATCTTCTCTCTCTTTGTTGGGAAAAGTGAAGAAGTGAGGGAAGGGAATCCTTCTCGCAGAGTTTTAAAGAAGCTCGACCCTTTTAAGGAGCCTCAAGAATACAAATGTGCAGCGCCAATTAGGCCTCAGCAAATGAATAGAACCAGCACACATCATAGACTTCGAATTGAGAGGAGGAGCAGCATTCGCGAGTGTAGAAATGGCTCCAGCACACTAATGACCACAACTCTCTCGCTCTCATTAGCCAGCGCTGTGGTCTGAGACACTCTGCCTGTAAGAATAAGTGAATGCTGATGTAGAAGCGAGGCGGTGAATGAGCGAACGAGCATTCACAGAAATCGAACATCACCACTCGAGACTGACCACACTAGGGATGCTGAAATGACCCCTTTCTGTACTGAAGGAAAAAAAGTCACTGTATTAAAAGCTAACCCAAGAGCATGGCTTAGAGGATATCTAGTCAATAATTTAGCATCGCCAAAATTTAGCATCGCTTTGAGAGCTAGCAATGCTCCTGACACTAGTGAAACATGCAAAGCCGGCCACCACCTCTTTTCCAACTGCCGGCAGCCGACACGCTTGGAGGAAAGTGCCAGGTCCCCAGTCCTGCTGCTAATAGCTAACAGACGCCTGTGCCGGCTACCATCGCTAAAGAGCGTTTGTGCTCTCTCTGATTTCGGCTGTCGATGGCAACCACCCTGTTATTTTGAATCAAGAATTATATAATATATAATATAATAAGAGAAGCTAATGGCTCACAGCAGAATAGCATAACCTAGCCTAGCTTAGCCTAGCATTGCAACACTAAAATGCTAAAGTGACCCTTCTGTAATGAAAAAAAGTACATTAAAAGCTAACCCAAGAGCATGGCTTAAAGGATATCCAGTAAATAATTCAGCATCGTCAAAAGTTAGCATCGCTTTTAGCACTAGCAATGCTAATGCTAACCTATCCTGTGAAACATGCAAAGCTAATAGCTAACAGACGCCTGTGCCGGCTAACATCGCTTAAGAGTGATGAGGGGAGAGAGAGAGCGCCATCTACCCTCCAGGAAGGAGCCTGGCAATTGTGCTCTCTCTGATTTCGGCTGTCGATGGCAACCACCCTGTTATTTTGGATCAATAATATATAATATAATAAGATAAGCTAATGGCTCACAGCAGAATAGCATAACCTAGCCTAGCTTAGCCTAGCTTAGCCTAGCATAGCAACACTAGGGATGCTAAAATGACCCCTCTGTACTGAAAAACTAAGCTAACCTAAGAGGGTGGCTAACAGCAGGGGACGGAACCACTAAAGGCCCCACTGTGGAAACTGGGCACCATCATCTTCACAACTTTCATTGTCAGGAGCAAATGATGATGATGATGGTGATGATGATGATGATGATGCTCAAGCATTAGGCTCTGTTCTAGACTGCAGAACAGCGCAGACTCTTGGCTTTGGCTCAGGGTGCTGTAACCCACGCCCAAGCTGGACTTCTCGGTCACAAGAATGAACGGGAAAACCGTTGCTATTCCGTATGGACAAAAGTATTTGGACACCTGTTTATTCATAATTTCTACTGAAATCAAAGGTGTTAAAAAGAGTTTATCCTGCTTTTGTTGGAGTAACTGTCTCTACTGTCCATGGAAGAAGGCTTTCTACTAGATTTTGGAGGAGCATTGCTGTGAGGATTTGATTGCAGCTGGCAATCATTAGTGAGGTCAGGATGTTGGATGATCACCACCACAACTCATCCCCACCTCATCCAGCACCATCCATCATTCCAGAAAACACATGTAGGTCCACTGCTCCACAGCTCAATGCTGGGGGTGTTATACCCCTCTACTAGCCCAGGTAGCGCCTGGTATTAGGCAGCACGGTGCCAATAGGTTCATGTTAATCTGCACCTGAGCATCAAATTCTATTGGCAGTACCTCCGTACAGGGACTAGACACTGGGCACCATCATCATCTTCATCTTGTTGGGAGCAGATTATAATGACACTTAACCATTGGGCTGTGTTGTAATGATCACAGTTTATTAACGAAATTACTAATAAATCAGATAATTCGATAATAAATAACAATTTAGCAAAATATTGAATGAATGAATGTCTTTTGACCACCCCCACCAAACAAAGAGGCCTGACGCATTAGAGGCTAGGCTATGAAATGGCCTGAAATCTGCATATAACAATTATTAAATTATTAAATCTACTCATACTTCATATACATATTCTATTTTTCCATCCAAAATATTGCAATACTACGCTGAGCTGATTTCCTCTCCCATCCCTAGCGGACAGGGAGGCCTGAAGCACGAAGCAAGCCGTCTGATTGGGCCGGCTGAAGCCTGCACTGGATTGCCTGTTCTGTTTAGTGGGCCAAACACTCAATTATACACACGGACGGCCATGACACATTCGGTAACGGGAGTTTAGGGCCGCGGCAGGGCTGACAGTAAGGATGAGCGATGTGTGGGCGCGCAAGAAAGAGCCGAGCAGATAACGTACAGCTGTTCACATCTGGCCCCTTCTTCCACTTGCTCTTAACCAGTCAGCGGTGGTGAGGATCTGTCTTGCCGTCGTCAGACAAAGCAGCTGCCGCCATGAATCAATGCCAGGGATTCTACATTGGTGGGAGGACTAAAAAAGGAGGCAGCTCGGGTGCAGCGATATAAATGTCATGATTCACCAGTGCCACGAAGCACGGGCGACTGCGGAGGGGTTTAATACCTGTGCTAGGGAGGGAGGGAGGGAGGGATGGATGGGCAATATTGCTCAGAGTTGGACGAGAACAAGAAAAGAAAAAGGACGCTGTCTGGGAGGAGGGACTCCACATGAGCAGGGGAAAAAAAAAAGAGGCGGAGGGGGAGGGTGGATATATTTGAGAACCATCTGCTGAAAAATGCCAGGCCTACTAGCATCAGCTGCGAGCTTGGAGGGGTAAAAAAAAAGCTCATGTGGCTCAGTGGCGGCTCGGAGCTATTTGGGATTACAGTCAGGACAACAGAATGCAAAGGCGGCAGCCAGGGCTGTTATCTGCTGTCAGAAATGAGTCGCGGCGCTAGTTTTCCGCTTTTTGAGCCAACGGGAGAAGGGTCGTCTTAATGGAGCTGTATAATTGAAGGCAGCATGCACACAATTCCTTCATTCCTTCGCTGCATTCGCTGAATCATACCGCAGGAGGAGCCCCGGCTTGCAAAGATGCAGCTGACCTTTCTCTAGAACATCTTCTCAGCATGGAAATGCAAGAAATCTGACCAGTATGTGGTGAGACCCTAGCTATGGTATCAAAGAGAGGTGTTCGGATATTGGGGGGATTCTGTGTTTTGAGGCACATGCAGACATACTGGAGTGAGCAGGAGACGCAGGAGGCGACGCAGGAGGCCAGGTTTCTCCATTAGAGCTTCTGCTGGTCTCTCTGTGGACCATTCGAGCTGAGGCTGGAGGGCAGTCTACTATATCTCTGATCGCATTTGGGTTCTGGTCCAGTAGACTAGCTTTCCAAACCTGGTCTCCCTTTGTGCACCATCAGGCCCCTGCAACTTATCCAGAATGCAGCACCACGGGTCGGGTCGTGTTCAGCTCCTCCTCCTCTGCTGCGTTATCTCTCCACCGGCTTCCAGTAGCTGCTGCCCAGGTCTTCAGATTCAGACCCCTGACTCTGGAATACAAAGCCAAGACTGGACCAGCCAGCCCCTCCACCAGTACTTGATGACGATGGTCAAAAGCCGATCTGCACCAAGAGCCCTTCCAGCTTCAAGTACGGCTCGGCTCGACCCGCCATCCTTTAAGATCCACGGAAGACGAGCGTCCAGACTTTTTTCTGTCCTGCACAGAAGTGGTGGAACGAGCTTCCCCTGGGTGTCCGAACAGCTAACGCTCGCTGTCCTCAAACCCAGACTGAAGACCCTCCTCTTCTGAGAATACTCAGGTGAAGAGAAGAGTACCATGGTCCTTATTGACTTGTGTTTAGTAGAGTCTAGGATTAGAGGACCTTTGAATTATTAGTCTATTCAAACTAGCTGAGGTTATTATTTACACTATGTGTCCAAATGTTTGTGGACACCCCCTCTATTAAAAGCATTCTGCTTCTTTAAGTTGCACTTATTGCTGATACAGATGGGCAAATTCACACACAGCTTGTCTAATCCCTGTAGACAAGAACTGGCAATAGAATGGGAGACTGTCTAGAACAGACAAACATGAACCTATTGGCTCTGTGCCTAATACCAGGCCAGGTGTGTGCTAGAGGGGTTTGAAGCCCCCCAGCATTGAGCACTGTGTTCTCTGGAATGATTGATGGATGGGGCGCCATCCAGTACTTTTGGGATGAGTTGAGGAGTTGGGATGAAGTGAAGTGGTGATCCTCCAACACAACCTGACCTTACCAACGCTCTTGCGGCTTGCTGGCTTTGGGTCCCATCAGCTCCAAGCCCCCCAGAACTCCAGCCCAAATTTCTCGAGTTCTCCTCCTTGCCTCAGCTAGCGTGGTCCGCATTTGCAAACGCAGCGATCGATCAAAAACGTGGACCATCTGGAGGTTTCCTGGATTGAGAGTTGATGGTTTATGGAACCAAAATGTCTGCAAACATTCAGGGAAAACAAGATCTGCCAATCCAAACAAACAACCCCTTTAAAACCCTTCTGATTGGCCCACAACTCTCCATTAAAGGCCCCGCTAAAATGCTCTTTATGCATCAACCAAGACATGCTAATGTACACATCAAAGACGGCCTGCTTTTACAAAGGGGAACGGCATCGTACGCATTCACAGTCGAGAGTAGGCCACAATCAAATGATTGCTGGAGGTTCACGCAGTCACACATCCGCACCTTTGTTAGCATACATCAGTAATGCAATCAAGCCTGTGATTACAGCTATTTAAAACTCAAGTGAGCATCTTCCTGCTAACATCTGCGTAGCATTTCGCAATATTTACAAACTCTGTCCCCGAGCAACAACAATGCGCAGCTAAAAAATCAAACACTCACACACACACAGCCAAAATCCTGGGAGCAGACCATTCATATCAAAGAGCACAGACTTCCCATAAGTACCTCACTAGCGCTAAATTATATTCAATTAAAAAATGACATGAACGTCATCAATAAAGCTGCCAGATCTCAAACAGTTATATATGACAGCCTTGTGTATCCAACATTCTTCATTTAAATATGCTGAGACCACTGAGACCCTCTTTATTAACAAAGCAGGCAATGCTTTATTTCGAGAGGTTCCGTTTGTGGATGGTTGATTAATAATCTATATTGATTCAATACAGAATCTAAACAGGTTCACTTAACCCTAGTCCTAATCCTAACCATAACCTCAAGCTAAAATCTAATTATAACCCTAACCTTGGTCCTAATCCTGAGCCTAACCTTAGCCTCATCCCAAAAGTTAACCCCAACCCTGGCCCCTAATCACCTTACCCTAAACCCACGCAATTGTAGCCGAACCTAAAACCTATCCTTAACTCTGGCCCTAATTCTAACCTCAACCGCAACCCTAAACCTAACCCTGGCCCTAATTCTAACCGTGACCGTAATCCTAATGCTACCCTTAACCTCAACCCAAATCCTAACTGTAACTGGTATTAATCCTAACTAACATTAAGATTTAGCCCTAATCCTAACCTTAATCCTAACCATAATCTTAACTTCAAAACAAACCCAAAAACTTATCCTAATTCCAACCAATTAATCTCAATCCAACAGCTTAATCCATACCCTCAACCTCACTCTGGTCCTAAACCTAACCCTAACCTTAACCTAACCCAAAACCTAACCCTGGTCCTAATTCTAACCATGACCTTAATCCTAATGCTACCCTTATCCTCAACCCACATCCTAACTCTAACCCTGGTCCCTAATCACGTTGCCTAACTCTTACCCCAAACCTACGCAATTGTAACCTAACCTAAAACCCTAACTAACATTAAGATTTAGCCCTAATCCTAACCCTAATTCTACCCTCAACCTCAACCCTTAACCTACCCTAATCCTAACCCTAACCATAATCTTAATTTCAAACCAAACCCAAACCCTAAAACTAATCCTAATCCCAACCTTAATCTCAATTCAACAGCTCAATCCAAACCCTCAACCTCAATCTGGCCCTAAACCTAACCCTAACCTTAAGCCTAACCGTAACCTCAAACCAAATCCTAACCCTAAACCTGGACCTAATTCTGCAAAACTGTAACTGGTCTTAATCCTAACTAACATTAAAATATAGCCCTAATCCTAACCCTAATTCTACCTTTAACCTCAACCCTAAACCTACCCTAATCCTATCCTTAATCCAAACCCTAATCCTAACCATAATCCTAACCATAATCTTAATCATAATCTTAACTTCAAACCAAACCCAAACCCTGAAACTCATCCTAATCCTAACCTTAATCTCAATCTAACAGCTCAATCCAAACCCTCAACCTCACTCTGGCCCTAATCCTAACCTTAATCCTAACCCTAATCCTAACCTTAATCCTAACCCTAATCCCAACCTTAATCTCAACTCAACAGTTCAATCCAAACCCTTAACCTCACTCTTGCCCTAAACCTAACCCTAACCTTAAGCCTAACCTAACCCAAAACCTAATCCAGTAAACTCCAGTAACAGACTAGGGTCAGCAGAAGGTCTATGCCAGCTTGTTGGAGATGTTGAGATGATGCGTTTTCTGCGGTGGTTCAGAAATCTACAGCACAGTGAGGTCCTGCATCATGCTTCATCATGCTAACAGTAACACGTCCTCACACTGTCCACCCCTACAGGACGTTTCATTACCCTGCTGATGGATAAGCGCTGAAGAAACTCTCTCTGCTCTGAAGTTCAGCTGATGGATTTCAGGTCCTCATCAATTGATCAGCGGTAATGGAGTCGAACGTGGATGTCTGGAACACTGGGGCTGAACGTCCAGAACAGAGACAGCTGGACGTTGTGCACTAGAGCGTCCGAGGACTCGAGCTAATCCCGCTGTTTTAAATCCTCCAGCTCATAGAAGAAGCTCCTTTTTCTCAGGAGGCGAGTCTGGTGGAAGTTCAGCTGAGCGGCACAGAGACAGGAGCTACCACTGAGATTTAGATTCAGGGCCCAGCTGTGCCATATGCTGCCTGCGGCCGGGGGTTCTGCAGAACAGCACTGGCTGTGTTCAGAACCCGAGGGAAAGGCAGCAGGTCCGTCTGTCCCCTCATGGCTAATCTCTATTCCCACCAATTGGGCATCTGTGCGACTGAATGACAAAACGGAGCGCTCAGCGGTGCGGCGTGGTCAGGAACATGGCTGGCTTCATACCTGTCTGAGGAGGCGTGCCGAGTCTCGGCCTTCAGAGACTGCTGGTGTTGCAATATGGAGCAATCGGCAGCGCTACATCAGGCAAGTGGCCAGAGCTACACTGTGAGATAGGACTTTGCCCCAGAGCTTTCCTTTACTGAAGATCTTTCAGAACTAGGATCTCGTGATGGGAGACGGAGAACCATGATTCCATGACTGAGGTCAGGAGGTCACGAGTAGAACAGTAAGGATGAAAGAAGCAGTGCTTCCTAGAGCTATTCCAGATCTGAGTCCATCAAGGGGTCCATAGAACTGTTTGTGCTCTATTTAAGCCTCTGCTACCAAACAGTAGAAGTTAAGAACTTGGGAGAAGGACCACGCCCCTAACCCCTCCTTATCGGGTCTTCACCCTCCATACATACTCACACCTCACACCTCTATCCCCATCCTAACAAACAAACTTTTTGCGCCCACCTCCTCCCACGGAAAGCCGACCCGGCCTCCGGGCCAAACAACACACCTCTGAGACCGCCCTCCAGGGTCACCTCTGGGTGGGGTCCACAATATACAACATATTCAAATGTAAGTAATTCCATTATATCCAACCTATAGTTGCCGTATATTTAAATATAAATGACATACCCAGTACCAGTCAAAAGTTTGGACACACATGGTTGAATGTGTGCTGATCATCATCTTAAAAGCAGTCAATCCAAATGCAAGAGTAGCCCCACATTTTTGTATTCATAAAAGAGGACACTGGGGACACATGGGTGTGTATTAAAGTACATTAACATTCTGTAGCTGAAGTATTTCAACCCTGCGGACTAGCAGACATAGCAGACATGTTTTGTTGCAGTTTCTTAGTAATTATCAGTTCCTGAACTTATTGAATAATAGATAAGGAACAATTCACAGTTATTGAATAATTTATAGCAAATACAAAATAACAGCAGTTACTGAATAATTATAATTACCAAACAACTACCAAACTAAATAATTCATCATGGTTACTGAATAATTTATAGTAATTACCAAATAATTATCAGCAACTGAATGATTTAGTAATATTTACTGAATAATTTACAGCAGTTACTTAACAACTGATACTAGTACTAAATATTTAGCTGTAACATTACTGAATCATTTATTATAATCACCAAATAATTGAACATAATTTTAGTAGATAACAAGTAATGTGTAATAGTTGCTTAACAATTGAAAGTAATACTAAATTTATAGTACTAAATATTAAGCAGCTACTCAGTAATCTATAGTAATTACTGAACAATTAGCAGTAACTGAATCATTTATAGTAATTACCAAATAATTAAACATAATTTCTAGTAGATACCAAGTAATGTGTAATAGTTACTTAACAATTGAACATAGTAATAAATTTATAGTACTAAATATTTAGCAGTTAAAATAATTATCAAATAATTGAACATAATAATTTCTAGATACCAAGTAATGTGTAATAGTTATTTAACAATTGAAAGCAATACTAAATTTATAGTACTATATATTTAGCAATTACTCAGTAATTTACAGTAATTACTGAACAATTTTCAGTTACTGAATCATTTATAATAATTACCAAATAATTGAACATGATCATTTCTAGTAGATACCAAGTAATGTGTAACTTTACAATTGAAAGTAATACTAAATTTATAGTACTGAAAAATTAGCAGTTATTAAATAACAAAAAATGTTAATGAACAATTAGCAGTTAGTAAATAATGAATAGTGTGTGAATTATTAGTTACTCATTAATAATTATTGAATAAGTTTGTCATTTCTACAAGTTACCGAATACTCAGCAGTTACTCTAGTTACTGAATAAAACGTCTAAAACTGAAAAATAAACCCTGGGTTCAAAAGGTTAGAGGAGTCAGATCAGAACCAATCTAAAGAAACTGGACTTTCATACCTGACACAGGTTCCGCCGTTCCGGCACGGCTGGAGCTGACACACTGGTTTATCACAGTTGTGGATGTTTCTGCCTTGGACCGCCTTCCCAACGACGTAGAGCTCCCTGGAGTTGATCTGCAGCTCACGGATGCAGCCCACAAATCCAGACACGTTCCCTGCATTGTCATGGAGCTCGGAGTGAGATGGAACACCACCCAGGAAAGTGGGGCCGAATACAACCTGAGAGGGAAGAGAGGTTTTTTTTAATGTCTACAGATCCATGAAGGGCCATCTGGAGGTGGTCTTCTAAAGGTCTTTGTGGATCACTGCTCCACATTATCATATCTGCTGCAATAAAACTCTACCTGACAAATACACTCAACACCTAGACGACTTCCTCTTGTGAAAAGCTACAGATTAGTGAATTTATGAGGAAATTAAACACCTCCCACCTCTTCCTGCAGTCTTATAAATCTACAATTTTGCTCAATATAAGATCTGCACACTGCTACCTACCTAGCCAGCTAAATAGACAAAAGTATTGGGACACCTGCTCATTAATCTTCTTCTGAAATCAAGGGTATTAAAAAGAGTTTATCCACTGCTTTTGTTGGAGTAACCGTCTCTACTGCTCAGGGCAGAAGGCTTTCTACTAGATGTTGGTTTGATTGCATCCAGCCACTAGTGTGTTGTTAGTGAGATCAGGATGGGCTGGATGATCACCAACCCACCTCATCATCCCCAACAACTCCCCAACACATCCCATCCAAAAGTACTGGATAGAACACCACCATCCATCATTCCAGAGAACACAGTAGCTCCACAGCTCAATGCTGGGGGGCTTTATCCCCCTCTACTAGCCCATGCCTGGCCTGGCATTAGGCAGCATGGTGCCAATAGGTTCATGATGTTTATCTGCTCCAGAGGGTCCTATTCTATTGGCAGTACTTCTCTACATAGATTAGTTGTAGTAGTAGCTGAATGCATTCACTAGAAGGGGTGTCCACAAACATTTGGACATCATGCGTTGAAGCAGTTAGGACGCAAGAGATCCTCGCCAAATGTGAGTGATTAGCAATTAGTGCTTTTATTAGAATCAAGTTTGAAATAACACTAATTACTAATTGCTTTACTTGCTTTAGACAATTTTGTCAAGAGGCAGAACTGCAGGGGGTGGACAAAATAACGGAAATATGCTGGATGCAAAAGCATTTTAATTTCAGAAATGACTCAATCACAAAGCCAGCTTCACACACAAGCCATATTCTGCATGAATGCCAATTAGCGGCCTGTGTCAGCTATGAAGGAGGTCTGGCCATCAGCACTTGTGAGTGCGAGTTATCAAAGTGAAAACAATGTTCGGAGGAAGTCAAACAGTCTGTGCCCAATTTACAAGTTCACGACTCATTCAAAACTGTCAAATTATTTCATGTGATGAAAGAAACAGTCTCAAAAATCACGTCATCATACGGCACTCAAACTGGAGTCTGATAAATACCAAATCTAAATTATGAGTTTAATAAACACGATTTAATGAACCACCAACACTTTAATGTGACCAAGTCTCAGAAAACTGCTGTAGGTCTAAAAAAAAGCTTTGAAGAGAGTTTATGGCAGAGCTGCTATTCAGAAACTCCTTAAATTATCCATGCTACAAAAGGTTCTTGGAGCGATGCAGTAGAAAAAACATTTTTGGTTCCATGAAGAACCATTTTTGTAAGAGATATGCAGGTGAAGAACCGTTAGAGTGTGTAATGGTGTAATGTGTAGCTGTCAGTGTAAACCACCCAAACTGTAGCTTCTTCAGACTCACAGCTCTTATAGAAAATGCTTCTTCACGGACCTAGTCTTGACCTAGGGTAGAAGAGCTGTATGTGTCAAGAACCTTTTGAAAGGGTTCTTCACACTCGCATCTCTTATACTTAATTGGTGTTTAAGGAACCGATCTTGTGTTGTGTAGTGCTGTTCTGCTCTTCGTTGGAACCTGGTCCTGGGGGAACCTTATGTAGGCCTGTTGTACCATGATCCTCAAAGCACCTGGTACAAAGGGTTCTTTAAGTGATTCATCTTTTTGTAGAAGAGCTGTTTGTGTCAAGAACCTTTTGAAAGGGTTCTTCACATCTCTTATACTTAGTTGTTTAAGGAACCGATCTTATGTTGTGTAGGCTTGTGCAGTGCTGTTCTGCTCTTAGTTGGAACCCGGTCCTGGGGGAACCTGGTCCTGGGGGAACCTTATGTAGGCCTGTTGTACCTTGATCCTCGAAGCCCCTGGTACAAAGGTCCTACAAAGGGTTCTTTGGGCGATTCATCAGTTTTGTAAGACATCTGTATGTGTCAAGAACCTTTTGAAAGGGTTCTTCACACTCGCATCTCTTATATTTAATTGTTTAAGGAAGCGATCTCGTGTTGTGTAGGCTTGTGCAGTGCTGTTCTGCTCTTAGTTGGAACCTGGTCCTGGGGGAACCTGGTCCTGGGGGAACCTTATGTAGGCCTGTTGTACCTTGATCCTCGAAGCATCTGTTACAAAGGTCCTACAAAGAGTTCTTTAGGCAATTCATCTTTTTGTAGAAGAGCTGTTTCACTAACTAAAACCTCCACATGTAAATGCCACTGAACCTTCATTGGAATTCTTGAGCTGAGGTCAGTCAGTCAGTCAGTCTTCAAATTGCGGACAGGCTTTTCATGTTCATGAAAGACGTCATTGCTGGTCATGTCAGGCTTAATGTGACCATTCGGTCATGTTCTGCAGTTCCTATGAGCACTGGCTTTTGTTGCCGAAGGCCAAACTGCAATAACTGGAGAGTGGGAATGTTTATTTCTTAATAGTTCATTAATAAAGAGACCAAATATGGAGTTCTTAATTAGAAGGAATTGAAAAGCGAGAGCGAGTAAATGTGAAGAAAGGAGAGGCAAGAGCTGAGGCTATCTTGTATCAGAATATGCTTTTCTGTAAATACGTTAAAGGCCTTAATTATGTCCCTCTTGGTGCTATCTATGCTTCAACTGTAAATGAGAGAATAGCGGGGGGTCAGACAAATAAAATAATAAAACTTGATATAAAAAACTAATACAAAAAAACTCGCCAAGTTTATCACAGTTTATTTCATAACTTTTTAAAGGAGGAATTGGTGTGTTAGCAAGTTCTACTTAAGTTCCTATTTTTGATCCAATGAACAAAGGTGTCAACAGTCTTCACATTCATCACTCAGGTAGAAGTGAGTGGAGATACTAGGGTTTAACAGACTTCTATAGAAGCTGAAGTATCAACTGAAGCTTTTTACTCCAGTAAAAGTGTAAAAGTACTGGTTTCAGAACGACTTCAAGTAGAAAAGTAAAAGTAATGGAAGGAAAGGCTGAAAGCTTAGGCCGCGCCACAGGGGTCTATAGTTCACTACCCCCCACCCCCTCCCCAAAACCCCATTTCTCTAAAAGTCATAATGAGGAGAATGATCTATTAAAATGTTGATGTTAAAAATGTTGGGCTGCACTAGGCTCCTGTTTCAGCTGCAGATCTGCCCATTGAAAATGAAGCATTTCAGTAATATCAGCTCTATTAAAGGAGCGTCTCTGTGCTCTACTGAGCATCAACATGAGCTTCATGGAGGAAAATATGAGGAGTCGTTGTCTAGAAGTTCTGTAAAGCTGCAGAAAGTCAGACTTCAGAGGCGTGTGATCAATAAGCTTTATTGGAATGTAAATGTGGGGCTCAGTCGGGACGTTTCACTGCAGGTCTCTTGAGTCTCTGCCACGGACACAGTCTTCATACTAGACTACAGACACAGTCTGCTGTGAGCTCGCTGGAGAGTGACGGGACGTGTGCAGGTGTGATGGATCGCTTATAAACCAATAGGGAGTCAGAATGGTGTCTGTTTATACTTCTCATCCAATCACAATCAGACTCACACTTTCCGGATGGAGAGATTTATCTGGAGAGGGTTTTTTATTGATGAAATAGGAGAAACGAGGCTGTTTTTAAAGTGTAAGGAGTAGAAAGTTCAGATAATTGGGTGAAAATGTAAGAAGTAGAAGTAAAAAGTCGCTGAAGATTAAATAATTGCCAATTAAGCAGAAGAATTATAAACTAGGTGCATGAGTTTCATCATATCTACAGAAAAAGACCACAAATAACTGCAGTCGTCTTCTTCACCTTCACAAACAGGTTAGTCATCCTCACTGAAGGACTTGTTTGCTTCCATTTGTTCAATAAATGCGAGCAAATGTGTTTCTATAGGCCTAGCTGCTGTAGTTCTCCAGTTGTCCTGCCAATCCTCATCTCAAAGCAAAAAAAAACTTGATCAAGTTGACACAGCAGTAATACTGACACAATGCCCAAGCCCTTTCTGCTTCAGCTGTCCAAGTATCAGCTTTACGCCTTGAGAAATGGTCCAATAACCCACAACCAGAGTTGAAGACTTGCAAGACAGCCTTCTGAGAAGAACTGAAAATCTCGAAAGGAACTAAAGGCCCTAAAGACGGGCCCCAGTGGGCCTGCTGGATATTAATATATCGTTGGGCATTTGCATTATTCAGTCTGCTACTGCTTCTTGTATCGTCATCTGAACAATGTACAACAGTTTCATCATTTGCTGGCTACCAGCATTCCTGGCTGGTCGTGTTGAAGGCAATATCCATATCAAAAGAAATCAATACACAATTCAGCACCTGCATTCACCCGAGTCAGCAGAAAGGTACTCGCAGGGCCTTTGAGAAAGAAAAATCTAATCAGCATGGTGCTGATATCTGCTTATTTCTCTCCTGATGAATGGACTGGAACGTGAGGGCGGCTACATTTTCCCAGTTAAATGTGGCCGAGAATGGAAAACTGCATTTACCTTGGAATAGCAGACATTTCGGGACATGGACGGGACAAATCGCGAACCTCAAACACTCACAGTCAAACACTGTTGTCTCTTCCTTCAGTGGAAGTCCCCCCCAAAACGACTACATTACATACTATGGCCCCAAGATGCACATATGCCAGCTCACGTTCAGGCCCTACACTCTTACGGCCAGAGGATCGCGAGATCGAGTTCCAGGCCATGCTGCTTCGCCATCAGCAGCTGGAGCCTGAGAGCGCACAACTGGGCATGCTCTCACTCTGGGTGAGTCAATGGTGCTCTCTCCCATCTTACACCCTGCGTGAGGTGTGTCGCAATGCTCATCACTATCTTCCACCCCACCCTGCTTGTGAATATATCTACGCCTATGGGCATGGTGGTCTCGAAATAAGGGGTGTTCAGGTCAATTTCTGGCGTATTGCTGTGAGGCTCAGCAGTGGCAAACACAGGAGGAGCTCCACTGACTGAAAACAGTCTAGTCAGATGTTCGTCAACAGTCAGATGTTCGTTGCTATCTTGGCAGTGAATTGTCAACACGGGTGTGTGCAGCCCAACGCTCGTACACCCCCCTACGCTTTTTACACTACTGAAATATCAATCCGCCAGAGTCAGACTGACCGCACCTGGCTCTTAAAGGGATGGTGAGAGATACGCTGCCTGGTTTATTACTGCACGTTATGCCCAAAACAAAAACACACCCATGAAAAATTAAGAGACTCAGTACGTACATGACTTTCGAGCGCTTCGAGCCGCGCCAGGCGAAGTTTTCCCATCGTTACCATAGCAACGACACACCGCCGCCCCCTAAATCAAGCTGCACAGTGCGCCCAAGTTGACCCAACTAGAGCACCTAAACCTAGAGCTGCAGCTTTATGGCAGCTTTATGTTGACGGTATGGTTTGATACGTTGCAATGAAAGACATGTGAACACTATTCCAGCAGCACGCCGTGCTTTTAGAAGGTCTATATTATTGTATCTTATGAAAATGTCAGCATCCAAAACACTGCAGGCTTGGAGTTCTGGAGTGTTTATGCAAAACAGCCTGAGTAAAGTCTCATAATGACTGATGGCTTGCAGAGCTTACCTCTTCGATGAGTCAGTGGTTTCTTTCTCTGAGAGCAGAATCAAGTTTATTCGACTTGTTTTTGCGTCTACCGAGTTGCTCTGAATGTCTGCAAAGTGCCGATCACTAATTGATGCTGTGCCGTCAATCTAAACATGGCAGGCAGCAATTTGTTTCTGCAATCTGTTGGAGGTATGATTGCATTACTTGAGCTTGACACAACAGACGCCCTCGCCTCGCAACATATGCTGAAAATGCAGCGTTATGCACCACGGCAAGCGTGGTTCATCATTGGGTATCGGTTACGGAACTGGGTTTACCTCTGACACGGCCTCGGCCACATATTTCTGCCGTCGATTAGCGGGTCCATTAGCGGCAGCTATTTCAATCATACATAACCCTCCGTCTTCACTGACAGGCAGCTGATATCTGAGAGAGAGAGAGAGAGAGAGAGAGAGAGAGTGTATAGGGTGAATAAGTGAGAGAGAGAGAGCAAGAAGGGGACAGAGAGCACAGTAAGAGAGAGAGTGAGGGTGTAAAAGGGAGGGAAATCTCATTAGAACATGCAGCATTCACAATAAATCCATTTAAGCATGAAAATTATGCAGACTTGGCCGGGCGAGCGCTGGTGTGGTAATGGAGCTGGCATGACTACTGACTCTCTCGCCGCTTCAAAAAACTCACCGTGACACTGCATCAACCCAGCGCCGGACAGAGTCAAAAATTCAGCCTCCAGCACCCCTCCCGCCACCACCACCATCACCACCCCCTCAGCACCACACTGGCGAGTTCGCTTCTTTATTTATTTTTACAGTAGAAAGAGAGATCCATCTTCAGGGAGAGAGAGTCAGTTCGCACTCCATTAAAAGGCCTCCCACCGTAAGCTGCCGTTTGGAGATCAAACCGTGGAAGTTAGAGATGGTAAAGGTTTGGTTTTCTGATGATTTCAGCACGTTCTTAAAAATACAGGTGCTACAAAAGGGTTCTTTGAGCAAAACCATAGAACATGTTTTCTCATCAATTTAGATCACCAATTACCCAACCTGCACATATTATCTCCCCCAATCACACACACAACACCTTCAACACCAACGCGGCTGGCCGTCAGGGGGGTCTGTCCCCCCAAGCTCAAGGGGGAGGGAGCGTTGGTTGCCTGGTGACATTGCATTTGCATCACTCACTAGTGTCGGGGGCATTAGGTGCGAGGGGCGGGCCTACAGGTTTGGGTAACTGGTGGTCCAAATTGAAGAAAAAATGGGTGACAAATCGGATAAAAATTTTATACATATATAAAAATCTTGTAATTTGACCTAATACTCAATTATACATCATTAGAAATTTTGACTATATAAATAAATAAATAAATATATGCTGTCATGCCAAAACTCCAAAATGTCAACATTACAGGAAAAGGAACTTATCAGGAAATATTTTAGTAATAAAATATTATTTTATAATAATTTAAGTCATTTTGGAGCATTTTTATTGGTCCAGATAGATAACCGTTTAACTTTGAGTAATACAGAACCATTACCTTGTACCAAAAATCCCTAGAGGTTTTCGACTTTTAATAGAAGTAATTTTGGAGCGTTTCCATTGGTCCTTTTATCATGAAATTCTGATGCAATAAAAAAAGAATAACTGCCAGATTCACATTTTGTCCAAAAGTGAAAAACGGGAGTGTGACTACATACTGTAGGTGTGTGTACCACCGTATATTGCCGTAACACCGCAACTCTGTGAAGAACAGGTGGGCATGACCGTGTTTGTAGATAGATAAGTTGTTAGTTAATTCACTTAAAACAGGTAAAAATGGGCCCGAATTGATCCAGCGGACAAAGGCGCTGTTACTATAATCAGAGGGTCGTTGGTTTGAATCCTGGTCATGCTGCTAGTCATCGGCATCCGAGGCCTAAGAGAGCACAACCGGCGCTCTCTCCCCACGTTGCATCGCAGCATTGCTGGCTGTCACGGGTGTCTACCAAAGCTGGGTATGTGGTGCTTCCATCAAGGCGGGAAGGCTACTTACTGTACATGTGTGTATACAACCGTATATTGCGTAACACAGCAACACCGTTCCTGAATGAATCAGACTCCGTTAAGAACAGGTGGGCATGATCGCATTTGTAGATTCCACCTGACACAAGAAATGAGAGGACAACCCTGAATGAAAGCTCCACGCTCCACGTAGGCCCATTCAGAAGAGCACAATGGCCTCCAGTGTTCTTGAAAACTGCGCATGATGAAAGCCACGCCACTCAAAAGGGGATAAACGTACAAATGGCCAGCACCTGTCTGCCTGCACAGCCATGTTACGCCGGCCTGCTACTGAAGGTTTATATTCCGCTGTCGTCGTCTCTCTGTTTTCGTTGTGTCTGCCTCTCACTGCTGGTTCTGTACCGGATCCTTCTGCTGTGGGGGTGGCTTCCTCCAGGCTACCTTCGCTCCTCTGAAACGTCAAAGGATGACTCGTTCATATTCACTGCGGAGGAAAACGAAGGCCTCAGCCTGAACTGAACGCGATGAAAGGGCTACCAACAAAGGTTGACTGCCGAAGAGTCCAGGAGTGTTTTAACTTACTGTGCATTACTGGTTCTTCAGCTTTTGTACTATAATGGCAATGGTGACAATTCTGATATCTCATATTTCATATTTGTAGACTATGCAAATCTGGCAACAGTAAAAAAAAACCATGCATATCTTTTGAAAGGTTCTAAAACACTGAGGAAAGATAAAAGCTAAACTACACACCAACCACAAAAGTCTCTAGCACTGGTTTGATGACTGCTTAGCTGATAAATCAGCACTGAGAAGGAAGTAGAGTAAAAATAATTAGGAAAAAAGATGCCAATAGAATAAGATCTGTTTAGTTGGTTAAATCACTTAAAACAGGTAAAAATGGGCCCAAATTGATCCAGTGGATTAAGGTGCCATCACTATAATCAGAGGGTCATTGGTTTGAATCCTGGTCATGCTGCTAGCCATCGGTATCCGAGGCCAGAGAGAGCACAACCGGCGCTCTCTCCCCACATTGCATCGCAGCGTTGTTGCCCATCATGGGTGTCTGCCAAAGCTGGGTATGTGGCACTTCCCCCTCAAGGGGAAGGGAGCGTTGGTTGCCTGGTGGTGCTGCATTTGTGTCAATAACTAGTGTCGGGTGGGAGGGGCGGGGTTACATATGGGATTTGGATAACTGGGGGTGGAAAATGGGTGAAAAATCAGATAAAATTTTATACATATATAAAAAAGGCATCTTGTAATTTGACCTAATACTCATAATAAAACAATGTCATGCAGAAGCCCTCCAAAATGTCAACATTACAGGAGAAGGAAGTTTCAATGAAAGTCAATGTAAAAATGTTTAATTCCAAGCCAATTTGGTGCATTTCTATTGGTCCAGATAGAACCATTTAACCTTCTTAGTAATACAAAATCAAACCTTTTACTTAAAACCCCTTTAAGAGTGTATGAAGACTCATAAAAAATAAAAGCATGAGGTGAGAAGTGCATGTAAATGGGCGAGTCCACCAGGTTCCGTTTCTTACTGTAAGAGCTTCTACACCCCTCATTTATTAAGACGCCCTTTAATGAATCTGAACGTAAACTATTGATATTTCAGGCAGCAGATTTTTCATAGAGAAACATTATTTCATTTGTCTGGTGTTCGATTTTTGAACTTTTGCAGGCGAGATGAATTCTACCCACCAATCACGAATGTCTCTGGCATTGGAATGGTGACCACCTAGCTGATGGATAGCTGGCGATGGGAATGGACAGAGTGTCTTGGACGTGTGTGGAGCTTAGCTGTGTTAATGGGTCAAGGCACTTTTACTGAAGACTTCCACTGAATCCAGCTGTTCTTCACTTTATTTAGAGAGTCCAGGTCCAGATCTGTGGACCTTCACCTGAGAGATCACTGATCATCTAACAGCTCTAATACAGAGCATCTCACTCCCCTCCACCAGCTGCTGTAGACCTGCTGCTGACACCAGTCAGGTTACGATATGGTTGAGATTAACCAAGGTTATGATATGGTTGAGATTAAAGTGCCAGGATAAAGGTTAGGATTAGGTTTAGGATTGATGTTAGGATTAGGACCAGGGTTTGGGTTAAGTTTGGATTGAGTCTAAGATTGATGGTAGGATTAGGGTCAGGTTTAAGGTCAGGTTTTTGGTTAAGATTAGGATTAGGGCCATAGGTTTTTAAGGTTAGGATTAGGTTTTAGGTTGAGATTAAGGTTATGGCCAGGATGAGGGTGAGGTTTCGTTAGGACCGGGGCTAGGTTTTGGGTTGAGGTTAAGGTTGGAATTAGGGCCAGGGTTAGATTTTAGGTTGGGCTGGGTTAGGTTTAGTGTTGAGGTTTGGGTTGGGATTAGGTTTTGAAAATGTCTGGGTTAGCTTTGGGGTTGAGGTTAAAGTTAGGATTAGGGCCAGGGTTAGGTTTTGGGTAAGGCTGGGTTAGGTTTTGGGTTGGGATTTGGGTTAGGATTAGATTTTAGGTTTTGGAAATGTCTGGGTTAGCTTTGGGGTTGAGGTTTGGGTTAGGATTAGGTTTTAGGTTTTGGAAATGTCTGGGTTAGCTTTGGGGTTGAGGTTTGGGTTAGGTTTAGGGCCAGGGTTAGATTTTAGGTTGGGCTGGGTTAGGTTTAGCGTTGAGGTTTGGGTTGGGATTAGGTTTTAGGTTTTGGAAATGTCTGGGTTAGGTTTTGGGTTGAAGTTAAGGTTGGAATTAGGGCCAGGGTTAGGTTTTGGGTAAGGCTGGGTTAGGCTTTGGGTTGAGGTTTGGGTAAGGATTAGGGCCAGGGTTAGGTTTTGGGTAAGGCTGGGTTAGGTTTTGGGTTGAGGTTTGGGTTGGGATTAGGTTTGGGAAATGCGTGGGTTAGCTTTTAGGTTGAGGTTTGGGTTAGGATTTGGGTAAGACTGGCTTAGATTTTGGGTTGATGTTAAGGTCCAGTCTAGGACCAGTGTTGGGGTTAGGTTCCGGATAAGTCAGCATTAGGTTCTGCTTAATGGAAGTAAGAAATTAAATCTACCTGATCAGTAAAGCATCATCAGAACATCACCAGAGGATCTTTACCTCTGTATTCAGACGCTGCACTGATCTGCTGTTGATGTGTTACTGATACTCTGTTAAGAGCTTATAAATCATATACAAATGCCCTCTCCAAATGAAGTGTTACCTTTTACTGCAATATTTACAGTCATTCTTATTTAGAAATTGCTGAATGTAGGCTGCTACATACCCAAATGAGACCAAATCTGCACCCCTGATGACTCCAAATAGCTCAATTCATTTTGACAGCAGCTGAGAGGACTAGAACATTTCTGTAGAGGTCTGAAAGTTATCCCATATTTGAGATGCTGAACATTGGTGAATGCAGTAAAAAAAAAACACAAACAAAGAGCTAGAACAAGAGCAAAAGAGCGAGAAAACGCATTTCCTCAAAGTTTTCAATGGAGTGCTCCACTAGAGCAAGCCAAACACGTCTTGATTTAGCATTCACCAAAATATTCTGCTGCCGTTTCAATCTTTTGCCCCGTCAGCATTCTCAAAAAGCATCCTTCTTCTCGCGTATGAATGCACGGTGCGCACCTTTGTGTGTTTTTCAGGTTCTTTTTTGGGGAAAAGCAACAGTCTTTGTTCCAGCAACCGTTTCTGACAGTGGCTCGCCTTGCTTATGGAGAGTGGCGAAAAGGGTAAAATTAAAAATCGCCTCTTTTAATGACCAGATGCAAGCAATCAGACCGATTGCCCTCATGCTAATTCCAAGCAGCCTTCCAGGACACCTCCCTGAAGGCAATCAAAGCCCTACAAACTTCAGGTAGCAGCTAATTACAACGCTGGGGGAAGTTATGAGGCTCGTTCTGCATACAGATTGACAAATTAACACCCAGTGAGGACGGGGAGCAGGAAATGCAAGCTGACGAGCCAAAGCGCCGTAGCTACGTTCTCGCTTATGAGACTCGACTGTAGCCGCTCGCGCTGATGCAATTGTTTATGAAAACTGTAATAAAGATCATGAAGCACTAATATTAGAGCAGCGGTGATCTATAATGAAGTGATAATTATCTTAATTGTGGAGTGTTAATCACTTTATGGATATTGTACAGCTGTTTATATCTAAGAAGCCTGGCACATGACGAGATCTGAACAAGCATCTATTTGGAGGAAACTGCAGCACCTCAAGGCTTCAATTTGAAACAGTTAGGAAGCTCGATGGCTCAGATGGCGGAGAGTATTCTGTAAAACTGTCAATGTGCCTGTGATGAGTTTTGTGAACAGCATAACAAACAGGGTGGAGCTTTAATCCTTTAACACAGGAAGTTCCATTATTCTGGAACTACAGGGACTTCTGTACAAACCGGTGGGGCTAGTCTCTGGTAATAGAAACAACAGGCCAATGGCCATTTGAGTGGGTAGGTGTGCTGTTATGGGTAGGAAGCTTTACAGTTCACATATAGAAATGAGTGAACAGAAAATTCCACTAATTGTTTTGTAAAGGAAACGGTTGCTGCAGTGTAGAGGACAGTGGATATGGCAGTGCATTAGAAGTAAAAATATGTTTGCATTAAAACCACATTATTGACCTGGCTCATAATCAACTTACCAAACCAATCAAATCTACCAACCAATCAAACCAAGCCACCAAAACAAGAAAATCAACCAATCAAACCAATCTACCAAAACAAGAAAACCAAACTAACCAACCAAAACAAGCAAACTTACCAATTAAACCAGGCTACCAAAACAAGAAAACCAAACTAACCAACCAAACCAAGCTACCAAAACAAGAAAACCAAACTAACCAACCAAAACAAGCAAACTTACCAATTAAACCAGGCTACCAAAACAAGAAAACCAAACTAACCAACCAAACCAAGCTACCAAAACAAGAAAACCAACCAAACAATTAAACCAAGCTACCAAACCAAGTTAAACAATAAACCAAACTCCTTGACTGCCCTGTGCAGACTCTTAAAAATAAATATTCCTCAGCATCAGCAAACCAATCAATCAAACTAAACCAAGCTACCAAAACAAGACAACCAACCAACCGATCAAACCAAGCTACCAAAACAAGTAAACCAACCAATAAAACCAAGCTAACCAAACAAGAAACCCAATCAACCAAAACAACTGAATCAACCCATCCAAACAAATCAAACCAACCAACTAAACCAAGCTGCCAAAACAAGAACACCAACCAACCAATCAAACCAAGCTACCAATACATGCAAACCAACCGAACCAAGCTACCAAAAGAAGAAAACCAATCACCCAATCAAACCAACCAACCAATCAAACCAAGCTACCAAACCAAGCTAACCAATACATGCAAACCAACCAAACCAAGCTACCAAAAGAAGAAAACCAATCACCCAATCAAACCAACCAACCAACCAAACCAAGCTACCAAAACAAGAAAACCAACCAATCAATCAAACCAACCAACCAACTAAACCAAGCTGCCAAAACAAGTAAACCAACCAATTAAACCAAGCTACCAAAAGAAGAAAACCAATCACCCAATCAAACCAACCAACCAACCAAACCAAGCTACCAAAACAAGAAAACCAACCAATCAATCAAACCAACCAACCAACTAAACCAAGCTGCCAAAACAAGTAAACCAACCAATTAAACCAAGCTAACCAAACAAGAAACCCAACCAACGAAAACAACTCAATCAACCATCCAAACAAACCAACCAATCAAACCAACCAAACCAAGCTACCATAAGAAGAAAACCAACCAATCAAACCAACCAAACCAAGCTACCATAAGAAGAAAACCAACCACCAAATCAAACCAAGCTACCATAAGAAGAAAACCAACCACCAAATCAAACCAAGCTACCAAAATAAGAAAACCAACCAATCAATCAAACCAACCAACCAAAACAATCAAACCAACCAACTAAACCAAGCTGCCAAAACAAGAACACCAACCAACCGATCAAACCAAGCTACCAAAACAAGTAAACCAACCAATTAAACCAAGCTACCCATAACATGCAAACCAACCAATCAAACCAACCAATTAAACCAAGCTACCAAAACATGCAAACCAACCAATCAAACCAACCAATTAAACCAAGCTACCAAAACATGCAAACCAACCAACCAAGACAAGCAAACCAAACCAACCAACCAAAACAACTGAATTAACCATCCAATCAAACTCCACGACTGCCCTGTGCAGACTCTTAAAAATAAAAGCTCCTCAGTGCTTCAGCATCTGACTGTAAGGTTCCTTAACAACCTTTTAATTCGTCGAGACCCATTCCATTACGGTTCCTCACAGATCCGTTCTCACAGAACCCAAAACCCTTCTTGCAGCCTTTTAAGGCGTGTGCAGAGAAAGTGGGTGAAAGAGTGTAAAGGGTGCCGTCAAACCACCAGGACTTTCTGACACAATATGCGGCACCAAATCCGGAGCAACCGGCTCCATATGGGCTGCGGTGCGTCAGGAGCGTAGCGTAAACAAACACCTATTCAATATTTCATCCAGCCAAAATAAACAAGCGTTTCTTCTTGCTCTTCTCAATTGTAACTTATTCATCGCTTCATCCGAAATCAAAAGCGACTTTCTGAGCTTGGTGGGACGAGCCGGGCCGTGTAAATTATTCAGCTTTGGGTGCCGTGCGTCGTCTTCCCCTCCCCACGTGGCCTCACTTCTGATCTATTACTGTAATAAGACCAGAGTGCCTCACCTATTCCTTCTCAAGCTTTACACATCTGCCTCGCCGAGGCTCCCCTCATCCACAGAACCGGGTTTGAGAGGGGTCTAACGCTGGTGGCAGTAACGCTTTAGATGTTACACCAATATATCACCCAGCAGCTTCTGTCCAGGGCAATCAGCAAAGTCTTGATGATCTTTTAAGAAGACTGGGTTTGTTGGGTGAATGAAAGGCTATGCAAACCTGAGCCCAAAACCTGATGCAACAGCACAACACATCAGCAATAGACTCACAGCTGCATTACTTCAAACAGTGCAACCTGAGATAGTTCCTTCCCACGGCCATCAGACTCTATGGATCTATAATGAGTTACCCTACAGCTGAGGAGGTACTGGCCTACTTCACACTGACTGGCTGTGAGCTGGTAGGCATAGGCACTTTATTGAGTACAGTATTCTGCTAAATACCATGTGCCTATAGAGTTGCAGCTTGAGGCCTGAGCCTGAGGTTAAAAATAAATACTTGAGTACTGTACTTTGTGTCTTATATTTTTGACTAGTCGTATTTTACTCATGTTTTATTGAACATTTTTGCATAAAAGTCTTAAAAGTCATAAAATCATTTTCATTTGGACCGTTTCCCATATCAAAAACCATGTGACCACTTCACTTTTAGCTTTTGTCAATCATTTGAGTTGCAGCACATTTTCATTTATTGTTTTTTTATTAAAATTAAGTGTATCTGACTTGCTAAGATATCAATCTTTGCAGTGTGTGGCATCTTACTGCACTTTATTCATCAAAAACTTCCATTTGCATTGCATTGTTTATCTGGTCCTAAATTCATACGTGATGAATGTTTTTGTACACACTTCCTGACAAAATAAACGTAAATCATTAAACCTGGCTATATATTACCATGTGACCATCTCTTTTTTTGCATCTGTCAATCATTTGAGTTGCAGCATGTTTTAATTTATTGTTTTTTTTAAATTAAAATTAAGTGTATTTGACTTGCTAAGATATAAATCTTTGCAGTGTGTGGCATCTTTTTGCACTTTATTAACAAATGTGCTCCATATATATATATATATATATATATATATATATATATATATATATAGAGAGAGAGAGAGAGAGAGAGAGAGATATATCTCAAAATGTTTGCTACTCTTTGGATGCCCCCTTATTTCTAACCCCCTTGGGCAGATATCACAACTTCTAAAAACTTGTATAGCAAGGTAAGAGACTAATATATATACATATATTAATATATACATACCCATGATTGTGGGATAGACATGGGAGTTAGGCCTGTATGAGCCTGTATGACACGTAGGCCGTAGCTTGTGCTTCATATGATCTGGCCATAACTTTTAGTGACAGTCTTAGTGGATGAACATGTCTCCAATTTATCTGTTGTTTAGACTCGGCGACCCAAGATGTCATGACCGTTCTTGGGGCTCAGAACATATCTCTATATCTCTTTTCAGTGTATATATACTCTGCCTTTCTGACCAATAAGCGGGAAATCATTTGAGTACAGACCTGTCTCTGTCATTCTTTGAGTTCCCCTCAGCTGGGGCTGTAGAATCGGAAAGGATGGAGGGCTTCATGCTCTAGTATTGAGATGGAATCAGAACCAGACTATCAACAGACGGTTCTAACATGATATAGTGCCTGCAGTGCTGCTAGGAAGCTTGTTTGCTTTACAAGTTTCTGCAATTCTGCATAAATTTGACCCAAAACATATAAAACATATAATAATAATTATAATAATATATTTATATAAATTTAGTGATGCTGGTGGGTTTCCTTGCAAGAACTGCTCTTCTCAGGTCTATTCAAAGCATTTCTCCAACATTATGATCTGGACTTTGATTTGGCGATCCCACAATGTCGGATTTCTCCTGCTTTTACCATGTGATTGTAGACCTCCTTGTGTGCTTGGGGTCGTTGCATTGCTTGCTGCATGACCTACTTACGGTTAACCTGCAGTTCACAGACATTCTCCTGCAGAATCTACTGCTTAAGATCCAGTATCCCTCCTCCTGGACCTGATGCAGCAAAGCAGCCCCAAACCACGATACCACCACCACCATGCTTAACAGTTGTGAAGCTGATGTGCTTGGCTCTTCTGTTTCCACTAAAAGCAAAAAGCCAACAGGCTGATTCCGGCTGATCCAAGAGTCTGATTGATGGTGCTTGACTCATGAACATTGACGTTACTCAGAGGAGGTGAAAACCGTAGGTCGTTACACGTTTCTCCCGAGTTCTTAAGAGGTTTTTTGTTTTTTTGCTGGATGACCACTTCTTGAGAGAGTAACAGTGCTGCTGAATTTTGGAAAAGCCCTCACAGTCCACTGACTGAACATCACTGGAAATGTGTGAGTAGTATCTTAAAAATGCTGTATGTAAGATGATGCAAGAATATCACAGAACTAGAAGCGTTCTGTGAGGAAAACAAGTAGAGAGTCTCTTAGCTGGATAGAAAAAGAATTTGGAAGCTGTGATATCTGCCCAAGGGCGGGGGAGGGGGGTCAGTAATGATTTAGTAGGGTGTCCAAAGAATAAGAAAGAATTTCATATTAAAAATATAGATTTTTAAAAAGCAATATTATTCATCACTGTATATATGTATTAAAGCCATGATATATATATACACATTTTTTTTCTTTCCCTCCATCGACCCTGTAGCTGCTCAGTACACATTAAATATGTGTGTGTGTGTGTATATATGTATATATATATATATATATATATATATATATATATATATATATATATATATATATATATATATATATAAATAAATGTCCATTTTTGGGTTTTCCCTGGTTTACACCCTGTAGCTGCTCCGTACACTGAATAATTCTGTTAAAAAGTATATATATATATATATATAGACTCTTTTTGGAAGTTGTGATCCCTGTATTATCTGCCAAAGGTGGTTAGTAATGATGTAGGGTGTCCAAAAAATAACAAACATTTTGAGATATATATACACATATATATATATAAGAGGTGCATATCTAGGGGTGGCAAAGTAGGGAGCTGATATCAACTTATTTATCTTCTTAAAGCAGGTAAAACAAAATGAGTAATACGTTGAATAATCTTCTAATATTCTTCCAACAATGTAAAAATGAAACTAATATCAGATATGAGACGAGAATGAAGCGGATTTGACTTGCTAAGATATCAATCTTTGCAGTGTGTGGCATCTTTCTGCACTTTATTCACAAATGTGCTCCATTTGCGTTGCACTGATTGTTTATCTGGTCCTAAATGTATAGGTGATGAATGTTTTGGTCCACGCTTCCTGACAAAGTAAACATAAACCAATAAACCTGGCTATATATTAGGAAGCCTAAGAGATAAATGTAGCTGGTGTTGCGTTGCAGCACTGCCCGTGCTCAGCCTGGAAAGATCAATTTAAAGAAGAAAAAAAAACACTGAAGAAATCCAACACAGCCATTCCTCAAACAATGGAGAGTGTGTACAGAGCTGGCAACAGATGGCAGTAAAACATCATACTGTGGAGACTTCATAGTAATACACGTATACACACACACACACACACACAAACACACACACTGCGGCTTTAGTGATGGGTGTAAAAAAAACAGAAACACTGAAAATAGAGGAAGAAAGAGCTATTTTCTGCATTGCATTCCCAGAGTCCTGCAGGATGGGCACAAATGTCAACATCAGAGCAGATGTAGGCAAACTGTGACCTCCTTCAACCTCCACTTTCCAAACAGCCATGGATGTTGTTGAGGTAAGAAGGAATTCACGTCTCATGCCTGACTATAAAGGACGTCTAAATAGGCCAACCCCCCTTTCAGCACTTTTTGGCTGGGTCTTACCCAAACCTCTTCAGCTTATCTGAGAGCAGAATGCTGCAGAACATTAGGCAGAGCATCCTGAAGCCCACCTGCTGCTCAGTATTATTCATATTCATATTGCTGTCATGCATTAACCTCCAAAACATCTCCAAAAAAGACGGCGGCGTGAAAAGATTTTATTCCACATCATTTTGGAGCATTTCTATTGGCCGGTTGACTTTTCATGGCTACATCGTTGTTGGAATAAACAGATCTGGACCACTCTGAGGGAAAGAAAGAGGGGGATGGGAACAGGGGTGGGGATTATATATGATATAGAGAATTGTATCTTTATGTACGCTACATACGACAAAAGTATTGGGACACCTGCTCATAGTATTAAGAAGAGGAACTGTCTCTGCTGTCCTGAAAAGAAGGCTTTCTATGTAAAGCACTGCAGAGGACGGTTTCCCAGACTAAATTAGGGGCGGTTCCAGCAGGTAGCCATAACATTAAAACCACCTGCTTAATACTGTGTGGATCCTCCTTGTGCCATCAAAACAGCTCTGACCCAACAAGGTCTGGACTTCACGCCTCTGAAGGCGTCTTGTGGTATCTGGAACCATCAAGACGTCAGCAGTGGATTCTTTAAGTCCTGTAAGTTGTGAGGTGGGACCTCTATGAGCCAGCTGTCCTTTCTTGGAGCACTTCTGGTAGACACTGCGCACCACTGCACAACGGGAACACCCCGCAAGGCCTGCCAGATGTTTTGGAGATGTTCTGACCTGGTTGTCTTGAACGGCACAGTTTGGTTCTTGTCAAAGTGTCTCAGATTCTTATGCTTATGCATTTCCCCCCTGCTTTTAAAACCAAAGAACTGACGGTCACTTGCTGCCTAATATATCCACCCCTTGACAGAAGCCACTTTATCTGCCCCTGGTTTAAAGGCATTTAAACCGTTAGATTAGTTGATTAATTTTATAATAATTGATAAGCTAATTGATTATAGAAATGATACGCACCACTACACTATATCCAGACAAATGTGCATAGCTGGTCCCAGGCTGTTTACTCTGCTTTACATAAAAAGGAAATAATTACATCCGCCAGGGACCCAAAGATCAGCAGTAATAAAGGACATAAATGTAGTAGAATGCAGTGCCCAATGCTTGTTGACCTTTGCCACAGCCTGAATGGAAATGTCCCTCTCTTTCTCACACACACACACAAACACACACATATATTGAGCACAATACGCTAGAGGAAAAACAGGCAGACTACACAATATGCCATGTAACCTAGTTGTTAACCCGTCTGTTCAGCGGGCCGATATTAGCCCATGTTAGATTATATGTGCTTTCACAAGCCTTCCGGCTAGATGCTGGAGAACGGCTGGCCGCATTTGTTCAACTTTACATGCAGTGTAACAGCAATCCGGCAGGCCCAGATACAGCATCCACAACACAATGCCCAATGTGGTTGGTGTGGCGCAACAGATAACACCACTACCGACCAGTGAGCTACCACAACATGTGGGAGACTGGGGTTCAATTCCCGGTCTGGGTGACTGTGCTGTGCTATACCAATAAGAGTCCTTGGGCAAGACTCCTAACACTACATTGGCCCAACTTTGTAATATGAGTACCCCTATAAGTCGCTCTGGATAAGAGTGTCTGCTAAATGCCATAAATGTAAATGTAACCGGGCCCAACCAGTACAAATTCTTTATCACTGATCCGAGATTCTACTATATACTATATATTACCAACAATCCACCAACAGAAAACTCCCATTATTTCCGTCTTGCGCCCAATGGCTCCAGACCAACTGCAACCCTGATTAAAAAGAAGTAGAAAAGAATATGAATGGATGGATGAAATTTCTCCATTAATAATTCCCATTAGCTTTTTTTTTTTTTTTTTTTTTTTTAGCCTATCACATGACCCCACCAGGGCTTCAGCCAAGACATACGACCACATTCTTCTGAAGTGCCGCTAAAACACCATCATTCGACAGCTCAACACGCTTGGAGGAGAACACTCAACACCTAGCAGAGGTCAGTGCTGGCTACCATGTGCTAAGTGATGGGGAGAGGAAGGGTCATCAGTTATGCTCTCTGGGACTAAACTTGCCATCACCTGATGATGATAATAGGCATGTATTACATTACTATCATCATCATCATCATCATATCACATCATCTTACTGAAGATGGGGTCAACCCTTTGACTGTTGCGCCACCCCAGATACTTCGCATTAGTATTAGCTTCGCATTAGCTTAGCATTGTTTGTTGGTTTCTGTTAATCATCTCTCAATTTTCTAAATTTTACTAAAATATTTTAATAAACCTGATTCTATTTGTTTGGATTAGTTTTGTTAACTTATTCTTTTTTATTTATTTATAGCACTCGACAAAAATCCTAAAAATACTAGACATACATGGTAATCATATTCTAAAACATCCAACTGCTAAGAGACTGGCAGTACATCCCCAGAACCTCAATATTGGCTGGTTATATCATCATCCAACCAATTTCTATTTTGGGGTCTAATCCTCAACAAACTGGGCGTATTGCTTATCGTCTGCCACAGATCCGTCTACCTGAAGTGTGTTTGGTAGGCCACAGACTTGACATGGATTGCACAGACGAGACTACTTACACACGCCCAGTCAAACTGCGTTCACCAAGCATGAATTAATAAAATAAGCAGATGAATAAAAGATCACGCTTCGAGTGAAGTGGAAGCATCAAACAGTCAGAATGGTGTAGTGCGCCTGGATAGGAGTAAGAAGTAAGGTGTGAGGTTTCTGATGTTCTCAAGGTAAGGAGCGTAATACTAAAGAAAGGCCAGGTTTGCCTGTCAGAAAGGAACGACACAAAAGATGCTGTAAGGTTTGATTCTCTTCTCTCTTCTCTATCTGGGAGTTTCTAGATGAACTGGAAAAAAATATACATATATTAATTTACTACTAAATATAATGAGGTTCTGTTATTAGCTGGGTTCATAATAATCTTATAGAGATTGTCCTGTGGGTAGATCAGGTATATCGCATATGGAAATCTGATTTGGCCACATATGTGGACCATACGTGTATTTTTGATTGATAGGTTAAAAAAAAAAAAAAAAAAAAAAAAATATATATATATATATATATATATATATATATATATATATATATATATTTATATATATGTAGTATCTATATGTAGATAAGAAATTATCTATTATGATACCTTTATATAATAGATTTATGACATATATACACAATTGTTGTCCCACAAAAATGTTATATTGTGTTTTTCAGATGAATGGACCAATAGAAATGCTCCAAAATGACTAAATAAAATATTTCTACACTAACTTCCACTGAAAAGAAAGAAAAGCAATATGTATTTCTACTCAATGGCATTAAATCAATATGATGAACACCAGCAGCAAATATATAAATATGCAAATTAGATGCTGTTTTAAGGTTGAAGTTCCCAGTTTTCTTAGCTGTAAATCTTAATTCCCCTCAATGCAAAAATAAAGGTGACAATTAATCTCCATTGAGCTCCGTCTAATTCCTACGATGATTAGCTTAGCAATCTTCCCCACATTCGATATTTGTACTGGCTACATCTTATGATTTGTATTGATGTACATTTTTTAATCAATGCATCAACCAGAACTGATGTGCTGGCAGACTTCTGCAGGAAGTTCACCGCCTTCCTTCCTTTCTCTTCTACATTCCTACATGATCAAACAGACGATATTGGACAGCCGATATCAAACCGATACACAGCCAAGCTGCTGGACATGCCAACAGGATAGAACAATCGTGCATTGCTGGCTGCCCAGTAGTGCATGGTTCTTGGTGACCCATCTCTAACCGAGATGTTGCCAAAGGCTTCGTTTTGCCATAATTGTGGAAAAGAGGCTTCCAGTACAAGACTGGAAGTCAGACTGGGCTCCTTCTCTTGGAGATTGGCATCTTTTATTGAGAAGAGCCAAACTCTGTAAAAGACAATCGAACAAAACCACATTTCAAACTGAACAAATTTCTGACTTAGACTAAAGGCCATTAGGATTAGCTGGAACCAGTCAACTATATATATTTGACACATGTTTTTACTTTACTATATAAACACACACACATTATATAAATAATAATAATATTATATTTGTGTATGTATAATGTATATAATATTATATATACATAAACACATATATAAATATATATAGATACACACATGTATAAATATATATATGTATATATACACTTATGCATATATATATATATTTATATATATATATTTAGATAAGTTATATATTTAGTAATAACAACTATAAAATGCATTAAAAGATTATAACAGGAACAAATACATAAATAATGTATATAATTTAGTTCCTAATTATAATCTTTTTATTACTTTCAAATACACACACACACACACACACACACACACACACACACACACACACACACATATATACGCATACATTACATAAACATATATATGTATACACACATGCATATATGCACACAATTTATATATATTTATACATACTTTATATACTGTATATTTAGATAAGTTATATATTTAGTAATAACAGCAGTTATAAACACTTCTTATAAAATGCATTAAAAAGATTATAAATAGGAACAAATGAATAACATAAATAAATGTATATAATTTAGTTCCTAATGATAATCTTTTTATTACATTTAAAAATAAAGTGTTTCATCAGTGATATCATCTAAAAATATATATTATTTTTTCCCTGAAAAAAATATGATTATGAAAATAGAGTAACAATAAATTAACTATGGATACAAATTTGACCAAAATTTCACTTTCACTTTTTCATACCATGAAATAAATGAGTATGTCTAATTAATGAAGCCTGTCGTTATACACCTCTCAGTTTTAGAACATTACGTAGAACAAAAAAAAAAAATCATTACCACCGATCAATAACAAATATTAAACTGATACTGAATCCAGATCATCTTGTTACCGGCAATATAATTAATAGAGAAATAAAGCAATAAAAAGACAGCAGTTACTACAGAGTACAGATGTTGTTATGCATGTTAAATACAACATTAGGGAGGAAACTGCTACACGTGTTCATTATGATGATGATTAAGAGTAACTCTGTTTCCCGTCATAATACGACTTCATGAATAACAATACGTATGCTGAAAATCCATACATAACCAAGGATGCTTTATGGTGCTTGTAGCTTTAAGTGCAGCGTGAGACCCAAAGCTACATGCCGTCATCAGTCGAAAGGAAAACGGTGAACTATGTAAATGTAATACATTTGATGTGATGCAATTACTCTGCAAGCTCAATGCGAGCGATTTGAAGAGGAGTTCTGAAAAACAGGCACTTTGCATGTGTTTGAATGAATAAGTGGTCCACGTGCAATGCCGTAGTCGGCAGGGTCGCCGCAAAATGAGCCATCTGACATGGTTTTCAATCTGCATTCAGCTGCTGAACGTCTCCAATAATTCTGTGGGTCTCATTTATAAACATAGACGTCCAAAGCACCAAAAAGACTCAGCACGGGGACGGCCTGAGAAGATAACTCCAACCACCTCGCTCCTCATCCAGTTTAATCATGGCTGGGATTAGTGGTGCTTTCTTAGGCGATAAGCAGGTGCTCCAACTGCCGGTTCCTTTGCAACCATGGAAGACCATAGGAGACCATGAGAATCTCTAGTGAGATTTCCAAAAAGAACATGAGGGACGGCTTCATTTGGCTTGTGAGGTGTTCTTGGAAGGACTTCTCTTGGAAAGGAGACTCGTGACCACTGAGTCATTTAGAAGGACAGTGTGGAGAGAGAGAGCCCGCCAATTCTCAGTGCCACTCTGCTCTCTCTCCCTAGACAGAGGAACACCTCATGTTTGATACCCTACTACCCTAGTACCCTACTACCTACTACCCTAGTACTGTTGTACTGTTCCCACATGCAGGATGTCTGCATCTAATCCATAAGGGATATAAATCCGCCCCCACCATTGCTTACCATACATGGTCTACATGGCGAAGACACAGCTGGACCCCTTAACATCCCGGTCACATACAATGGAAAGTATGTCCAGCTCTAAAACAAGCTGAAGGTGCACGTATTTGTGTCCTCCGCATTTGACCCATCTGTGGTAGATGGGTCATACACACACTAGTGAACTAGGGGCAGTGAGTACACACACACACCCAGAGCGGTGGGCCGCCAACTCCAACGCCCGGGGAGCAGAGAGGGTAAAGGGCCTTGCTCAAGGGCCCAACAGTGGCAGCTTTCCAAGCCCGGGAATCGAACTCACAACCCTGTTATCAATAGCCTGGAGCTCTAACCATTGAGCCACCACTGCCCCAACTCCATACCATTCCCTCAGGTCTATCAACATCTGCATAGCTACACCCAGTGTTTACCCTTCATCTGAGCCGTACAGCTGATTGCCACATGTAAAGTCTGTTGTAATTCGGAGCTTTGGAGAAACTGCTGTGGAGGCCAGGGTCAGGATTTTAAGTCTAATGGGCGTCTACAGGAGAACACAGCAGATGAGGTACATGGTACCTATAAAAAAAAGGGGAGCTCAGAGCAAGGAGGCGAGGAATTTCCATCACCAAAAGCATCCAAAACGAATCACCAATCAAATCAAATAAAAAGAATCCCGAATCAAATCCATCAAATTCTCGTCCCCACACGCACCAATAAGCGATCGCTCCCTCCCCCTCGAAGCGCCGTAATGGGGTCGATGAGCTGCTGACAAAGTAATTGGGGAGCGCAGATTTGACACTCCACTCAGCAGAGGAGGCGCTGCATTAAGATTCTGTCCGAGAGCCTCCTGGCTGACCTTGAATTGGCGGCTGCGTCATGCTTGATCCCATCAGATCTCGGCGGCTCAACCGGACTCGCGGAGGTGACCTCTCGCCGAGAAATCAAGTGGCAGAATTATTGATATTTGCCCAACAATGCTGAGTTTATTCCAACGGGCCTGATGGGAAGAGGAGATTAGAGGCAGCGCTACATGTCAATGTCAGGGGGTTGTTGGGTGGGAGGTTGTTGGGTGAGGGGCGGGAAGGGGGTTGAAAGGCAGAGCAACGTGGAGTGAGGTAGTTAATTATCTAGTGGGGCACTCGTTAAATCCTTGGTGGTCGAAGCTGGGACGCGGTAAAAGGGCCAATGTGCCTTTAACCGTCAGCGGCGGCTGCTAATTTCTTGATTAAATATTCAGCGGCTCCCCGCGTGTGTGATTAGACGGGTCAAGTGGTCCAGAAGTCATGAGCCTGATGAACGGTTATGTGACTAGAGGGTTCATATTATGGCTGTTGAAATTGGTCATGCAGTGTGAAAGCTAATTACATCAGAGGATTCATGCTTTTTTTAAGGAATCAACTCCAGGATCTTCTCAGATGGTCAATCAGGAGAACAACCTTTTAAGGTGCTGCTGTTCCATTTTAAGAACACTAGGGGGCCCTATTTTAGCGATCCTAAAGGTAAAGGTGCTTGTATTTGTGCAGCGTGTGAAATGTGTCCTTCGCATTTGACCCATCTGTGGTAGTAAACGGTGGGCAGCCAACTCCAGTGCCCAGGGCCTTGCTCAAGGCGGGCCCAACAGTGGCAGCTTGCCGAGCCTGGGTATCGAACCCACGACCCTGGCATCAATAGCCTGGAGCTCTAACCACTGCAGAGACACCACTGTCCACAGACGTATTACAGGTGGAGGAGGTGGAGGAGTCACCACCTTACCTCATCTCCAACTCCCCAACTCATCCAAAAAGTACTGGACGGAAGTCCACCATCCATCATTCCAGAGAACACAGTAGTTCCACTGCTCCACAGCTCCTCAATGCTGGGGGGCTTTATACCCCTCTACTAGCCCACGCCTGGCATCAGGCAGCATGGTGCCACTAGGGTCATGTATGTTTCATTAGTGGGTGCAACTTAAAGTAGCTAAATGCATTCAATATAAGGGGTGTCCATAAATATTTGGACATAGTGAATGTAAAGTAAATGGTTTTGAGTTGAAAAAGCAGCCCTGGATAGAATTCTCAGAATCAACATAATATTAATTAACATTAATAGTGATATGCATAAGGAAACCTTGTATCTCCTTAGTGGATCTCCAACTTCATAGACGATTTCATTTGAATTCATTTATTTCTATTGGTCTGTATTCTTTATGAAATGATACACTGTAACAGCATTTCTTTTGACTTGAAAATATCCTTGAAATTAGCAAAGAATATAATCCTAACTCTTCAAAAGTGTATGGAAAGTAAGTCTGGAATATTTTAATGTCAATTAAATTCTTTCAAAATCAAAATAAAAAAATCTTTATATTAATAAAAATGCATTAAATTTGGCCAAATACCATATTTCACTTAATTTGTACTTACATTATTATGTCCTACTAACCGAAAACAGTGTGTCATTTAAATTGGGCTTGTCTAAACTTTTGGATGTGACTGTAAAATTTGTATGCCTTCGCATTGCTGCCCAATTTATAACCAAAGTTGAATTATTTTGTTTTTGGGACCTGGACTAACTTCTTACTCGCTTGTTCTGGAGATGGCTGGCAGTTCTGTTTGGGAGGGCATTATGGGAACAGCCTAATTGATTGCAGTACAGTCAGCAAATCTACCTTTCCTAAAAAATAATAAATAGAACTAAGACAAAATAAGTGAACAAATTTGCTCAAATTTGTGTGACATTTTGCATATTTAACACACAATTTACTATTAATTCAAAGAATTTAACACAAACTAACAAAAGTATCTTTCCTTTTGTCTTTGAAATATCCATGAAATTAGCCAAGAATTTAATCGATATAAAAGAAATATTCCAGATTTACTGTCGATATATGATTTGGAAAGAGCATGCTGCTCCTAGGCTGGTCCAACTCAGCCTTTCAGTATAAGTCAATATCAAGCAGTGTTTCTCCAAAGAGGGCAAGTTTTTGACCTCCTTGACTTCCGGCTCTCTCCCACAGTCAAGCTTCACTACTGCAAACATGTTTATCTGACCAGTTCATCTACAACATAGAGCTGTTTAGCATGGAGCTTCACCAAGGTAAGTCAGTGCAGGAGGAAGCTGTGATTTCACTGCTTCCACACAAATATCTCAGTAAGAAGAATGAACCTCAGCTATGGGAAAGGTGGATTTGCTGACTGTACTGCAGTCAATTAGGCTGCTCCTATAACGCTCTAGCAAACAAAACTGCCAGCCATCTCAGGAACAAGCAAGCAAGAAATTAGCCATTTCCCAATAACAAAATCTTGCAAATTTGGCTAGAAATTAGGCAGCAGTGCAATTTTAAATCATATACAAAAGTTTAGACAGCCCCAATTTATGTTTTTTACAAATTAAGTTGACAGATTTGCTCAGAAAGTTAAATATGGCATTTTGCATATTTTAACTTTTTACATTTCTATTAATTTGAAGAATTTAACATATAAGAAAATTTGGACAGGCCTCATTATATGTTAAGATTAAATTTAATTTTACTTTAATTTTTCATTATTTTATGTTAAAACATCAACAAAACATTTAGTCATTTGGCCAAGGATGCACAAACTTTTGCGTTCAGCTGTATTCATTACCATGACATTAGATGCACTCAAGTCCAACACAGATACTACGCTTATGAGTCCTGAACATGTCCAGTACTGAGAAGACTGCTTACAATAGTCTTTAAACAAGTACTGATGGTATTTCCCCTTAAGACTGTTTTTATTTATAGTTGTAAAGTTTAATAAATGAATACTTTGTATTTTAAATGCATATTCTGCGTACTTATATCCCAAAGAATTAGGGCCTGGAATGCTTAAGCACCAGAGCAGCAGACTTTTTTAGGGGTGGTTTAGGGCTTAGACCTCTGGGTTACTAATCTGTAGGTTGTGGGTTTAATACCCAGGTCTGCTAAGCTGTTACTGTTGGGCTCATGAGCACAGCTTAAATCAGCAGTGCATCAGATTTCCATAGGCCAGTGGTGGGTCCGGGTTACTGGGAGCTCTGGGTTACTCATCACAAGGTTGTTGGTTTAATACCCAGATCTGTTAAGCTGTTACTGTTGGGCCCTTGAGCACAGCTTAAATCAGCAGTGTGTCAGATTCCCATGGGTCAGTGGTGGGTCCGGGCTACTGGCAGCTCTAGGTTACTAATCACAAGGTTATTGGTTTAATACCCAGGTCTGCTAAGCTGTTACTGTTGGGCCCATGAGCACAGCTTAAATCAGCAGTGCGTCAGATTTCCATGGGTCAGTGGTGGGTCCGGGTTACTGGGAGCTCAGGTTTACTAATCAGAGGGTTGTGGAGTCAATACCCAGATCTACTAAGCTGTTACTGATGGGACCTCAATCACAGCTCAGTCAGCAGTGCATCAGATTTCCATGGGTTAGTGGTGGGTCTGGGTTACTGGGAGCTCTGGGTTACTGATCACAAGGTCATGGGTTTAATACCCATGTCTGCTAAGCTGCCATTGCTGGACCCTTGGGTACGGCTAGGTTGTGGAGTCAATACCCAGATCTGCTAAGCTGTTACTGTTGGGCCCTTAAACAAAGCTCAGTCGGCAGTGCATCAGCTTACCATCGGAGGGTACAGCCCTTAACCCCTATGCTCTGGGGGTGCTGTAACATGGCTGATCCTGGCCTTCTAACATGGAACATGCAAAGAATTCCAGTGTACTTTACAAGGAAATGATGCAGGCCAACCCCATGACTAACTGCGACTTTACTGATGGATTTTTAACGCATTTGAAAGTAAACTGGAATATGTAGCAATATTTTTTTTTGCATTTCATGCATTAGTTCAGTCCTAAGCCCAATACTAAACAACAGCCTTAATTCCACCTCTAGACAAACCCTACTTTCTACAGTAATAATTAGCTCCAAATGGAAATAGCTCATATATGCATCACCTGACCTCCAAACATTGCAATATTTATAATGAAGATCTAAAACGCCACAATGTGGCTGTTCCCCTGATATCACTCAGTGTATTGCCGTTGATGAGTATGGTCTATAATTGGTCACCCTCAATTCTGGGACGCAAATATATTCATTTAGTGAAGCATTAAGAGCCAACTACCTAACTGCCTAGCATTAGATGAAGCAAATCTGCTAAAAGTCTGTTGCCTGGCAACCCCTGCTGTTTCTCTGTGGCGGGTCAGATTAAGGTCATTTAAACATATTATGCAATATAGCTCTGATTATGATAATGAAATCCATTTGTTCTATGATGACAACAAGCAGAAAGAAATCATAAAGAAGGTAATTGATTATTGTTTTTAGTAATCTTGTGAGAGGAGCCATAATTAGAAGCATTCGCTAAGGCTAAACACCTTCGGTTTTACAAGGTGGGGCAAGCAGTCATAAACACGAAATCCAGATTATTTTACTTCCGCCGCCTCCGTAATGGGGTAAAAAAAAAGACATTTCACAAGGCCAAGCACTTTAAAGCATGTTTATATCAGAAGTAATTAGGGACGGGGCTGTCAAAACAAATGAGAGCTCCATGAGAAGTAACCGCACTTTTGTCACTGCCACTTTGCGATTACGTAAGTCATACGGAAGAGAGACGCCCGGCGCACATGAAAAGTTAAACATGGCTTTGATGCCTCTCCCAAGACATCAAAACTCAGAGCAGCTAAAAATGAATCAAAAGGAATTCACATGATGAAAACGAGCAGCACAGCGTGTTCAAATTCATAAACTGCATTGTTTAAAAAGTGCTTAGACCCAATACCACGAAATAAAACCGAATCAAATATCTGATATCTGATTATTCAAACTCAAACGACACGTTAAAAATGGCATTTTGCATATTTTAACACACAATTTCTATTCATTTAAAGAATTTAACTTGTAAAAAAAAAGAAAATATAACCTATAACCTTTGAACGGACCACAATATGTCACAATATGAAACTTTCAATTACTTTAATTTAATAAAAAGTGAAAAGGGTTCTTTGACGCATAATACTGGAACCCTTTTTAGGACTGCATAGTACCAATGGGTTGGTGGTCAATCATAGACAAGAACCATTTAACCAGTCAATGACCACAATATGTCCCTAATTATAATTTCTTTAACTTTCAATTATTTTAATTTAATCTACGCAACACCAAGGGTGCCCAAACTACTGCATTCAGCTGTATTCAATATCATGCCATGAACACACTGGCCTACAAAGCCAAAACTGGACCGGCCAGCCCCTCCGTACTTGATGGCGATGGCCAAAAGCCGATCCACACCAAGAGCCCTTCCAGCTTCAAGTACGGCTCGGCTCGACCCGCCATCCTTTAAGATCCACGGAAGGAACGAGCTTCCCCTGAGTGTCCGAACAGCAGAGTCCAACACTCGCTGTCCTCAAACCCAGACTAAAGACCCTCCTCATCTGAGAGTACTTGGGTACCTAGGTACTCTGAAGTTAAACACTGTTAGCATTTGACCTTGTTAGCTTATCATCTCCGGTTCTAAACTAAAGAAGCATCTGTCAGACGCCAGACGTGACTTGGCTGATTGACTGCTTTGAGGTCAAAGATCAATCATGTTACTTTAATTTGTTCAACAAAGTGTTCCTTTAAGGGGATTATTAAACATATTAACTATAATAATAATAAATATACTGCAAGGGATCTCACTCCTTTATTGGATACAATGATACAATTGAATAATTATCCCCTTTAGAGACTGATCTTTCTTCTCATCCAGACGGTTTAAGACTACAAATACCTATAAATACACACCTCTACTGTACCCAGTGACCCCAACCCCCACCCCACCCAACCCAACCCCACCCCACCAAATGCTGTACAAACATACTTCTGCATTTGGTAACCTTTGAGAAAGTGCATGCTCATGTAAAACAGCCGGGCGTACCTGCGCCCCTTTAGAGTTGTTTACTGCAGATGTTTCCCCAGGGTTCTGATGCCCTTTTGGCCGCGTACCTCGCGACCGTTTGATGATCTGTTTGAACAACTATGTTAAGTGAATACTGAGGTTTTCTCAGGCTAATGCGCCTGTACTGTACTGCTTGGACACGTTCAGAACGGCTCTGAAAAAAAAAAGCTCAGATGTTGCGTTTTACTGTAGAAGTCACTGGACGCTGCTGAGTTCTGTGTAGAAGACTTTGGGCCGGTTTCCCAGACCCCGATTAAGGCTAATCTCAGACTAAGAAGAATTTTTAGAGCCGATTCACCATTGGCGCTGAGACTAATCTTAATCAGGCCGTAAAAACACTGTTCTTGTTTCTTTTGTAATGTTTGGTTATGTGTCCCCGTGCCTGACTAATGGTGTCAATCATGACGGGTACATCCCTGCCAGTTCCTGTCCATTTTAGGCCCCTTTTTGAATGAACTGGACGCATTTCATCTGCTGATCCAGATTAGGCCTTGGGAGGTCTGCTGATTTAGCCGTTTAGCCAATCAGACAGACACCCTACAGGTTCTATACAATACTAAAAAAGGTTCTTTAACTCCTAACACTATACTTAATGATTATAGTACCATTTTAAAGAACCTCATAAGAAGTTCTCCATCATAGAGAAGAACCATTTAACCAGTCATTGATCTATTTAAGGGGTTCTGTATAGTAGTCTAAAGGGTCCTTGACTCATAATACTGGAACCCTTTTTGGGGCTGCATGGTACCATGGCATGATACCATTGGGTTGGTGGTCAATCAAAGACAAGAACCATTTAACCAGTCAATGGTCCATTTAAAGGGTTCTGTATAGTAGTGAAAAGGGTTCTTTGGCTCATAATATTGGAACCCTTTTTGGGGCGGCATGGTACCATGGCATGGTACCATTGGGTTGGTGGTCAATCATAGACAAGAACCATATAACCAGTCATTGATCCATTTAAAGGGTTCTGTATAGTAGTGAAAAGGGTTCTTTGGCTCATAATATTGGAACCCTTTTTGGGGCTGCATGGTACCATTGGGTTGGTGGTCAATCATAGACAAGAACCATTTAAGCAGTCAATGATCCATTTAAGGGGTTCTGTATAGTAGTTGATTAGGGTTCTTTGACTCATAATACTGGAACCCTTTTTGGGGCTGCGTGGTACCATTGGGTTGGTGGTCACTCATAGACAAGAACTATTTAACCAGCCAATAAACCGTTTGAGCATCCAAATTGCTATGAGTTGTCAAGGCTCTATACAGGACCATTGTCTTTACTAAGGAACCCTCAAAGAACCCAATCTTAAGGAGTGTAGGCTTAATCCACAGTGACACGAGTGATCAGTGGTTCTACACAGGTTCTATACAGCAGATTGAGATGCACAACTCCGGAGGATTCCTTGAAGACCACATTAGGAGCAGCATGCTGACAAAACGTCACGTTTCACACATTCGCCTAGGCCGTCTTCAACTCCCGCTGAGCGCGCTCGTCAACAAAACCAAAAAGCCTGCACTTAACGTATTTCAGCAGGCGATTCTTTAATGCTTGCTTGTCTGTTAATAACAAAGCAGCAGTCTAGCGCTAACAGCAGCCTCACAGAAGTGAAAGTTCGGAATACCGTAGCCTCCAGCCAGACATGAGGGTGAG
This sequence comes from Salminus brasiliensis, assembly GCF_030463535.1. Lineage (NCBI taxonomy): Eukaryota > Metazoa > Chordata > Actinopteri > Characiformes > Bryconidae > Salminus > Salminus brasiliensis. The sequence goes on along the minus strand of NC_132901.1, from coordinate 25,814,548 downwards.
CTTGCGCCATCCAAAGCAGCCCTTTCGCGTTCTTTAGTCCTTAGTTCGTTATGAGCCTCTAAATAACCTATTCATTCCATCGCATCCTGCAAGCCAACCACCGTCATGTCAACCACTCCGAGCGGCATGAGGGGCGCTTCTGGCTGGATAAGCGAATCCATCTATGATCAGATCCATTGCTGCTACTGAACGGCTTCCTGCCCTGGTCTACATCGGCTGAATGACGAAGGCTGTCTGGTTGAGCAATGTCACCTAAATCAGGTGTCAAGTGATTGTTCTCTGCAGAAGATGCCAGATCTTCGCCTGTGGGCAAAATGTGAAAGGAGTAAGCTCTTCTCTGGATCAGCTCAACCTTAACATATGACACCCTACAGAGTCCAAGCTATAGCTGGAATCTAGGGCCATGCTCACACTGCCAGATGTTTTTAGCCTCATCGCAATTCAGATCATCGCGTAACTTACTTAACTTAGACAATATGGACAAAAGTATTGGGACACCTGCTTATTCACCATTTCTACTAGATTTTGATGGAGCATTGCTGTGAGGATTTGACTGCATTCAGTGACCAGAGCATTAGTAAGGTCAGGTGTTGTGTTAGATGATCACCACCTCACCTCATCATCCCAAACTCCCTACTCCCTACCTATTGCACTACACAGGTCATAGGGCATCTGGGATTCAGTTTATGTGCACAGGTGCCTACTGGGCATACACTACCGGTCAAAAGTTTAAGAACACCCCCAAATTTTGTTCAGCTGTCCACTGGCAGCGCTGCTCAGGCCAAGGCCTGTTAAGGCCTTAGCAGCTGCTGAGCTACAAGGTATCGTCACATGAGCCGCCCATCACACAAGCTGTTTTAATGACTCTCAGAAACCGGTCTTCTGATGCTGTTGTGGATTTTCAGACCTATTTAGCTTCACCACACACTGGCTTTACAAAAGCAGGGTAAATACTACGGTAGAGAGTGCAGTAACAGTCTGGTGAACACTGCTTTTACACTGTAAATTGATTTTATCAATTTTTAAAGATTAATGTTCTTCCATTGCTACAAAACAGGTCCATTAAGGGTCAATTTAATTTAAAAAAGTTATTTTGTCCCTCAAAAGCTGTGGCAGATTACCTAAAAAGCTGCTTACCTTTGTACCATTACAGGTTATTCATTGAAATTAAAGTGCTTTAATGACAATAAACGTATATAATCAGTAGTGTATAGGACACAGTTTGGCTATATAAGCTATTGGGCTGAATGTATGTAGTCATAGCATAGGCTCCTTCACTTGGAACGAGGCCTACATTAAAAAAGGCAGTAAAAAGCTGATTACCTAAAAACCTAAAAAGCGGCTTACCTTTGTATAATTACAGGTTATTCATTGAAATTAAATTACTTTAATGACAATAAATGACAATCAGTAGTGTATAGGTGCACAGTTTGGCTATAGAAGCTATTGGGCTGAATGCAAGTAGGCTCCTTCACTTTGGACTCTGAGGCCTACATTAAAAAAAGGCAGAAGAGTGGCCATGGCCTCAGTTTAAAGCTTCCAAACCATATTTATTAATTTTTCCACCTAAAATAACTATATTTTGAACATTTTTCTGCTTTATTTGCTCATGGTGTTTGAATTAAGGCTACAACCCTGAGGGGAAGTTTAAACTCCTTCACACTGCTGGCAGCCTTTACTTTACTCATGCTCATGAACACCACTCCAACCTTCCTCAACTAAAAAAAAAAAAAGCCTGTTTATCAAAAGCGAGGGGAAAAAAATCATCCTCCATGAATTATTCTGGCTGTGACGATGCTAAATATTCAGAAGGTACAACCAAAAATAGAACACAGCACCCACCTCACTGTTATTGGCACCACGGTGTTATTTGCAATCTCCTGACTGGCAAGGGCGCTCAAAACGTGGATGCCGCTGCAGCCCAGTCTGGCGGTCGGATGTCCATCTTGGAGGAAGACGTGTAGGAAGCGATCGCCGAAGTTCTGCTCCCGGGCTGAAAACACAAAAAAGACCATGCAATCAGTCACAGAATTTCACTACATGAAAAAATATCTCCTCACAAAAATACGCAATAAGGACAAAAGTATTGGGACACCTGCTTGTTCATTGCTTATTCTGAAATTTAGGGGGATTATGAAGAGTTGATCCTGCTTTTGTTGGAGTAGTTGCCTCTGCTGTCCAGGGAAGAACACTTTCTGCTAGATTTTGGAGAAAGAGCATTGCTGTGAGGATTTGATTGCATTCAGCAACAAGAAAAGGTAAAGGTGTACGTATTTGTCACTGTACAGCGAAATGTGTCCTCCATGTTTAACCCATCTGTGGTAGTGAACACACACACACAAAAACACACACACACACACACACACACACACACTAGTGAACGAGGGGCAGTGAGTACAAACACACCAGGAGCAGTGGGCAGCCAACTCCAGCGCCCAGAGAGCAGAGAGGGTAAAGGGCCTTGCTCAAGGGCCCAGGAATTGAACCCACAACCCTGATATCAATAGCCTGGAACTCTAACTGCTGAGCCACCACTGCCCCTAGAGCAGTGTCGGTGAGGTCAGGATGTTGGACGAACGTCACGCCACCTTCATCCCCAACTTGTCCCAAAAGTACATCCCAGATGTTTCCACTGCTCCACAGCTCAATGCTGGGGGGGCTTCATACCCCTCTAGCCCATGCCTGGCATTAGGCAGCATGGTGCCAATACGGGTTTCTATGTTTCTATTGGAAATATTTCCCATGTCAGCAATTGGTGCCACTTAAAGTAGCGGAAAGCATTCATTAGAAGGGGTGTCCACAAACTTTTGCATGTATATAGTGTACATATGGCTCTTTATGAAGCAAAAAGTGGTTCCTCAGAGGCATCACTGTGACAGGTCTCAGGAGGTGACTTCTCCATTGGTTTTGGTAGATGATGGGCCAATAATGGATTCCATAGACGTTCATTAAACCACTGCAACTGATATTCCATTAGCATTAATAAAAGAAGAAGTAGGTTACAGATACGCTCGGATTACCAAGAGCGATCTGGGGACTGCTTAGGCAATAAAAGCAAAGCAGGCGGATATGCTACAGCCATTTCAAATCCATCGCCGGTTTGGGCGCCCACCTGTCACCTTCCCTTTGCGGCGCTGCGTTTTGAAAACAATTACATTTCCTCCAGGACAGCTGCTCCCCCCTGTAACTCCCGTTTCATTTCCTCGCCATATTTCCTTCTCTCCCTGCTTGCGGGACAAAGAAATGACGAATTACTCCTCATTGTCCCAATGGCCCCGTTACCCTGTGCCGGGCCTAACGGAGCGTTCGTCCTCTTTGTCAGTAGCCGTCACCTGTTCTCCCCATCCACCTCCTCCACCACCACTCCTTCCGCCAGCCTCCCCCCACCCTCAGGCTGACAAACGCAGCCCTGGGGGAGTCTCTGGTGCTTGGCTCAGGCAGGGGGGGTGGATAAGTTGAGAAGGGAGGTAGCGGCTCTGTGGCTAGGATCTTATCATCAGCCTCATAAAATGAAATAATAAAAATAACAAAGCCGTTTATGACAATGCTTTGTTTACTTGCTGCTGCTACACTGTAAAGTTGGGGTGCCCCTGTTCAAATGACAGATGTATTTGGACATACTGCAAGCTTGTGCGCTAATGCAGACTGAAAAGGTACTTATTTCAACTGAGTTCCAAATTGGGGACAAAATAGTTTAAATAAAATAAGAAATAAAGGGCTTTTCACCTTCAGTTGAGAAAGTTATTCTAACCCAATGTATTGGAGTTGTTGTTACACACTGTTTAGTGTGTGAATTACATTAAACCTAAACTTTTCAATGTGTTCAACAAAGCTAAACCTTTAAATCAACCCTAAATCATAACCCTTACCCTTAAACCAACCCTAAGCCTAACCCTAAACCTAACCATACCCTTAAATCAACCCTAAATCCTAACCCTTACCCTTAAATCAACCCCAAGCCTAACCCTAAACCTAACCATACCCTTAAATCAATCCTAAATCCTAACCCTTACCCTTAAATCAGCCATAAATTCTAACCCTAAACTTAACCTTACCCTCATAATAATGGGTCTGATTCAAAAGTACATCAGGAAGCTTCTTCCAGAAAGTTCTTCCAACTTCATCCCGCTCGACTGCATCTTCTATAGAGTATGTCGTTCTAACTCAAGCCCAATGCTTAATCATTAATAATGTAGAACTGAATGGAGCTCATACAGCCTGTGTGTGGATCCTGCCCAATAAGGGTTCTAATCCAGCCACACAAATGCTTTTTGAATCCATGCTCTCAATGGTGATGTACCACCACTTTCCGATCTGCCGTAACGCCAAGACCACCTGCTTCATATAGAGTAGTTACCCGATGTGCCTCCAAAACAGCTCAGACACGTCGAGATATGGACCCCACAGGACCTCTGAAGGTGTCCTGTGGTATCTGAAACCACCAAGCCTAATGTCAGTTGTGAGGTGGGACCTTCATGAGCATCAGCGGGCCTTTGGCGACTGTGAGGTATACCACAGGGTGCGATGAATTCTATTCATTTCTCTTATACAGAAATCAAGCTCAAACCCTTAGTTCCTTATAAGGGCATGACACAGACTGGAATCCACCCACTAGGGTACGCCCTAAAAAATGGCTACAAAACGTTTTGGAGAACCTGGGCTAGTGTGGTACAGCTGGAGGTATAAAGACAGCCAAAGAGGAGCATAAAGTGACAAAAAAACAAAAACTGAACAGCCAACAAACAAGAAATAGATACCACAGAATATGCACAAATCACTGGAAAGTCTTTGGCGTGATGGCATGTGAGAGTCCTTGGAGCTGGTTGCTAATAGGTGATGGTAAATTAAGCAGAGGTATGATGTGTCTGGAGTTGAAGAGTTCCTAAAGGCTCAGATGAACTCATCACAGTCCACCAGACGAAGGCCAGCCCGCCAGACGAAGGCCAGCCCGCCAGACAAAGGCCAACCTGGCAGACAAAGACCAGTCCGCCAGACAAAGGCCAACCTGGCAGACAAAGGCCAGCCCGCCAGACAATTGCCAGCCCACCAGTTTTTAGCATGTAAAATCCCTTAATGGGCATGAAACCATTAGCTTCCCAGAAAGGACATTACAAAAAAAAAAAAAAAAAAAAAAAAAAGTACATGTGCTTGAAGAGCAATTCTCAAGCATCTCCTGCTTGGCTTCCTCTATTTATACTACTAGGCACCCCCTAGAACTCCCTAGAGCCCCCTAGTGGAAGGGAGGACAAAAATGCTGTAGCGCAAGGGCACTGGTATTGGGTGACTGGTTTGGTTACAAGACAACAAAATGACAAAGCGACCTCCCAGTATATTCAGAGTATTCAGCCTAGAGCAGTTCAGGCTCCCTATTCACACTGAAGTGGAACGAATGAGTGGGCCACTATACAGGACACCGTAGAGACTGCTTAACCTTACTGAAAAATTTATTAATTTATATATATGCTTGTGTAAGTCTAAGGAGACGTTCGATGACATTCTTTCCTATTAAAAATGATCTACACTAGGCCTAATACCGGAGCTCTTTAAGATGTAACCTGTTATTAAGATCTCCTTCACTAAAGATCGCACTTCAGCTTTAGTAGCTTTTGCTTTTTGAAAGAAGGCCCATTCAACTTGTTGAGTGCTCTATAGATGTCCAGAGAGGACTACAGTGTTCGCCCTGACCACTGGAATTAGAGTTGTGACCAAGCTGAGCTCAAATGAATAAAATGCATCCCACAGCAGCCACAGTAATGACTGCTCTGGCTGTAAGTTGACATTTAAATAACCCGTTAGTCATATGAGTCGTGTCTATAAATTGCAGACGGAGGTGGCAGCTGGGCCGGGTTCGGCCGTGTTATCAGAACGAGATTGCTCTTGATGTCAAGTTAGCAAATTCGTTTTTTTAACTCCACCCTGTCAGATTAGCTGCTGTGAGCACACCTCACCTGCCATTGGCTATCTGACAGTGTTTATCTCATGTCACTGGCTGTCATGAATTCCCTTTATAGATTAACAGTGGGGGGGTGGGGGGGTGGGGGTGGTGTCCTGGCTCGTCTTGTCATTATTTTTTCCTATCTTTCCTCTTAACCTCTTAACGGCCTTTGCCGTTATCGTAGCGTTCAGTTTAATTCAACACTCATATTTCTATTCACTTTTTTCACTGTGGTGAACAACAGTGAGCTTGATGGATGAACCAGGGAGTGAATTAAGGAATTAAGGACACCTTGACAGGATACCTTCAGAGGTCTTCTAGAGTCCACGCCTCGCCGGCTCAGAGCTGTTTGGATGGCACGAAGGGGGACTAAGCAATACCAGGCTGGTGGTTTCAATGTTATGGCTGATTGGTGTGTGTGTGTATATATATATATATATATATATATATATATATATATATATATATATATATATAAAAATACACACACCTCCCAGACCTGGACTAAAGCATCCGCCAACTCCTGGACGTGTGTTCCTGGACGTGTGGTGCAACGTGACGTTGGTGGATGGAGCGAGACATGATGTCCCAGATGTGCTCAATCGGATTCAGGTCTGGGGAACGGGCCAGCCAGTCCATAGCTTCAATGCCTTCATCTTGCAGGAACTGCTAACACACTCCAGCCACATGAGGTCTAGCATTGTCCTGCATTAGGAGGAACCCAGGGCCAACCACACAAGAATATGGTCTCACAAGGGGTCTGAGGATCTTATCTCGGTACCTAATGGCAGTCAGGCTACCTCTGGCGAGCACATGGAGGGCTGTGTGGCCCTCTAAGGAAATGCCACCCCACACTATTACTGACCCACTGCCAAACCGGTTCTGCTGAAGGTTGTTGCAGGCAGCAGATCACTCTCCATGGCGTCTCCAGACTCGTCACGTCTGTCACATGTGCTCAGTGTGAACCTGCTTTTATCTGTGAAGAGCACAGGGCACCAGTGGCGAATTTGCCAATCCTGGTGTTCTCTGGCAAATGCAATGCGTCCTGCATGGTGTTGGGCTGTGAGCACATACCCCATCTGTGGACGTCGGGCCCTCATACTTTCCTCATGGAGTTGGTTTCTAACCGTTTGTGCAGACACATGCACATTTGTGGCCTGCTGGAGGTCATTTTTCAGGGCTCTGGCAGTTCTCCTCCTGTTTCTCCTTGCACAAAGGCGGAGGTAGTGGTCCCGCTGCTGGGTTGTTGCCCTCCTATGGCCTTCTCCACGTCTCCTGGTGTACTGGCCTGTCTCCTGGTAGCGCCTCCAGCCTCGGGACACTATGCTGACAGACACAGCAAACCTTCTTGCCACAGCTCACATTGATGTGCCATCCTGGATGAGCTGCACTACCTGAGCCACTTGTGTGGGTTGTAGAGTCCGTCTCATGCTACCACGAGTGTGAAAGCACCATCAACACTGAAAAGTGATCAAAACATCAGCCAGAAAGCATAGGTACTGAGACGTGGTCTGTGGTCCCCACCTGTGTGGTCCCCACCAGTGTGTCTTGCTAATTGCCAATAATTTCCACCTGCTGTCTATTCCATTTGCACAACAGCATGTGAAACTGATTGTCAATCAAACAGAAGTTTGATTTACTTGGAGTTATATCGTGTTGTTTAAGTGTTCCCTTTTTTTTGAGCAGTGTACATATATATACTACATGAAGGTCAGTTCACAGATGGTAGAAACAGATACGTTTGTAGTCAAGCTGCTGTCTTCAACTGCAACCGATTTTCCACATGGTTTGCAGAAGGCAAAACCACCTCCAAGCTAGCGAGGACGAGCCAGGTGTAGCAGCTAAATCTAGTGCAGCAGACTAGCAGGGTCTTGGTGCTTGTGTTTTGTCTCCTAGTGCAGTTTGTTCTCCTGTCATTTCCCAAGCAGAACACTAGCTTGTGTTGCGGTGAACTTGTAGGCTACGCTAGCACGCTGCATGCTCTCCATGCACATGCGCGGTAGTCTATCCTATCCTATCAGGCTGACGGGTGCAGTGAATTTGCAAGTTCTGCACAAGATTAAAGGTGAAGCCTTCAAGACCCAACATGTTTGACCAGGCCTAACTAGACTCCAAACTAGACCCCTGTTCAGCAGACAAACTGCAAATGCACTAAAAAATGGTTTATCGTGAGTCTTTTAGCTACTGGTTCTCCAAACCCTCGTCCTGAAGGCAGAGGGCTTTTCCAATTCTTTAAAAAGTGGATGTCTGGTAGCAATCAGTCCAGCCGTAGAGAGGTTTACCAGCCTTCTAATTGCCATGTTGAAGGAAACTCTATCTGGGCCTTCTCCTGTAAGAACCACTGCTTTCACTGCTACGCTAGCATGCTGCATGTTCTCCGTGCACATGTGCGGTAGCCTATCCTATCAGGCTGACGGGCACAGTGAATTTGTGAACTCTTAAGGCGTGTTTTTTAAAGAGTGGTGTCCGTTCGCACATCGTTAAAACAACAATTAAGAAATTATCGTAGACAATACAGATCACACACCCCTAATATATAGCTTCAGTCCTGCACAGGTTCAATGGGGTGAATGGTCTGTTTTGAAACTTTTGGAACGGACTGTGTGTACAGGCTACATCAACATGCAGATCTGATATGGGCCCTTTAACACTTCTTTCTGAAGACTCCTTTTAGAGACTTCTTTTCAGGAGTGCACTTTGACTAGCCTCTTCAACAGTGAGAGAACAACATTCATTATTCAATTGCCTGCTTGATGGCGATGAAGTAAACAGAGCAATTACAGCTTGGAAACACGCTTCTTTGAGCTCCTGATGACTAATTTTCTTCATACAGCTTCGTCTTTGAGTTCCCGGGAGAAAGGATCAGCGCAGGCGTAATTTTCTTTTCTTTTTAGAGTTTCGCAGGAAATCCTGGTGACAGGGTCACCGATTTGTTTACGGTCACGTCACATCTGTGCAGACCCCAGCACGGACACGCTCGACACCTTTAGACGGCTCACTCGTCTGGTGATACAGATACAGACGTTGTGAATTCTCCTGCAGTCCGGATCCACCATCACATTAAACCCCAGCCACATCAGATATCCAGGTTTGGCGTGATTGACTGCACTCATATGTCATTAGCATGTCCAGAGTGACTTCCTTCTTAATCAGACGAAGCTGTAGACGGAAGCTCGGAGACTTTAACTCGGAAGATAGCTGCTAGACTCACAGCGTCGCAATGCAGGCGCTAATTCAGCCCTGTGTGTGTGTGTAAGAAAATTGCTGTTCAGGTGATGTTTAGCGTATATATTTGAACACTGGAGATCTATGGACAACCTGAACCCTGAACATTCTCTTACATACAGGTGTTTAATGACATTTTACCATACAGAACCACGTACGGCTGGATGGCATGCATACAAACACAGCTAGTAGTAGCAGCGGTGGGGGCAGTGGTGGCTCAGCGGTTAGAGCGCCGAGATATCGATAACAGGGTTGTGGGTTCGATTCCCGGGCTCGGCAAGCTGCCACTGTTGGGCCCTTGAGCAAGGCCCTTTACCCTCTCTGCTCCCCGGGCGCTGGAGTTGGCTGCCCACCGCTCTGGGTGTGTGTGTGTACTCACTGCCCCTAACACGTGTGTGTGTGAGTGTGTTCACTACCAGATGGGTTAAATGCGGAGGACACATTTCGCTGTACAGTCCACACTGTACAGTGACAAATACGTGCACCTTTACCTTTACCTTTACTAGTAGTAGCACCGGACAACACCACCGTCTGCCCGTGAGTTACCACAGCATGTGGAAGACTGGGGTTTGATTCCTGGTCTGGGTGACCATGCTGTGCTACACCTTGGGAAAGACCCCTAACACTACTTTGGCCCACCTCTGTAATACGAATAGCCTTGTAAGTTGCTCTGGAAAAGATGCCGTAAATGTAAATGGTAGCAACAGTAGTAGTGTTAGCAATACTAGTAGCAGTGGTAGAAGTAGCAGTAGTGGTAGAAGTAGTAGTAACAGCAGTAGTAGTAGCAGTACTGCTAGCAGCAGCAGTAGAAGTACTACAATTTAGCAGCAGTTACAGTAGTATTAGTAGTGTAATTAATAGTAGCAGTAATAGCAGTAACAGTAGTATTAGTAGTGTAATTAATAGTAGCAGTAATAGCAGTAACAGTAGTAGTAGTGTAATTAATAGTAGCAGTAATAGCAGTAACAGTAGTATTAGTAGTGTAATTAATAGTAGCAGTAATAGCAGTAACAGTAGTAGTAGTGTAATTAATAGTAGCAGTAATAGCAGTAACAGTAGTAGTAGTAGTGTAATTAATAGTAGCAGTAATAGCAGTAACAGTAGTAGTAGTGTAATTAATAGTAGCAGTAATAGCAGTAACAGTAGTAGTAGTGTAATTAATAGTAGCAGTAATAGCAGTAACAGTAGTAGTAGTAGTGTAATTAATAGTAGCAGTAATAGCAGTAACAGTAGTAGTAGTAGTGTAATTAATAGTAGCAGTAATAGCAGTAACAGTAGTAGTAGTGTAATTAATAGTAGCAGTAATAGCAGTAACAGTAGTAGTAGTAGTGTAATTAATAGTAGCAGTAATAGCAGTAACAGTAGTAGTAGTAGTGTAATTAATAGTAGCAGTAATAGCAGTAACAGTAGTAGTAGTAGCAGTATCAGCAATAACAATAGTAGTAGTAGTAGCAGCACAAGTGGTAGTACTGACAGTGTAGCAGTAGCAGCACGAGTAGCAGTAGTAGCAGTAGTGACAGTAGCAGCAGTAGCAGTAGTAGTAGTAGCAGTAACAGTAGTAGTAGTGGTAGTAGTAGCAGTAGTAGTAGGAGCAGTAGTAGTAGTAGCAGTAGTGTGTTAAACTGCAATCACTTATTTGTTGCAGTATTGCCACATTAACAGCTCTATGTGCTTCACAAGTTCTGCACAAGATTGAAGGTGAAGCAAAGACCCAACATGTTTGACTAAACTCCAAACTAGACCCCTGTTCAGCAGACAAACTGAAAATGCACCAAAAGATGGTTTATCGTGAGTCCTTTAGCTACTGGACCTCAAAACCTTCCAAAAGAGGCCTTTCCAATTATTTTAAAATAACAATAGCAATCAGTCCAGCCATAGAGGTTTACCAGCCTTCTAATTGCCATGTTGAGGGAAGCGTTTTTCTGGGCCTCCTCCTGTAAGAACCACTGCTATGTGCACCTCAACCTTTCTTCAATCGTCTCCAGCAGGCTCATTTTCTACCCCATCACCACTTAGGTGGCCATAGAAACGTATAGTTCATTAAGAGCATGTCAGTGGCTGTGAAATAAGAGTTCTGCACAAAATGAATGCGGTTAATGAATGTCATCTGTGTTGACCTTCTCAGCCACACATTGTTGGGATCTCTGAAAGGGTTTCTATGGCGAAATTAGATCAGGCGGGAAGCCCTGTGTGTGTGTGTGTGTGTGTGAGAGAGAGAGAGAGAGTGTGTGTGTGTGTGTGTGTGTGTGTGTGATATAAAATAAGGCCTATTCTATTCTCTAAGACTGAGAAAGGCTGGAGAAGGTCCAAAACACTGGAAAGGCGGAACGTGAACTGAGCTTGAACTGGAAAACAAAGAACTGCAGACGTCAAAGCGGATAGATCATGCTGGACCAGGACGGCTTGTTAGAAATGAGTAATACTCACTGTAAAGTATCGTTCCGTGGGCAGCCCTCGCTTTCACAGTGAGGTAAATGCTCACTACATCTCCGGCAGACGGTGCCTCAAAGCTTGAGTCCAGAGATGTGAGGGGCTGGAGCTCCAAGAACGAGGAACCGCTGAAGAAAGGGAAGAAGATGGAGGTATCTGAAAGGCAAAGAAAGGAAAGTAAACAAATGCAGATCAAATATTTACGACATCCCAACGTCCCGCACGCTGCCATTTGTTTGTTGCTGACTGAGCACTGCTGGTAAAAATAATGCCCTCCACTGTAATGTTGACATACTGAAAATTAAATTGTATGTACAGACTAAGCACACATACACACACACAGCAGGAAATTTGCTATAACCTTATTTTTGTCCTATAGCATATCTCTAAAATGACAACTTTCAATTGAAGTCATTGGAGCATTTCTATTGGTCCATTCATCATTAAAATTTTGACACAATGTAAAAAAACACAACACAACATTTACAATAGATCATACAATGAAAATGTTATAACCTGTTATTATTTTTGGATTCCTAATTTTACCCCATTTTCTACCCAATTGGCTGGTTCATGTCCTGCAAGATCTAAGCTGCACATTCTCTCACCATGCTTTTCAGTAGGGATATCACAATCTGACCCAATGGACCAGGATTGGGGCCGATCCAGGCATATTTGAATGGATTGGGTATCGGCTATTTTAATCCCAGTTCAGTTCTGAGTCTTTGTTTTAACCACAGTGTTCAGAGCGCCATCTAGTGTCCTCAAGCCTCCATTAACGAACAATATTGCCATTATTGGCAACAGCAATTTTACCCCATTTTCTACCCAATTTGCCAATTGGCCAATTACTCAGATGCCTGTGCTGACCAACATTACACTAGGAGTGCCGTAAACTCACCCCTGAGAGGGCCTTGCTGATGGCAAGCAGAATGAACAGGCAAGGTTTTTGCATGATCTACTGAGGTTTTAGGCTTCTAATCCTAATATTCTAAGTCATGTCTCTCAGCAGTGAGAGAGGTTCTACTGTAGAAGCTCCAGATCTCATCAGAACAAATAAAGCAGGTGAACATGAATCCAGTAAAAAGGAGAAACAAGAGCTTCTCATTCTGAAGAAAGAAAGTAGTGAGATCTTGTCGGTGAGCTAGTCTGAAGAACAGAGCTCGGTTCCTCCAGGGTTCTCCTGGACGCCCCTCAGTCCAGCCAGCACAGCGTGGAGGATGTTTTCAACTCCATCAGCAGCAGCAGCAGCAGCAGCAGCTCACCTGATTTACCCTCATTACGCCCTGATTTACCTCCAAACCAGGTGTTGATCTGAGGAGAACTCTAAATAATACTAGACTCCATGAGAGAGGAGAACTTTGAGAGGAGATGTTCTAATGATGAACACAGTGATGGAGAACCACCACCACATTCTGTAGGAGTGATATTATTAGTGTTTATTCCAATATCAGTGTTTTACTGAGAATATCAACACTTACTGCCCAGATCAGCAGATTATTTTATATTTGAAGAGCTTCTGTTTGAAATGACAGACCTCGGCCTACTCCGCTCTACTTGTTACTCCACTGCAGGCTGGCCATATCTCCAGCAGCAGCCACGAGCCAGTCGAGCATTCTGAGAGGCAGTCGTCATCTTCTGACATTCAGCCTGCATGCTAAAGGCAGAAGGACCCCCGTCACAAGTAGCATGAGGCCACTGTTATCTCCCCTGAGGATGACAGATCCACATGACTTTGAGGAAGGGGGCTGGAGGAGGCTCCTGCTCTGGTCGAGGGCGGGTTCCTCTATGGCAATAACGATCTGTTAGCTTTACACAAAGGGCAGTGCATGCAGAGCGGTCATGCAGCTCTATCGGGAGGTGTCACAGGGGTTGAGCTGGGCAGGCTATGCCAAATGTGAAGCGTGGGGACTTTTAACCCCTCCAGCATGCTAAACAATATGGTTGAGTCGGCCAACTGGAGATAACAGACTTAAACAGGATGGAAAGATTTAAAATGATCAGTTATTGTAAAAAACATCTCCACTACTGTACACTACTGTACTACAACTATCATAATAAAGGTGTTATAATGGTTGTGTACCATCATACACACTGTTTAGCACAGTAGTGTGTGGTTTTGGATACAGCTATTTATCCAATAGTAATTGTATTACTATTTATACAATTCTTATATCAATAAATAGCAAGTGTGTGACTTTGGTTGGGGTGAAAATGCTCAGATGTGGTTTTACAAGCTTATTTACAACCCGGTTACTTCGCTTCAGAATTAAACACACTGAACCATCCTTTCACAGAGAGCTCATGGGGCAAAAAACATGAAGATCTGCTTTCATTGGCTGGTTCATGTCCTGCATTTGACCTTAGCTACACATTATCTCACAAGGCTCTTCAGTAGGGATGTCACGATCTGACCCAGTGGACCAGGATTGGGGCAGATCCAGGCATATTTGAATGGATCGGGTATCGGCTATTTTAATCCCAATCCAATTCCAAGAATTTGTTTTAACCACGGTGTTCAGAGCGCCATCTGGTGTCCTCACAGTACCATTAACGAACATTATTCCCATTATCGGTAGCAGCAAAGCGGATGTTCTCAGAAGGTAAATAGTGGAGCTATTTTACAGTGGAACTTGAAAACAGACCATAATATCTGACCCTTTATAAAACGCTCACTGAAACGCTCTGTTTTACCAGCGGGAGAACCGGGAGAACCACTCGCTCACCTTTCTCTGTTTATAAACCAGCACTGCAGTGTTGTAAAGGAGCTGGGAGCTGATTGGTCAAACTGGTGGGGTTGGATTATTCAGTATCGGACGATACTCAGCTTTAAGAGACTTGGATTCGATTGGAGAGCAAAATAACTGGATTGGGACATCCCTACTCTTTGTATGTTATGGGTAATGTTGGTTATTCTATGCTGAACCACTGCATGTATTATAAAACTGACTGATTTTAACTAATTATAGAGAGCCTGTAAACAACAACAGGCTCTCTATAATTGGTTTTTAGCCCATGTATAGCAAACAGCTGACTGGATGACAGCCTATCCCTCCAGTATCATATTTTATTTAGTTAATTACACTGTTATAATTTACAGTTCTTAATTATCGTAGGTATTAATTATCTGTTATTAATGATGTTATGAATTATCATAATTATTGTAAGTTATAAATTGCTAGAAATGATCATAGATCATAAATTATGTTAAAAAATGATCAGTTTTAAATGATCATAGTCATTTATAACTTATAATAACAATGAAAATATCTGATCGGTTATAAATGATCTTAGTTATTAATGATGTAATAAATGATCACAGTTCTTATCATAGTTATTTATTATCATGGTTATAAATGATCATATTTTATTATTTAGTTAATTACACTGTTATAATTTACAGTTCTTAATTATCGTAGGTATTAATTATCTGTTATTAATGATGTTATGAATTATCATAATTATTGTAAGTTATAAATTGCTAGAAATGATCATAGATCATAAATTATGTTAAAAAATGATCAGTTTTAAATGATCATAGTCATTTATAACTTATAATAACAATGAAAATATCTGATCGATTATAAATGATCTTAGTTATTAATGATGTAATAAATGATCACAGTTCTTATCATAGTTATTTATTATCATGGTTATAAATGATCATAGTTATCATAGTTATTAATTATCGTTGTTATACATGATCAAATGTATTATCATAGGTATCAATTGCCATAGTTATAAATGATTCATTATCCTAGTTATAAATGACCATAGTTGTTAATGATGTTATAAATGATCAGTTATAAATTAGCATAGCTATCATAGTTATTCATTTTTATAGTTATAAATGATGATAATAGTTATCATAGTTCTTCATTATCATAGTTATAAATGATCATAGTTTTCATAGTTATAAATGATCATAGTTATTAAAGATGTTATAAATGATGTCATGAATGATTAGTTATAAATTATTGGGGCCAATCCAGGCATATTGTAATGGATCGGGTATTATTATCAGTTATAAATGAGCATAGTTATCAATTGATAGCATATCACTAGTTAATTACACAGTTATAAATTATGTTATGAATGAATATAGCTATAAACTGTTTAGTCGTTCCTGATCAGATTGGTACATCACTCATGCCATTGAAGTATCAGTATATTATATATAATATACATTATATATAAGTTAGCTTTCCCCCAGTTTCCTCAAAGGCAGGATTTCTCATGTGTCTTCTAACATCCATGACAAGTCCATGACATTCTGGTGTTTCTGCTGACAACTTGTTCATCAACTGAAAGCAGGATCACATGTGGAGGCACTCACTCTGTGTAGACCCCCTTAAACCAATGGATGGTCACAGCAGGGGGCAAGTGACTGGAAAGGGAATGATAAATACATGCACAGCTGAAACGGCTCCTCCCAGCTTGTTATGGGTGCTGGTTAGACAGCGTTCTGCCTGCAAACAATCTATCATCATGGAAATAACGAGACCCAAAGCAGCCGTCCTCATCCTCACTTCCAGAGGGAAGAACACAACGTCTCTCCGACCTTTTGCCCTTCAGAAGTTCCATCAATATGATACAGCAGGCGAGGGGACTGGATATCCCACATAGTGCGATTGAGGTCACTGCTAACCAGAACTTTGATCAATACAGCATTAGTTAATTACGGGAAACAAACAAATACACACCTGATCATATTTCTGTAAACAGTGTGGCACGTCCCAGTGAAAGGGGGGGCGTGGCCACGGTGGCTTGGCACATTTCTTACGACCTATAAACACAGGCAAACCTAACAGAGTAGTGCCATTGGGCTCAGCTTCCTCTCAGAAGCCCTTCTGGAGAAGGGTCTCCTGACCAGCTCCAGGCAGGGCTCATTAGAGAGGAGCTCAGAGGCCAGCGTGAGGGCTGGGTTTGCCTTGTCGAGGCAAAATCTAGTTTAAAATCTGATATTTATAATTTTTAATTGTTGAAAAAATATCATATGATTTTTCGCCTTCTAACTTATTTTGTACAAGTAACTTTTATTTTGACATTTTTATTAAGAAGGTATTATTCTTACTGGTGTCCATTTTGCTTGTGGTCAGATGGTACTTTTTAAGTAAATTTTTCTCCCAAACTTCTCCCCACTCTTTAGTACTCTCCCCCATCACATGTAATGCTCCCGACACTGGGAGGGTGAGGACTGACACCTTCATCCTCCAACACATGTGCAACCAGCCGTCGCCTCTTTTCCAACTGCCACCAATGTAACGTCACTGGGAAACCAACATGCTCGGAGGAAAGCGTTGGGAACCCAGCTCCGATGCATTGGCTAGCAGATGTCCGTGCCGGCCAGCATCACACTTAAGTGAATTAGCATGTCTGTAAGACAATGTCAGTTATTAAATAAATAATAAAATATGTAATGCAGTGTTTTAAGCCAAGCTAAGCTGCTGCAGAGCTGCCTAGGCAGTTGCAACAAAATCCTGGGGCATCACAATGAAGTGATGTGGGGAGAGACAAAGCTGTCTAATCACCTGAAGAGAGAGCAAGGCCAATTGTGCCCTCTCAGGCTCTGGCTGCTGATGGCAGGTAGCATGACTTTCTCCACCCAGAGAGAGCAAGGCCAATTGTGCCCTCTCAGGCTCCGGCTGCTGATGGCAGGGAGCATAACTTGCGATTCTACATTCTATATTATTTCTTTAATTAAGCAAAATTATCTGCAAAAGCAAAAAAAGACACTTTTAGTAATGAGAGAAGTAGACAAATAGACTACGCTGAAGAGGATTACACTTGCTGCAGTGAGTGTGTTTCTAATAGAGTCTACAGTGAGAGCATTCACAAACACCCCCCTGTTCCCGTCTGTGGTGGAATCCGACAAATCCTGCCGTATTCAGCACAGCGCTGATGGAAAACAGTAGCAGACAATCTGTCGCAGTGAGGGAGCCACGGGAGACCACAGTGAGTGAGTTAGTAAGTAAGAATAGAGGGCAGTTTAAGATGCTGGCCTTGGTCCTCGCGTTCCCTGCAGAGGTTAACCTGACAATTTGAACAACGATGGCTGCCCCACTGGACTGGGGACGCATTTATGAAGAGTGAAGACGGCGGTAATGAGGCATTCTAGGAGGTCATGATCAATATGAGAACGAGTTGGAATAATTTCCTGCTCCAGTGCTTTGTTGGCTGAGGCCGGAGCGGGGCCCGATCCTACTGCCGCTACTCCCCCTCTGGTATTCCTGAGCGGTCTGCGTGCTCAACAAAACTGAGGTCGGACCTATGACCCACGGGGTCATATTAGATGAAGCACTTTATCAAAAGGTGAAGGGTGCTGTCTGCCTAATTGGCTAAATCACCCCACGTCAAGAATCGAAGTGGAACATCACAATGAACTGTACGTGCTTTATGTATGGTGGCTTAATAAAAAACACTGCATTTCAGGTTTAGATTTGAGGAATTATCAATTAATAAACTGTTTTTGATATTAACTACTATACTTTAATAACTGACAATTTATAGCAAAGGCTTACAGACATGCTAATTCTGCCTCAGGGGGAAAACAGCAGTAAATTACTAAGCAAATCAGGTTAAACTTGTATTATTTATTTTCTAATTTAGGCAACCAATAAGATTTGCCTAATTTCCTTAAAGAGTAGATCCAGTGTCTTTGAGGCTGGCATTAGCGCTACGGCCCAGGGGTTGCGAGTTCGAATCCTGAGCCATGCCGTTTTGCCATCAGCCTTTTGCCACCAGACCATACTCTCTCCAGGTGGGTAGATAGCGCTCTCTCCCTCATCACTCTTTAAACGGTGTTGGCCGGCACAGGCTTCTGTTAGCTGGTGGACTGTTGGAAAAGAGGTGGTGGCTGGCTTTGCATGTACTGAAGGAGATGTGTGTTGGGTCCTTATCCTCCTAGTGTCGGGAGCTTTGCTAGTGCTAGGGGGCACTACAAACGAGTGGGTTAATTGGCAGGGCCTAATTGGGAAAAAAAGTGAGAAAAAAAGAGCCAATTAAAGGCACCGAGCAATGGGAGCATCAACATTCAGTGGGCTGAATTTTTAGCCAGTAGGGGGAGCACTGGCCAGGTTTTTTAAAAAATGCACTCAATTATCTTATCAGCTTCTTCCTGGTCTGGGTCGCAGTGGGTCTAGAGCCTTCCCTAAATTATTGGGCGCAAGACAGAAATACTCCCTGGACAGGACACCCATTCACTCGCACCCAGGGGCCATGTCCGTCTTTGGGAGGTGAGAGGAAACCTCTAACCCCATAACCTTAAAGGAAACTCTGATGGGGAGAACACACTGAACTCCTCACAGACACTGACTGTAGGGAGGACTGAACCCACAAGCCCAGTCCCTGGACACACATCATCAAGTTTGAACCAGCAAAGGTCTAATTTGAGAACACAACATGGCCTTGCAAACACGGTCAGATCACTCCAAACAGTCAGATTGACACAGATTGCAGATATTTAAAGGAGCAATATGTAACATTTTCACACTAAAACACCAGCTTCAAAATCACGTTGATGCTCTACTGACCTGTAATATGGAAAGTAGCGACACAACCGTTGCTACTCCAGGTTCAGAATGTTGCTAACTGCACTATATAACTATATAACAAAAAAGCATGTGTAAAGCATGTCCCGCTCAAAGTATGAATTTGCCTGACTCTAGGGGGAGCCCATGAGCAAGTAAACAATCCTGCATAAAGCTGCTTTAAAGAAATGATCAATAAATCAATAACAATATAACGGACAAAGCTGGAGTTATGGTCATGCCCTTTGTAAAGTACGGATGCTGTTGCGTCGCCACCGGCCCGCCATCAAGCACCAAAAGTGACTAGTTATCAGCAGCACCACGACAGCCGGACCTGACAGTGATTCAAAGTGAAGGACACTCGAGCGTCCAGGCCTGCAGACTCACTAATACGATTCTCATCTAAGGACTCTGTCAGCATGCAAACAGCCGGCGGAAGTTTTCGGTGTCCTCCAGCGCTCAGAAGTGCTGTCGCCACTGAACTGTGCGAGGAGGGGGCCTGGGGAGCGGCCGAGCAAATCACCAAGTCCCAGCACTCATCCCGGATCGGGCCGCAGTCAGACTGATGGAGCCTTTCAAGCGGCCGCCGCGATTTGCTCTGGCTCAGCAAAAAAATAGTGCACACTCCCAGGACGGGTGTTTAAAGGAGGGAGGGAGCGGAGAGAAAGCTTTACGAGAGCGATGAACCATGAGATAAGCGCAGATACACTCCAGATGGATAGACGGAGAGGGAGAAAAGCAAACATGACGTGCTGGAAGAAGCGACCATGATTAAGGACCCCGGCTGGAAAAGGCTAAAACAAAAAATAAATGAAAAAACAACTAAAAAAAAGAAAGAAAAAAAAGAGAGAGAGAGAGAGAGAGAGAGAGCCCTAAAGCTCTGCACTATGTGGATCCATCACGCTTTTCTTGGTTATTTCAAAGGTTATTGGCTGTGGAAGCAGCAATCTTGTCCTTTGGAAGTCACAGTTAGTGCCGCTGCTTACAAAAGCATGCAGGAATTTTATATTCATATTTATATATTACACATCCCTCATAGTTTATCAAAATGGTACGATGCTGGGCCGCCACCAGCCACCAGAACTTCTGGGCTTGCACTGTGCAAGTCTCTGGAACTGAAACATCACAATGAACTGGACGTGTAGAGTCTATAATTATAATCATTATTATTATATTAATTATCTTTATTATAGTGGCTTTAAAAGCAACACTGCATTTCAGGCCTATATTTGCTGAATCATCATTTATAAACTTTTCTATATTATTATGTTATTATATACTTATAGCAAAAGCTTACAGACATGCTAATTCTGCTTCAGTCAATTACAAAGGTAAGGACTTATATATACATAAACGCATGGTTGTAGAAAATGTGGCATGGGCTGCTTTTCCAGGACAGGCCCACCGCACCCAATTAGGCCACCCCTGAGTCACCGGAAGGACGTCTTCTTCATCGCGATGCATCTACCAGCTCATTAATACAGGTCAAGTTATCTATGAGAACCACAAACAGTAACATCTGTGCGACGGCAGCAGGGCAGAGTGCGAAGCCGGGATGTCGTCTTCTACAAGGAATGGATTAAATAAACAAATAAGAATAGAGTCTGCCCGCATGATTATGTGATATTTCCCATGGGGCACGACAAATGAGCCGGCCCCCAAATATAGCACCCCCCGCTGCTTTCCTCAGCGCCTGGAGAGACGAATAGCATTTGCAGCGGATTACTTAATTATCTGCAAATTAGCACTTTGAGAATAAATTGCAGCCGTGCCGGTGAAAGGGCGAGGCGGCGGTGAGACGGCGAGGCGGCGGAGGGAAAAAAACGGTCTGCGAGTTATCGAAGGGAAGGGGGCACTGTTTGACGTTTGACTTCTCAGCCTTTTGATCAAGTATCGATTCAAGCTCGGTCAGACGGCTGCGATCCGATCTGGGGGGGAAAGGGAAGAAAAAGAAGAAAAACATTGATCTGCGTCGTGACGGCGAGGCTCATTAAGATTTATGAGTAACTAGTGTTCCAATTTTCTCGGCCTGCTCTTTCTTTTCTCGAAATGTTAGCGCTCAATTATGTGGTTTTAGTGGATGCAGCTACAATTAATTAGGCTAATTTATCAGCAGCTTTAGTGAGTCCGAATGTTAAACTCTGAGAGAGTAAAATACGACGAGGCGAGGCTTTAGTACGGATGTCCGATTCAATCAAACTATTAAGTCATTTTAGTCAGGTAGTGGTGGTGTTATCTGTTGCGCCACACCAACCACACCACCAACCATGCCACCTTACATGTGCAAGAGCTCAACCAAAGCTCAATAGAACCAATGACCTTTTAGGCTGTGTGTAAAAGACTGTATATTTCTGAGTGATGTGTTGGCCTCTTATACAAATTCTCCACCTTAAATGGTGCAGCGGCTGCATATTTGTTAGCTGGCCAACACAGCGGTCAAATAACGAACTTAAATGAAGTTGTTCTTTGCTGAATAAACCTGAATTATCCATTTCTAGACGCTCTGTTCACCATGTGCTGACTGTAGTATAAGAAGCTATAAGTGGAGTTACGACAGGACTGAATTTTGGGAGTGGGACCACACCCCCCAACTCCTCCTTCTCCTGGCCTTCAAGCCCTCAAAACCCTGCTTTTCTGTCCAACTCGATGGTTGAGTTGGAAGAGAACAAACGACCGATATGAGTTCCTTTGTGGGAATCCAGAGCTTCCTTTTTTATATGTAAATGTTCACCAATCAATTATGGCTGTATCATGAAGTCATTTGGAAAATTACAAACCAAGCTGAACCTCTTAAAAATGTTTGAGAAGATAAAAAACAAATGTAAAATCAAATATAATTTTGTACAGTTTACAACCAGTAAATAAATAAATAAATAAATAAAATCAACCACTGATTTTCATCCTGATCCAGAATGATCAATAGCAGGCTTCCGGAAATAGGCTACTGTTATTTGCATTTAGTCCCATGTGGTTGCTATGGATTCTGCAATGTGCAGGTATCAATATATCTTGAAATAACTTGTGGCAATGAGGTTGCTGTGGTGTCCCAGGTTGTTGCCATGGCTACACGAAATAGTGTTAACAAAGTGTTAACACTAATAATAGAGACGAGCAACATCCTCTTATTATCCCCCTCATTTGTGTTCCTTAAAATATAGTGTTACCTTATGCTCCTTCCTCCTGGCCCTTAAGCCCTCAAAACCCTGCTTTTCAGTCCAACTCCATGTTGAACAAACGCTGCATCCACCTCCACCCAGTCTCCACCCTTTCTTCCATCATTCGCTACACCAACAGGGAAATCCGGCTTTAAGTGCAGACCACAGAGAAAGCCAACCCAGAGTCCACCCTCCTGTTCTATATAGTATTAAAAAAAGTCTAATTCAGGCTTTATTGCATAAAGAACATCCTCTTAATATCCCCCTCATCTGTGTTCCTTAAAATATAGTGTTACCTTATGCTCTTATATTGACTGTGTCTGGTCTTGAACTCCCCAGTGCTCAAGTATGGATTCCTGTTACACTACTGGGACCAGTCGAAGTGGTCCAAAAGTATCCCTTCTCACAAAAGGGAAAAAAAAAACCCATTGTAGAGATACTAAGATTTGCTGCAACACTGACGATATACAGCTTTTCACCTACTGGAGGCTTATGGGTGCCAAGAAAATCCCTGAAATCCCCTGGAAACCAAGCTGGGCAGTTTTCTCACAGGAGAAGCACAATATATACTTTACTAATGCCCTGACACAAAGCCCGGCCTGTGGTATTAGTCTTGAGGCGAACGGCACGTCCTCGCAGCCGCCGGCTCCCAAAGGAGGCCAGGATCTGACCAAGTTGCAGAAAATTCCTGAAGAGCAAAAACAAAGCCGTTTCATCTTCAGGACAGCTTGACATTAGGTGCGGCTGCTGACATCAAACTTTCCCCCGCATCCAAAATTCACGCGCTACGCCACCTGAAAAAACAACCGATGGTTGAGTCGGAGGAGAACAAACGGCCGATATGAGTTCCTTCTTTAAAGCGGCAGACTTTAAAGAGGATTGTGGGAATCCAGAGCTTCCTTTTTAATATATAAATGTTTACCAATCAATTATGGCTGTATCATCATTTGGAAAATAACAAACCAAGCTTTGATGTTTGAGAAGATTTAAAAAAATGTAAAATCAAATATAATTTTGAACAGTTTGTAACCAGTGAAATTAATAAATAAATAAATAAAAATCAACCATTGATTTCCATCCTGCCAGCAGAATGATCAATAGCAGGCTTGCGGAAATAGGCTACTGTTATTTGCATTTAGTCCCAGGTGGTTGCTATGGATTCTGCGATGCACAATTATCAATATCTCTTAGATGTCTATGAAAAAAAACAAGTGATTGAAAAAAACTGTGGCAATGAGGTTGCTGTGGTGTCCAAGGTGGTTGCTATGGGTTCAGCAATCCAGAATAACTTTATATATTTTTTTTAAATATATTTTTTTTAAATAAACAAGCACAAGGTTGCTGTGGTGTCCCAGGTGGTTGCTATGGCTACAATTAAAAAAAAAAATCTTGACTCTTTTTCAATATGCGTGAACTCACCACCCCTTTTCAAACTGCCAGGCAGCCCTCACGCTCTGAGGAAAGCACCGGATCCCCAGCTCCACCACACCAGCTAACAGACTCCTGTGCCGGCCACCATGGCTTTTAGAATGATGAGAGGAGAGAGAGCGCCATCTACCCACAACCAGTTGAGGTTTCTCGAATCTGGCATGGCTCAGGATTCAAACTTGTGACCCCTGGGCCAGTCCAATGGAACGTTGAGCTACTCTAATCCCCGCCCCATGGACTTTTTTCAATAAACCTATATCAGACTGAGAAGTAAATTAACACTCACGCACAAATCTACCATATAGCTATTTTTTTTTTATTCCAAGTCAGTTTGGAGCATTTCTATTGGTCCATGGATCAGAATTTCATGATGAAAAGTAAATAACAACTGCCAGATTCATATTATGTCAAAAAATGAAAAACAAAAAAATGGAGATCACAACAGTGATGAGATATAGTATTATTTGTTTTTTTTTTTTAATTAAATTAAAACCCCAATAAAGCCTGACTCCTTAAGAAGCCTAGTGTCTGCCAGCGGGACGAAAGTATTGTAAACTTGCAACCCAAAGAACAGCCCACCACCAGAAGTCCCTGTAGCTACTGAGTAATACACCTTCCAGTATCTTCCCTCAGGTCGGCGTTTCAGCCAGTTGAGGATCAAGACCTCCAGACTACAGAGAAGCTTCTTCCCACACGCCATCACACTCATGAACAGCTGAACATTACAAAACTACTTTCTGTATACAGTCTACTACATACATACATCCTATCCAGATGTTCTCTCACTCTCCTTTCTCTGTACTGCACTTTTATTTATCTGATAGTGTCTCAGAACAATCTGTACTACTGTCTCAACCAGTGACTCCTCTGTTCTCCATATTTATATCTGTTTAATCCAGTCGGCACGGTTCTTTACTGCTGCACTTAGCACTTTACTTTAAATATACAACTCTGCACATTTTAAGTTTACAGGTGCGTCTGTGCGTGTATGTCACTGTGTGTGTGTGTGTGTGTGTGTGTGTGTGTGTGTGTGTGAAGGTTGGGTGTGTTTGTTACTTCTGTAATGTCAGTTATCGTGCACTGTGAGCTACTGTAACCAAAAACAAATTCCTTGTATGTGTAAGCATACTTGGCCAATAAAGTCCAACAAATCCACTTTATCTCTAATAGTTGTAGTTGACCAGCTGACCCACGATTGGTGTCCAGCGTTTGCTGCTTTAGCTTCACGGCTAACCTAGCAAACCAATAGTGTAGGGGGGTACCCAACCAATTAGCATCATGCAAACATCATGCATGCCTGAATCGTAACACTTAATGATAAATCATCACTGCCACACCATACAAGAACCTAGTATCTCTAAATATTTTAATAGAAGTCAATAAAAATAAGATGGTCAAAATTTGACAATGCAAAGATCCATTCTTAGATTCACATTCTATCGTAAACCTAAACTGCTTAAATTCTGCATATGAAGACATGAGATTCCAGCATATTTAGCTCAATATGGCTGAATGACGTTGAAGATTGCCCGTCAAACTCACCAACGCTGCCGTATATCCCAGGTTTAACCACCTGAAGTAAATAAAGCGGTCAGATTGCGCTCACTCAACCACTCAACCCAAATTGCTCAATCAAAGTCGCTTCATAAAACGTAAACACGCCCATTCCTCTTTTGTGTATGTGCATATAAAGCGAGCTGGCTTTATTGATAGTTGTTCCCGCAGTCTCTGCGTTATATTGTAGCGGTAAAGTATAAAACATTTAATGCTCTGTAAAAAAGCCAGAGAGTAAATAATGGCTCAGACTGTGGGGAGGAATATGCTGCATGAGTGAATCCAACATCCGGCCACATACAAGGCCAGCGTCTATGCTGCTTCTGGATGTTCTGCAGTGATTCGGTGAGCGTTTGGTGAGGAATACGACTTCCTGTGTATCTGCGGAGGAAAAGTCTGGGGCCTTCTCATTGGTCTGCAGTGCATGGCATATGGCACGCTGTTATGGCTGCCCTAATTCAGTCAGCTCATGCTGCTAACATCATTCCAAGCCTGCGCCGGTGTCAGCAGCCTGCACAGAAGTGCAAAGTCTCCGCACTCGCTGCCTCCAGAAGTGCAGCTCAGTGTGAAATCACACAGCCCAGAGAACCTCCAGTGCCAGCTGATGCGGAGATACGGTTACCCTAGCGCACTGTCACTCGCTCAAAAAGGCCAAAAAGTGAGGGAGTGACACAAACCTCACCTAAAATAAACATGAGATGAACACAGAGGGAAGCAGGCCTAGGTCTGCCGGACATAAAATGGTTAAGAGATATGGAAATTCATATTTACTACAGGACCCAGAACCCATTTCTGCTCATGCTAAAAACCTTGTATCTCAAATTTTCAGCTATCTTGAGGCCTGATAACATTATGATTCAGGCAAGTGCAGTTTGCATGATGCTGATTGGTGGCATATATGCCTCTATTTAATGTTTGCTACATTAGCCTTGACGCTACAGCAGCAAACTTTGGACACCAAACATGTGTTAGCTGGTCAATTACAACTGAGAGGATTCTTTAAAGTGATTCCAGAGAAGCAACCTGGAAAAAACAACCGATGGTTAAGTTGAAGGAGAACAAACGAACGATATGAGTTCCTTTGTGGGAATCCAGAGCTTCCTTTTTTATATGTAAATGTTCACCGATCAATTATGGCTGTATCGTGAAGTCATTTGGAAAATTACAAAACAGTTTGTAACCAGTAAAATAAATAAATAAATAAATAAATATATAAATAAAATCAACCATTGATTTCCATCTTGCCAGCAGAATGATCAATAGCAGGCTTGTGGAAATAGGCTACTGTTATTTGCATTTAGTCCTAGGTGGTTGCTATGGATTCTGCAATGTGCAGGTAATAATATATCGTAGATGTCTACGAAAAAACAAACAAACAAGTGATTGTGGTAATGAGGTTGCTGTGGTGTCCCAGGTGGTTGCTATGGGTTCAGCAATGCACAATATATAAATATATTACAAAAATAATACAAAATATATTACAAATATAAATATAAGTATATAATATAAGTGATTTCAGAGAAGCCTGGCTTGACAAAATATCACACAGGGGTTCTCAATTTGGGACCCCAAAGAAATTAGTAAAACTGGATCTCCAGAATTATTTTTTTTTTTGGCATAATGTCATGAGAAATGGACCAATAGAAATGCTCCAAAATGATGTAAATAACAATATGACTTTACATGGACTTCCATTGAAAGGGACACTGATCAGCCATAACATTAATACCACCTGCTTATAATGTGTAGGTCCCTCTTGTACCAAAAAATAAAAAACAAGGTGAAGCCTGGACTCCGCAAGACCTCTGAAGGTGTCCACCAAGACGTTAGCAGTAGACCCTTTAAGTCCTGTAAGTTGTGAGGTGGGACCTCCATGAGCATCAATATAATCACCCATGATCCTGTTGCTGGTTGTCCTTTCTTGGTAGGTACTGACCACTGCACACCGGGAACACCTCACAAGACCTGCCTGCTGTTTTGAGATGTTCTGACCCAGTCGTCTAGTTTTTCCTTCTCCTGTAACGTTGCTCTGGTTACAATGGCATCTGGCAAGGGGTGGATATATTAGGCAGCAAGTGAACAGTCAGTTCTTGGCGTAAAATAGGCAAGCAGAAGAACCTAAGAACTGAACTGTGATGTCCAAGACGACTGGATCAGAACATCTCCAAAACATCAGGCAGGTCTTGTGGGGTGTTCCTGCATGGCATGCGGTGGCCAATACCTACCAAAAGTGCTCCAAGTAACCAGTGAAGTGCAGGAAACAGGGTCATTGATGCTTATGAAGGTCCCACCTCACAACCTTTAGGACTAGAAGGATCCACTGCGCATATCAGTCTTGGTACCAGATCTTACAGGATGCCTTCAGAGGTCATGTGGAGTCCTCGTCTCAACGGGTCAGTGCTGTTTTGGCGGACACAAGATAGGCCTTTAAAAATACTAAACAGGTGGTTTTAATGTTATGGCTGATCTGTGCACTCTTTTTCACCCAACCTTTAGGCATGGAAAATGCAGCTGACGTCTTCTCCGCTCTGGCTCTTGACGCTGGTGCTGCTTGGCAATCAAGTACAAGAGGAAGCGAAATTAAAGTGGCAAGCATGCTCCTCACCGGAGGGTCAGCATTATCTTGCGCAGATAGTAGCAGCCCCGCTTTCCCCCCGTCCACTCATACAGACCAACATGTCTATCTCGCCGGTCAAGAGGACGCAGCGCTAATAATATTTGCGCTGTTCAGCACCACGATGACTGATAGGCCAATGTTATCAAATTAATTGGGCCTTAATACTCAGGCTGAACTGCTGCCTAGCACAACAGAGCGCTCTCAGGCTGTGCGCTAGCTAAGAGACAGCACTGTTCTGAGATCCAACTTTAAAAGACTTGCTTAGGCAGTTTCTAACACTGTGACATACAGTTATAGTGAGATACAGAAATTCAGGCTGCAAATATGCAAAACAGGTTAAGGCAATTGTGTTGTGTTGGCGTTTTTAGCCTTCATCATGTGTTACCTATATTAGCAATTAAGGTCATGAACTAATCACATCAATGTCCAAAGAGAAAATATGCTTAGCCAATGAGCTCAGTTCCATAGCTATAAAGCAGCCAACTTCATTATATCAGATCAAATGCATTAACTGTGGTTTTCACGATCCAAGGAAGGATAACCGATGAACCAGCGTCAGGGTCATGGGTGCTTAAGGGTCTTTGATGGTCATGGAGGCCCCACCCATCTCACAAAACACAGAAGAGATATAATATAGAAATCATTTTTTTATTTGGTTCTTGAACAGATTAGGAACCAGAGCTTTGGTGAAAAGTAGGTCAGCTATCTGTTCTGAAACCAGGCTGCTCTGGAGCTGGAAGCTAACGAAAGGGATAATGTAAATTATTATTATAATATAATTAAGAATATGTTGCAAACATGGGCAGATGGGTCAGTTCCCCATTGTGAGTCCTGGTTCTTCCCAAGGTTTCTTCCTCCAGCTTTCTTGCCACTGTTGCTTTTGGCTGCTCGCTGGGGGTCTTAGGTTTTCATGTCTTCAGATGTTCTCGATTTCTTGTCTTTTTGCTAATTACTGATTGTGTAAAACCACAGCTCCTCTGCTGTGTTCTCTCTTCACTAGATTCAAAACCTTGACTCTGGCCTACAAAGCCCAGATTAGACCAGCCAGCTCCTCCGTACTTGATGGCAGTGGTCAAAAGACGATCTGCACCAAGAGCCCTTCCAGCTTCAAGTAAGGCTCGGCTCGACCCGCCATCCTTTAAGAGTCCAACACTCGCTGTCTTCAAACCCAGACTGAAGACCCTCCTCTTCTGAGAGTACTCAGGCGAAGAGAAGAGTACTATGGTCTCCTTACTGACTTGTGTTTAGTAGAGTCTAAGATTAGAGGATCTTTGAATTTTAGTCTATTCAAGCTAGCTGAGGTTTTTCTTGGGTAAATAGCAAAGCACTTTTGTAAGTCACTCTGGAGAAGAGCGTCTGCTAAATGCTGTAAATGTTAAATGTAATGTAGGTTGGAGCTGTTTTGAGGGCACATAGAGGACCTGCTTGGGTCCATCATGGATTAGTCAATGTAACATTACTGTAGTTCAACTGTACTGAACTACCTGTCGCCACAAATGAGAAGAAAAGAGCTGCTGTAGCATCGGAATAAGAACCGTGAGCATCAATGAGAACTGCTTCACCTCTCTGGGAAGACGTTATCTTCATTCTGAGCTCACAGATTTTTATCTCACAGAAATAAAGCACTGTATGGGTTGGGTGAAGAATGACCTGCTGCTGTGCTTGTGTTTAGAGGAGACCCAAAAACCAACACATATCATGCGAGAGGCTGGTTGACCAGTCCAAACGGTGGAATTTGCATGCAGAATTTTTACATGTTTAAGACTGGAACACACATTTCTGTTGATTATAATTCATCGTAAAGCTGGAGGCCTCTTTACAGCCGTCTCTCTGAAGCATCCCACAGTGATAAAAGCGAACACCTTCACATCTGTGCATCAACAAATCCCTCTAGCAACTCACCGCAGTGATCCACTAACCCGCACAAAGCCACAAGTCTCGTCATCAGCTGCAACAAAAATAGAAGGCGCTCACGTGCAAGGGGGACGGGGGGGGATTAATGATTTTTAATTAATTTGTCGCCTGTTATTCCACTGCCAGAAGATCTGAATGTTCCATCAATAGAGATGAATGAACTCAGGGGCTCAGCAAATTAGCTCTGTACCTGGGCATCGGCTTATCGACACGGGCCCGAAAGTGTAGCCTCAGCAGGAGACGGTGGGAAACGCAATGAAAACTCAATTAGCATTATGGAGGAACACGGGCCCGTGAATATGAGTGAAAGAGGAACGGCTGCCCGGCAATGTTCACGTCGCGTATCGCACTTAACTCATAATTGATGACGCCACGGTTTAGATGGAGAGCGACAGTAACACAGTGGAAGCTGCTACACGCAAAGCAAGCTTTTAAAGCAGCTCAGTACGTTGGGTGTCAGTCATGATTAAGGAGGTAGTTTCTCTCAGCTTGGGAGCGAGAGGAGGTTAAAAATGGAGCGAGTTACGCAAGAACAGGGCAAACTTTTACATTCGACAGAACCGACATTTAACAGCCTCTCAGATGGAGTTCATAAGGCCTGCTAAATTGAAATCAGACAGTTTAATATACAGTAAATCGATGTGCTGCATATTTATAGCACAACAGTCAACTCATCAATATGGTGCAGTGTGCAAAATGAGGAGCTCAAGCACGATTAGGAAATTCAGGTCAAATCAGGAATGACCTCCAACTCATTCAACGCATTCATGAGCCACTTTTGCAAGGACTCTCGATTCAGGACTTAAATATGTGAGTGTTCACATGCATCTCAGCATGCCTCACCACCTCAAACTCAACCCCAGCAAGACAGAGCTGCCGTACATTCCGGTAACTTCTGGACTTCACCATGATCTTGCCATCTTCTTGGAGAACTCACTGGTCAAGCTCGAAGCTTTGGTGCAGTCATGGACAATCAGTTACAGGAGATTTCTCCAGTTCAACATCCAGAGAATTCCACCCTTCCTCTCTAGAGAGCCGCCCAGGTGCTCAGATGTTTAGTCTCTCGTCACTTCAAGACTTGACCACTGCAGCTCTCTTCTGGCTGGTCCTCAACATTTCTAAGCTCAGGCATGTTCAGCTCCTCCTCTGCTGCGTTCTCTCTTCACTGGCTTCCTGTAGCTGCTGCCCAGGTCCTCAGATTCAAACCCCTTACTCTGGCCTACCAAGCCAAGACTGGACCAGCCAGCCCCTCCCTACTTAATAGCAATGGCCAAAAGCTGATCTGCACTGAGAGTCCTTCCAGCTTCAAGTACGGCTCGG
Source organism: Salminus brasiliensis (assembly GCF_030463535.1). Classification (NCBI taxonomy): domain Eukaryota; kingdom Metazoa; phylum Chordata; class Actinopteri; order Characiformes; family Bryconidae; genus Salminus; species Salminus brasiliensis. Next base: position 25,783,441 of record NC_132901.1, on the reverse strand, counting down.
CTCGAGCCGCCATCCTTTAAGATCCATGGAAGACGAGCGTCCAGACTTTTTTCTGTCCTGCACCGAAGTGGTGGAACGAGCTTCCCCTGGGTGTCCGAACAGCAGAGTCCAACGCTCGCTGTCTTCAAACCCAGACTGAAGACCCTCCTCTTCTGAGAGAGGTGAAGAGTACTATGGTCTCAATATTGACTTGACGTTTTCGTCTATTGAAACTAGCTGAGGTTCTTCTTGAGTGAACAGTAAAGGACTTTTGTAAGTTGCTCTGGAGAAGAGCGTCTGCTAAATGCAGTAAATGTAAATGTATTGGGCAGGCGAGGGACTCAACTCCACAACCTCCAAGCCAACAGACAGGTCCTACAGTGCTTGGACCCCTAATGATAGTGGAAAGTAGCAGCTACCTTTTATGTGATGCTTTTGCTCATCATCTTACATTTCTAGAACAGTGCAATTTGTTCATTTTAAGAGCAATCGGACAAATACTTTTCCATAGAGAAGTTGTCAAGTGCAAAAATAAGCATTGGGTCTATTTTGGAGGCATAAGCCTAACGGTTTCTAAGCAGCAACTGCAGAAATGCAGTATTTGCAGTATTAAAAGTCATGGCATAGCAGTATGTAAATGGATCATGAAGTTTTACCTCAGGGAACAGTTTGGGAGCGCCCGCACCTGTACAAGTTGTAAGTTGTCTTCTTGTGAGGGGAAACTGAATACTGGCTCATAGCAAAAATTATTACCGTAAATTACCGATATTCGAGCGAGGCCTGACAGTGGGTGCCATATAAATGGGACAGCCCATTTCTGAAGTTGTCCGGGTATCTCACATTCCTCGACCCAGGGTGTCCTGGGAATACGTCCTAGCTGGACAGCACAGTGGGTGGTAGTAGTCATGACCAGCAGCGCTTGGCTAGAATTGTCCCACAGACAAACAGATAAGCAACTCTGCCAGACATCAAATCCACATTCAACACAGTAGGTCTCACACACATATCCCGCCTTCTTTAGCTTCAATGGGGCATAGCAAAAGTCATGTGACAGGATACTTCCAATAAACCAATCAATAAACACCTGCTTTGGACCTAAAGGCAAGTAATTATTTATATTTCACAACAATAAGCTAGTTATTTACCCCCTGATATTTTAAACAGAACACCTACCCAGCCTACATGCTCCGGTCACCTGTGTGGAACGTGGGCTAGGTGGGTTCCAGGTGGGCATGGGATGGGCTCTGAGTGGGTTTGTACATGCATTGTTGCTGGAACTCAGTTGGGCTTTCCCATTGTTACAGCCCACCTTAATACTACATGGGTCCAATCTAGGCAGTTGGTGGTTGGTGTGGCGCAACAGATAACACCACTTGCTGCCACTGAGCTACCACACTATGTGGGAGGCTGGGGTTCGAATCCCAATCTGGGTGACTATGCTGCGCTACATCAATAAGAGTCCTTGGGCAAGACTCCTAACACTACAATGGCCCACCGCTGTAATACGAGTAACCTTGTAAGTCGCTCTGGATAACAGCGTCAGCTAAATGCCGTAAATGTAAATGTAGGCCCTGTGTGCAGTGTACAACCCAATAGGGCCCATGTCTAACCCCTCCTGTCCCATCACTCACCCAGGTGGGCATCCATACTTTGGGCCAATGTGGAATTTATTACTCAAGCATTGCTTAAATTCCCTTTATTGTGTTCCGGTACCAGTCCATACCAGTGTAGAACTGTGCAATACAACCACAAGAAGCATTTACTACAGTAAAAAAGGAGGCTGTAAATTGCTGAAGTTGTTAAATGGCCCATTAATGCTATATCTACAAATCATACTGTAATCTGGTCTTCAGCAAAGATGGTATCTCTGGCTACGACAGCATGGAGCCTACAGCAGCTCTAATGTAATGAGCCTCCAGCATCTGAACTGCCGCAATTAGCATCGGCCCCTGATAGACACGGCTGATAGGCCTGATTTATACAGTCGAGCATATTTACTCACACGGACATCACCCTGCTGCCCAGCAAGGTTTCAGTAGTGTTCAGTAGTGCAGCTCCACTCATTAAGTGTTAAATGTTGTGAGCGGATATTTGCCAAAAAGACTTAATATACAGTTCTGTTATTCTGGCACTCTGGAGAATCCCAAAATCCACAATTGCAATAATGTAGTACTTTCCAAAGCTTTTCGATTTTTGGTGGGGTTGGTTTTGAGATACTTTAAATATCTTCATCTACGTTCTGATGTCTGATATATTCTGATATGATGTTGGGTCAATGATACTTCTAGGATTTCCTTAAAGAATAACCTTGATGTACAGTGTCCGGGTTCTCACTCCTTCTAGGAAAAAATTTCCAGGACTTTTCCAGGACATTTTCCATACCACACTGCTGTGTTCTCCCTCCACCTCCGCTCAACTACAGTTTCCACAATTCCCCACCTCAGGACATCAGTCACACCAACAACCTCAGCCAATAAGTGACTGTTCTCCCATTTAAACTCACCCGAATACTAAGCCCACACAATCCCAATGCTTCCTATAGATACCTGACACCTCTACCAGGAGTAGCCAGCACTGGCTCCGTACTCTTGGTTGTGGGGTTGGGCTGGTGACACTCACTCAAAGTTAGGTTGTTAGCAAAATGACCAAATTCAATGACCAAGAGTTTATTTATTACAAAGCACTGGGTTACTGATCACAGGGTTGTGGGTTTGATACCCACGTATACTAATCTGCCACTGTTCGGTCTTCAGTAGTTTCCCAGTCCAGCAAAAAAAAAAAAAAAAAAAAAGAAATCGGCAACTAGAGGTGGGCAGGAGCCTGGGAAAAGAAAATAAAGGAAAGCCTACCTTTCTCACACAGGCGCCCCGTGAAGTGGAGAGGGCAGTCGCAGAGGAAAGCAGCAGCCCCGCTGGGCAGGGACAGCGGCCGGCATGTGCCCCCGTTGCGACAAGGCCCATCAGCACAGGGTGACGGCGGAGCAGTGGGGAGAGGGGTCGTGCCGTCAGCTCCACTGGGGGTGGTCTCTGCTGGGCTGGACACAGAAGGGGGAGCAACAGTGCCCGCTGGGGGGTCCTGGTGCCACAGAGACCTACAAAACACAGAAGCCAGTCACGTTAAGCGTGTTATTTGGATTGATGGGATTTTATTAAGGGTAGTAGTCATAGAAACCATTCACACCTGGTTATCCAGGATATAATAATATAAACAGTCATAAATAGCAGCTTTTATTTAGTAGTTTTAATACTTAATAAATTAAACATAATATTACAATAATATATTATTATTATAAATATAAATAAATAAATTATTTGACATTGACTTCCATTAAAAGCTGCATTTCTGTAGACTGTAAATTAAACTCCCAACAGGAGCTGCACTGAAGGAGTGCCAATGCCCCAAGAAAAGGCCTCATACCAACCCTACATGAGGCACCAAACAGCCGAAACAATAAAACCACCTGCCTAATATTGTGTAGAACCCCCTCATGAAAGCAAAACAGCTCTGACCCGTTGAGAGTGGAATCGGACCCCGCAAAAATGTCCTGTGGTATCAGACCGTAACTAAGACCAACATTAGCAGCAGATCCTTTAAGTCCTGTTAGTTGTGAGGTGAGGCCTTCATGAGCATCACTTTGCACCGTTTGTTCTTCCTTGAAGCACTTTTGGTAGGTACTAACCACTGCATTCCAGGAACACCCCACAAGACCTGCCTGAATGTTTGCTGATGCTCTGACCCAGTTTTCTAGAACAGCATTTCTCCTGCTTCCAACACATCACCTTCACGAACAGACTGTTCACTTGCTGCCTGATTTATCCACTCCCTGACATGAGCCATTAGAACTAGATCAACAATGTTCTTCACGTTACCTGGCAGTGGTTTTAATGTTATGGCTGATCTGTGTATTTAGGTAATGGAAATGCAATGGAAACCAACAATCAGCGGATCTTTTCAGTAGATCCAGTAGATCTCTTTTTGGACTTCCGGATAAGCTCTTCCATTGGTTCGTAGCTTTTTTAACTGTACTGAAGGAAAGGAGAGAAATGCTACATTATTTTCTGCTTAAGTTTTTTGCTGAAAAGTTCCTTTAACGCAGCATCTCATTAGTAGAGTCGTGGGCGTCTGGGGTAACCCCTCCGCGTCCACCAACACTGCAATTAACTTCAGACAACGGCAGCATGGAAAAAAGGTCTCACGCACTGCCCATTTGTAAAATTAAAATCATAAACCATGTGCAGCTTCAACATCGGTGTCCCACCAGTTGCGTTCCCGAGCCTAAACTGGAATGGGAACACATCCATCTCCAACCGTTTGGGCTGTTAGGAAGAACCAAATTTACAGCACGACGATGAAGTAGGTATCGATCGCTCCAGTGAGAAAGCCCACGAACGCCAGGGAGTTTCGCCTTCCTTGAGCACTAAAGCAATATTTTAGGGCGTAGTTAAAGCTGATATACAACCACCAACGCGTCTCTGCATGTACGGCTCACCACGAGATGTCAGAGAGGGTCAAGCTACAGCACTCACTACAAAGTGAGGACAAGTGAAATGCTTCGAAGGTCAAACAGTCAGTCAATATCAACATCCTGTAGAAACGGCTCTATAGACGTATGCCCAGCAGGCAGAGTGAAACGTGACTCTAATAGCTGGACGTAGTTCGATCTGGTGGAACATGTACTGAGAATGCATATAAAAGGAAATTACTCAAGTAAAAAAAATACAGGTCATAACCAGCAGGTCATGGGTTCAAATCCCAGCACTGGCTGATACTCCTGGGTGGGCTGCTGGGCTAGTGACACTGGCTCAGAGTGGGATTAGTTGGGGAGCAAAATGACCAAGTTTCATTGTAAGCACTGGGTTATGGATCACAGGGTTGTGGGTTCGACACCCACATATACTTAGCTGCCACAGTTCGGCCTCTGCTCCAGGGGAGTCACAGCAGAACTATACACCCTAAAGGGTTAATAACAGCTCCTCCTTTACCCACAGACACACAAAAATGAAACAAGCTGGTCACCAAATAACATACGAATGACCGGGTTATGACCGTCTACAGCAGCAGGAATGCAGCCTATCATTTTATACTTCATGTTTTTCAAGCTTGGCTGTGTGGCATCTGGGCTGAACGAGCAATTTATCAAACCTTTCGGCCCCCTCAAGCTGTTGGCTACAGTGGGAGCTTTCAGGAAAGTGCAGCAACACAGGAGGGCAAAAAAAGAAGCAGCTCACCTCCAAAATTTAACCCATTTTTCAGCTGGGAGGACTAAATTTATATGCACTAAAAAAATTATATAAAAATAAAAGAATTAAACCAAAAATCACAAAGAAAATGTGGGCATCTTGGGTCAGAACATCTATAACCGAGTAGCTAAGTGGGTAGCAGATGACCTGATGTCCAGAATGCAAAGCTGAATATGAGCTCAAATATTTTAAGAAAGATTTAATACACATTTAAATTTTCATCTTTTGCCGTTTTAAAACAGAAGAGGAAAAAAAAGGGCCCAAAGCAAAAGTTTGGGTACACAGTCAGTACTTTGTTACAACCCCCAGAGTCTCTCACATGTTCTTCCTGCTTCTAGTTCTGTGAGGTTCTTGGGTTGACTTGCCGCTCTGCACTTTTGAGGCCTACCCCCAAACCTGAGGGAGGCCGTTATGGATTCTGAAGGACGTTATGCTCCATGTTCTTGGTGTGAGTTTCAGAAACATCAGCCAGGATCACCGTTGCATGTTAAGCTCAAGTATCCAAAAACAGAAAATTCAAACGAACAACCTGACCACAGGAAACACACAGCAGAGCCGCGATCCTCTGCTGGCCTTTGCCAGGACCACGTTCTCCAGCAGTAGCTATTCAGCTGCTCAGTATTCATCTCCACAGAAGCCATTCAGAGAGCACCTACTGATACTCATTCATGCCCTGATAAAAACCACATCATGCTTTGTGAAGCAGATTTCCTGCATTCTGATGACGTCAAGGAAGCAAGAAACACACAGCTGAAAGAGCTCACGCCTCCGCTCATGAATATTCACAGATATGAGCTGGACGTAGCCACAGAGGCTAACTGGCCTTGGCCCATCTGTGCCAACTCTGCCCACTGCAGTTTCAAATATGCTAACAAAACCACTTCTGACTACCAAGGGCTTGCAACATGCATCAATAAGCAGTGGCAGAAGAGAGAGAATACTGTAGTAGCACACAGCTCCTCTAGGGACGACTAAGGAATTTATATATAATGCATAACCTCCCTGACTTTTCCTGCAAATTGTTTTCCACTGCAACGTTATCGCCGTGTGTGGTGCAAACACGGCCTGGAGCTCGCTGGAGTAGATAGAACCTTCTACCCGCTGCTGCCGGGGCGAGAAACGCTCCGAAAAAAACAACCCATGCGTCACTAAATGATGAGTACAGTCAGAATAACTGATGAAGAGACGCATAAGCTAAACTTTAGGCTAATAGATTCTATGTGATGAAGAGCTGCTGCTTCATCAAACAGCTATTACTTTAGCTCCTCAGATGACTTTTCCTGGGACGCCTGAGAATGCCCATTTGCTTTGCACTTCAGATCAGATGCAACTTTATTTGTTTATTTATTTATTTACTTACTTACTTTTTACCCAATTTTCTTCCCAATTTAGCTAATCCAATGAACCCACCCATTCACTAGGACTCCCCCATCTTTCAAAGCTTCCAACAACACTAGTCAGGTCAAGTCAGCCACCGTTTCCTTTCAAACTGCCGCCAATACAGCATCACTTGGCATCTACCCACCCAGAACGGGTGGGAATGGCTAACTGTGCTCTACCTGGCTCCGGCTGCTGATGGCAAAGCACATGAATAGTTGCACTACTGTACTTGACTGTTTGTGTCTGCATACAGCTGCACACATCGTTTTGCACATGTAACTGTTCTTGTATGGTTATATTTCAGTTCATTTTGCACAAACACCACTTTACTACAGACAGTTACAATGTAACTAATGTAGCACATACCTGCACAATGTATATAGCCTGTATAATTCTAAATTGTTTACATTTTATATTTTATTTTATATATTCTCTGCATGTTTAATTTTTGATCCTTGTTATTTGTCTATTTATATTTATACTTTTTATTCTATGACATCCAATGTGGGCAGCAAAGTAAGAATTTCATTGTACAGGGAAACTAGTTTCCTTACTGTGCATATGACAATAAAGCTTTGAATCTTGAATCTTGAATCTGAAGCATGACCCTGGGATTGGAACTCCTAATCCTCGGGCCATAGTGTCTGCAGTGAGCATAGTCTGCAGAGGATTTTTGAGCCCAGGGATGAAGCTGTTCTAGCATGAGGATCTCGGACACATGGGAACAAGGTCTGGGCATTTTCTGCAGTTACCTTTTCACACATGTAGTGCACAGCCGGAGATTTTCTGCGTCGGACCGTTCTCACTACAGGAAATGCTCTGTGGGGTTTAGGAAAGGGGTGGCGCCTGTGTAGCGCCTGCAGGAGGTATAGCATGACCCACTGTGAATTCTCTGGACAACTGCCTGCTCTACTCACACATGGGCTCACTTGGACATCACTCGGACTGTGTACTAGTACAGGGGGCTGGTAGGATAAGGTCCAGTGAATTTTCAGTATAAACAATGCTGCCATCTGCGTTCACACAAAGTTCTGGGTTTTAGATATACCTACACTCGCTTGCCATTTTATTAGAAACACCTACACTATAAGCAAAAAAGGGATCTACATAGCACGGTGTACACACACACACACACACACACACACACACACACACACACACACACACACACACAGCAGAACCCTATATAGAAGTGCTATTATATATAAGATTCTATATACAAGAACTATATACAAGATGTTTCCTTGGAAATGAAGAACCATATAACCAAGCACAGAACCAATTAAGCATTCGAATGGTTCTATACAGAATTAATGTCTTTTCTAAGGAACCCTTGAAGAGCTCGTTTTGGTTAGACTGTTAATATATACACTATAAAAAAGAGGCTTTTCTTGTATATGGAGAACCATGGAACCTGGCAAAGGACAATTTAAGCATTTAAATGGTTCTTTGAGTTTTCATGGTTCTATAAAGAACCAGTGTCAACACTAAAGAACCCATTTTTAAGGATGCACTGTATATGCCAACTAAGCAAAAAGATCCTATACAGTACTGAAAAATGGTTCTTCACTCATGGTTCCACAGTGGAACCCTTTTGGGCACCATATATACAAAAAGTTTTTAAAAGAACCATAAACAAGAGGTTTTACCAAGCACAGAACCGATTAAGCATTTAAATGATTCGTTGGTAGTTTTTCCTATATGGAACCAATGTTATTACTAAAGAACCCATGAAGAACACCATTAAGGGATCAGTAAGGGATGCAGATGCAAAAGGATTCAGTACACAGTAGTACTAAAAACCTTTTGGTTGTTGTACAGAAGCATTTTTTAATGTTTGTTTCCCGTATCTGAAGAACCATCTAACCAAACACAGAACCATTTAGGCATTCAGATGGTTCTTTGAGTTGGCGTGGATCTTTATAGGACCAGTGCCATTACTAATAACCCTTGAGGAACAGCATTTTTTAGGGTGTATATGCTGACACTCAAAGCAAAAGGGGTTCTACATAGTACCAAAAAGGATTCTTTGACCTATGAGAGCCATTTTGGGTGCTGTGTAGAACCATTTAATAAAAAGTTCTTTAAAAAAAAAAAAAAAAAACATGTAGAATCTGTTTTTCCTTTTACACACATGGACAAAATTGTGGATACTCCTCGGTTAATGAAAGAAAAACCCATAATGGTCACAGAAATAACTTTAATCTGACAAAAGTAATAATAAATAAAAATTCTATGAAAATGTACTTAATATTTTCTTAATAACTTAATATTTTGTTGGCAAACAATAAACCTTTTGAGGCAATCACTGCAATCAAACGATTCCTGTAACTGTCAATGAGACTTCTGCACCTCTCAGCAGGTGTTTTGTCCCACTCCTCATGAGCAAACTGCTCCAGTTGTCTCAGGTTTGAAGGGTGACTATTCCAGACGGCATGTTTCAGCTTCTTCCAAAAAGATGCTCAGTAGGATTTAGGTCAGGGCTCATAGAAGGCCACTTCAGAATAGTCCGATGTTTTCCTCTTAGCCATTCTTGGGTGTTTTTAGCTGTCTGTGATGAAGAAACACTTGATCAAGCACAGAACCAGCCCAACATTCGAAGTTGTTCTGGTTCTATATAGAATAAATGCCTTTTTAAGGACTCATATAAACCTTTTTAATGCTATAAAGAACTATATGCTTTCTTTGAGTTGTGACTTGGTTCTATAAAAAAAACCCTTAAATGTCTTTATCAAGAACCCTTGAACCCTTAACGATGCACATCAACACTATGTAGTACTATATGCAGTACTGAAAAGCATTATTTGAGTTAGAAGAACCTTGTATGAATAAAGAACCCTGCAAGAACCCCTATTTTACATGTACACCATGTGCACGTTATAGGTTTACCAGTATCTGCAGGCCTCCTGTTGCTGCAACGCTCAATTCCATCCATCACATCTGGGTCGGGTTTGGGTTTCAGATTTTGCAGTTTCAGTTGGGCCTGACCGGAACAGGTCGGATCGGTCTTCAATTTCATGACCGTTCAGACTTTTAGGCCTCGTCTGACCTGGACTAACCCTGACGATGAGGTGCTGAAGTTCATTTGGAAATCGCAGTTTCGTTAACAGCTGGCCCAGATGTCCTCAACCTTCGTTGTCGCCCCAGTAACAGTAACTAATCGCCTGTGAGCACTTCACACAACCCTGCATGGCTTTTTGCATAAGACGGTGTTTTGACATCTGTTGACACCAGTAACACAAGCATGGGAGATCAGATCCGATTAGTTTCCATAGCAGCTGGTGCTTTAGAGTGTCTGCTGATGCCTGAGCTGAGGAGAAAATATGACCAAGAGCCAGGCCATGAAGAACAGATACACACATAATATTATATTAGTATGTATATTATTATGTATATATATATCTATGTATATAACATATATATGTATGTCTATGTTATATGCTTATTATAATATATATATATATTATATATATATAGATTGTTTATGTTAATTAGAGGATCGTTTATGTCTTTGTGTCATATGCTTGTTAGAAAAACTTAATTACAAAATTAATAGCTTAGATATTAAATATTTATTGCACCACCACTAAAATAAATTCTACAACTAAATTATTGCTAAAATTGGTAAAAGGAGCCTCCAATTGAAGAATCACCCACCATATGGACAAAAGTATTGGGACACCTTCTCATACCCATTGCTTCTTCTGAAATCAAGGGTATTAAAACAAAAGTTGGTCCTTCTTTTGTTGGAGTAACTGTCTCTAAAGTCCAGGGAAGAAGGCTTTCTACTAGGTTTTGGAGAAGCATTGCTGTGAGGATTTGATTGCAATCAGCGACAAGAGTTCGGCAACATTTGTGAGGTCAGGATGTTGGATGACTGATCACCACCCCACCTCATTATCCCCAACTCCCCAAATCATCCCAGCACCATCCATCATTCCAGAGAACACAGCTCTTTCACTGCTCCACAGCTCCTCAATGCTGGGGGGCTTTATACCCCTCTAGCCCACGCCTGGCCTGGCATTAGGCAACATGGTAATGCCAATAGATTCATATTTATCTGCTCCAGAGGGTCCTATTCTTTTGGCAATACTTCTCTACAGGGACTAGACAAACTGTGTGTGTATGTGTAGGTGTGTGCATTTGTACACTTGTGTCAGCAATGGGTGCAACCTTAAGTAACCGAATGCATTCATTCAAAAGGGTGTCCACAAATATTTGGACATGTAGCGTCGAAATTGAGAGAAATCAAACATCTCCAAAATGCTTTTCTGGGAATCCAATCTGGTCTACCTGCAGTTGTCGACGTTGTTCACGGTGACGGCGCTGGATGTGTGAAATCCTCTGAGCTTATTAATTTCAATTATTTCTATACAGCCGGTGTAGTTGTAGAAAGGCTCGGCTCCCTGAGGGAAGAGAAGAGGAGAAGTCAGAGGCTGTTTTTCCAGAAGAAGAAAGCAGCAAAAACAACTCGCGCCCGAGGCTGAGAGTGAAATAGCGTGTACATGCACACACACACACACACACCTACTCCGTTACTATGGAGCTCTGGAAAAGTTACAGCACTCCTCACATGGTATAATCAACAAGACGTGCAGAAGTCATGTAAAGAAGTCATGGAAATCATGTAGTATCTGTACAGGACATTAATTTGCACTCTTAGACGTTCTCACCCTGCTCACCTCGAACAATTCATATCTAGCACATCAGTCCTGCATCTCCATATTTCCATATTTTGGAATATAACCATTATATCCCCTCTATATATCTGTATATATCTGTATAACACCCCACTCTAAAAGTGCCTATATGTTAACAGAAATGTATACATCTGTATATTTCATAGATAAATACACACAGATCAGCCAGAACATTACAACCACTGACCGGTGAAGTGTAGAACCGGGTGTGATCCGGTGGGAGGTGGGATCTACATATTAGGCAGCAAGTCTACAACAGTCAGTTCTTGAAGGTTATGGAGGTCTTGAAGCATAAAAAATGGGCCAAAGTAAGAATCTGAGACACTCTGACACACAATTAAACGACTGGAGGGTCAGAAGGTCAGGCAGGTCTCGTGGGGGTGTTCCCTCCCGGTATGCAGTCATCAGTAGCTCCCAAAGGAAGGTGGTCCAAGAAAGGATGGGGTTATGGGTGCCCAAGGCTCATTGATGCTCATGGGGATGGCCCTACCGCTCAACGTACAGGACTTAGTGTGCCTTGGTGTGCTATTTTGGTGCGGTACTCCGTGGTACCACAGAAACACTGGTGCCAGATACCACAAGAAAACTTTCAAGATCATGCCTAATTCCTAAATATTTTCTCCTTAACAAATAATAAAAAGTGATCCATTAAAAATCATAAAAACAAATACAAAAAATTGTTATAAAATGTTTTTATATAACGTAAATGTATCATTTACTATATATATATATATATATATATATATATATATATATATATATATATATATATATATATATATATATATATATATATATATATTTTTTTTTTTTTTTTTTTTTTTTTTTTATTATTACTGTCCCCAACTACACCATTGTTTATTCCTAAAGGGTCATAAGTGCCCAAGGCTCTCATTGATGCTTATGGGGGCCCCATCTCATAACCTACAGGACTGTGGTACCCTGTGGTCTCCGGCACCAATGCTTTAGAGTTTGTGTGTCCAAGCTTTGATGGGTAAAAGCGGTTTTGGTGGGGGTGCACACAATATTAAGCATAACATAAAAACCAAAATATTGATTTTAATGTTATGGCTGATCTGTGTGTATATTAATAGCTTGTAGATTTGGAACAGACAGTAGAAAAGTGTGTGTATGGTGTGTGTTAATGTGTGGATTTTATGCACATTACTGTATACAGTGTGTATTTGGTAAGATTTCCGCTGCGTTAATGCGACGTCACAATAAAAGAGACTTGACTTGATCCTGCGGTATTAATATAGACAAAAAGCTTGTGTATTGCTCAAAAGCCAAATAGGATGTAATTTAACTATGGATATTTACTGCTATTTACAGCATTCGGAAATTGGATTTACTCCACTGGTAAGTTGTCAATTAGGTCAATTAGATTTTTCGTCAAACTATTCCTTCAAGACTTTCCACGAGATGCTGCCTAAAATAGCCTTTTCCCCCCAAGGGAACTGCTGGAATCATACCTTGTATGGAGGGTGACTGAGTGGGAGGCCTCCTATGAACACATGGCCTGTCCTCTGAACGCTCAGCCCGGACCAGTAATTGCTCGGGATGCTTCGGACTCGTTGAAAGCCGGACACGGCGACCTCAGCTTCACAAGGAGCCAGATACTGTCTGTGGGGGCAAAAGACTTCCCTTAAACTGATAAATCACAAAGAAACCAAGCTTAGAACTGAACAGCAGGGAACGGCAGAGTCACCTCCGCAGCGTCTGGACCGTGCTTATCTGTTTACTCGCTGCTAGCAAATACGCTAAATTAATGATGTTGTTTATCATAAATCCCACTAAAGTAGTTTAACACTCTCCAGATTATGCTAATAAGACCCCCACCCCGCACCCCCAGCCTCAAGAACACATGGCGGCTTTAAAACTCTTATTTTATCTTTATTATTATTTTTTATCTCTCTCTTTTTTTTTATTTTTTATATTCTAGACCCAAAACAGGTTGTTGGGAATAAATGCAGTGTTTCCATGGATACCGGCCGAGAGAAGGGAGTGCATTAAGAGTGAGGCAGGATACACAATGAATTGGTTATTCATTATTCCTGGCAAAATGCAGCTGGTTGAATTTTAGCACAGAGTTATGACTTTGAAGTTTTCACTTTTGCCTCGGCGCTTGATGCGCGCCTCCGGTTTCTGCAGGCTCAGCCTCCGTGCTGAAAAGAAAGAGAAGCGAAGGACATGAGGGAGAACTGCTTTCCACCTGTGTTTTCAGGCTGTTTACCACAGGCAAGCCATAACACGAGGCTTTGGGCAGCCATGGGGAATAAATCCATCAATAGATCAGAGTTTTAAATAATTCGCTTCGTCTACAATTACAGCGTTAGAAGGTCTCTGAAATCTTTCAAATTCTTTAAATCTTTAGATTTGAGCATCCTTTTAAAACTTGCCAGTCTTTTCTGCTAAATATTTTTCCGGGACATTTCCCAGGACTTTCATATATGACAATATACATATAAAGGTAAAGGTGTTTACCTGTATTTGTCACTGTACAGCGAAATGTGTCCTCCGCATTTAACCCATCTGTGTTAGTGAACACACACACACACAGACGTGTTAGGGGCAGTGAGTACACACACACACCCAGAGCGCCCGGGGAGCAGAGAGGGTAAAGGGCCTTGCTCAGGGGCCCAACAGTGGCAGCTTGCCGAGCCCAGGAATCGACCCCACTACCTTGTTATCAATATAGCAGTGGTGGCTCAGCGGTTAGAGCGCCGGGATATCGATAACAGGGTTGTGGGTTCGATTCCCGGGCTCGGCAAGCTGCCACTGTTGGGCCCTTGAGCAAGGCCCTTTACCTTCTCTGCTCCCCGGGCGCTGGAGTTGGCTGCCCACCGCTCTGGGTGTGTGTGTGTACTCACTGCCCCGAACACATGTGTGTGTGTGAGTGTGTGTTCACTACCAGATGGGTTAAATGCGGAGGACACATTTCGCTGTACAGTGTACACTGTTCAGTGACAAATACGTGCACCTTTATCCTTTTATCCTTTATATCCCGGCGCTCTAACCGCTGAGCCACCACTGCGGTTATAAGTTATAATACATATAATAAGCGTATTACAAGCCTTTCAATATCAATTATAAGGTTTTACTCACATGGTTACTCACATGGATGTACTATTCAAGACCTAGTCCTGTATTCTGATATGCAAATTCTCCATTTCCACATTTTTCCATGCAAATCCATCAATAAATCAGTTTCTCAAAGGTTTCAGAGCTTATTTTTGTCCAGGATCTCACTATGTTTTAATTTCCTTTCTTTTTACTGAACCCTTAGAAGTCACAGTTATGGCTGGTGATAACGGCGTAATTTGAGTAATAATAATTTTATGAGACTTTATGTGGAAAGTCGTGGTTCTGAGCTTTTAAATGAAGTTGTGAAATCAAAATAGCCTTCTTATTTGATGTTATCTTTGTTTGCCACTAAAGCAAAGGAAAAAGGCTGAAAGTACAAACAATATTTAGCAACCACCTAGCGACCACATAGCACCCACCCAGCAACACCGAAGCAACCACCTGGAATACTACAGCACTACTTTAGCATCTAACAACCCTGGAATAATATAGCAACTTTATTAGCATCTCCATAGCAATCACCTAGAAATCACTTGGCAACCACAGAGCAAGACCATAGCACCCATCCAGCAAACATTAAGCAACACCGTAGCAATCACCTGGAATACTACAGCACTACTTTAGTCAGACCATGACATCCATCTGACAAGCTTATAGAACCACTTTAGCAACAACCACTTTAGCAACACTGTAGCAATCACCTAGCAACACCACCACAGCATCCCTCTAGCAACCATCTGGCAAAACCACAGCACTCATCTAGCAACCATTGAGCAACACCAAAGCAACCACCTAGAATACTACAGCACTTACTTTAGCCACACCATAACACACATCTAGCAACCCTTTAGAACCACTATAGCAACCACTTTGAATACTATATCAACCACTTCAGCAACATTATAGCACCCACCTAGCTACACCATAGCAACCACCTGGAATACTACAGCACCCACTTTAGCTACACCATAACACCCATCTAGCAACCCTTTAGAACCACTATAGCAACCGCTTAGAATACTATATCAACCACTTCAGCAACATTATAGCACCCACCTAGCTACACCATAGCAACCACTTTGAATACTATATCAACCACTTCGGCAACATTATAGCACCCACCTAGCTACACCATAGCAACCACCTGGAATACTACAGCACCCACTTTAGTCACACCATAACACCCATCTAGCAACCCTTTAGAACCACTATAGCAACCACTTAGAATACTATATCAACCACTTCAGCAACACTACAGCACCCACCTCATAACCAATGAGCAACACAACAGCAACCACCTAGCAACACCATAGCAACCAGCTAGGAAAAACAGTTTGACAGTGTAGTTTGATGACGATGGACCCACATACAGACCTTAGCATGTAAAGAGTTAATCTTTTTTTTAGATGTTTTTTCAATATTTATCCTAAATTTACACAGAAATCAAAGTCATGCATCACTGTCATGCAGCCCTAACACACGCATCACACAGCAGGACATCACTCTGCCTCATACAGAAGCAGGTGAATGGCTTTACTGCATATGTAGGAATATCAATACGACTCATCCTTTCCTTCCAGACACTGCCGCTCAGTCTAACCTCACATATCATTTACTGAACTGCACCTTCCTCCGTGTTATTGCCATGAGATGATGCAAGGGTAAACACCCATCTGAAAGTATGGAGACGGCACCACTGACACACTATTACAGCAGGACACGAAAAGAACAAACATGGAAGCAGTTGACCGGCTTCACTTTACGTGTAGGAATATGAAAAGCGTCCTCTGACCTGTCTTTTGCTTCTGTAGATGCTCACATATCATATATTGAACATGGCTGTGTATCTCCGCTAATAAATACAGGCTTATTGTGGTGCGACCACTATATTAAAAACTGTCAGATGGCGCCAAGGCAGTGACAAGCTATTAATGGCATGTCATAAAAAGCCAACAGCAAAACAAACGACGGCAGAGCTTTGAGGCCATCTCTCACTTGCAACTCGCTCGTCCTTCTTTCTCTCCAATCCCCAATCCTGGGCCTTTAACCCTCATGTTACCTAAAGCATGTATATATTACCCAGAGTAGCATGCTAATAAACAGACTAGCAGAATGTACTGGCATGTAGAATCCAAATTTCTATGAGATACAGCGTTTTCTATCACTGTATTCAAGAAGGGTGATGCTGCCCTTATTCTTGGATGCACTGCGAAAATGAAGGGCATTAATACTGATTCATATCAGAGCACTAACTGAAAGGGACACAACTGTGAAGTATAGACTCTTTTACAGAGGTCCTTGCTCTGAATGTTCTTTAGGGTCATGTGAAAAAGTTAAGACACCCAATCAAATCCTTTGTCTTTAATATATTGAAATATACGGACATTTGATGAATTAATATTAAAAGATGGAGACAATCTAACAAAGCCCAAAAAAAACTGAAGAAATAATATATAACTGAAATCATTTATAACAAGTCATTAATAGAAATGCAATTTTGTACCATTAATGGTCTACCAGTCTCTGACATGGACTGGGAGAAAGTGTTTCCCACTCCTTCATGCAGAAGTTTTAAGAAGTTTTTGGACAGATGGTCTCCCATTTTCCTCAAGCACCTTCTGATACAGTAAAGAACTTTGACCTGGTCATGTTGGCAGTTACTGCACTTGTAAACTATTTAGCGAACAGTGAAACGGCTGATGTCTAAGAGATCTTTTTAAACCCCTTCCCAGACTCATCTGCCTCTACCAGACCAGAAGGTCAAAAGGTCAACCCCCTGGACCAGTATGAAGTGGGGGGAAGAGTGAAGTAAGTTTCTCAGGGTCCCAAAAAGAGACCCAGCTTTTAACTGTGATCAAAACATTTCTGGTTTGATTCCCCTGAACTGTTCAAATCTCACTTTAGCAACACCATAACACCCATCTACCAACCCTTTACAAACACTATAGCAACCGCCTGGAATACTACAGCAACCACCTAAAAACTACTTAGTAACACAATAGAAGGCACAAAGCTACAGCATGGCACCCACCTAGCAATAACAAGACTACATAGCAATTACTTTAGCAACACTACAGCACCCACCTAGCAACCACCTAGCAACACCACAGCACCCATCTAGCAACAACAAGACGACAACACCTAGAATTCCATAGCAATTACTTTAGCAACACTACAGCACCCACCTAGCAACACCACAGCACCCATCTAGCAACAACAAGATGACAACACCTAGAATTCCATAGCAATTACTTTAGCAACACTATAGCACCCACCTAGCAACCACCCATCAACACCACAGCACCCATCTAGCAACAACAAGATGACAACACCTAGAATTCCATAGCAATTACTTTTGCAACTTTATAGCACCCACCTAGCAACCACCCATCAACACCACAGCACCCATCTAGCAACAAGACGACAACACCTAGAATTCCATAGCAATTACTTTAGCAACTTTATAGCACCCACCTAGAAACCACCTAGCAACACCACAGCACCTATTTAGCAACAACAAGACGACAACACCTAGAATACTATAGCAATTACTTTAGCAACACTATAGCACCCACCTAGCAACCACCTAGCAACACCACAGCACCCATCTAGCAACAACAAGACAACAACACCTAGAATTCCATAGCAATTACTTTAGCAACTTTATAGCACCCACTTAGAAACCACCTATCAACACCACAGCACCCATTTAGCAACAACAAGACGACAACACCTAGAATACTATAGCAATTACTTTAGCAACACTACAGCACCCACCTAGCAACCACCCATCAACCCCACAGCACCCATCTAGCAACAACAAGACGACAACACCTAGAATACTATAGCAATTACTTTAGCAACACTACAGCACCCACCTAGCAACCACCCATCAACCCCACAGCACCCATCTAGCAACAAGACAACACCTAGAATACTATAGCAATTACTTTAGCAACTTTATAGCACCCACCTAGAAACCACCTAGCAACACCACAGCACCCATTTAGCAACAACAAGACGACAACACCTAGAATACTATAGCAATTACTTTAGCAACACTACAGCACCCACCTAGAAACCACCCATCAACACCACAGCACCCATCTAGCAACAACAAGACGACAACACCTAGAATACTATAGCAATTACTTTAGCAACACTATAGCACCCACCTAGCAACCACCTAGCAACACCACAGCACCCATCTAGCAACAACAAGACGACAACACCTAGAATTCCATAGCAATTACTTTAGCAACTTTATAGCACCCACCTAGAAACCACCCATCAACACCACAGCACCCATCTAGCAACAACAAGACGACAACACCTAGAATACTATAGCAATTACTTTAGCAACACTATAGCACCCACCTAGAAACCACCTAGCAACACCACAGCACCTATTTAGCAACAACAAGACGACAACACCTAGAATACTATAGCAATTATTTTAGCAACACTACAGCACCCACCTAGCAACCACCCATCAACCCCACTGCACCCATCTAGCAACAACAAGACAACACCTAGAATACTATAGCAATTACTTTAGCAACTTTATAGCACCCACCTAGAAACCACCTAGCAACACCACAGCACCCATCTAGCAAAAACAAGACGACAACACCTAAAATACTATAGCAATTACTTTAGCAACACTATAGCACCCACCTAGCACCCACCTAGCAACACCATAGCAGTGGTTAAGTGGCTATCCACTGATCTGGGTGCGTTTTCACAGCTGTGGATGGGTTAAATCCCTCTGTAATGCCGTCAAGGCTAAATCGGACAGCATTCGAATGTGTAAAAGTGTCATTAATTCCATTTTATACAATTACATTTATAATATTTTACTGTATGGGTGTTAATAGTTAAATATAAGGTATGTTTTCCCTTTCACCCTTCATTATTTGTGACAAACAGAAATAGCAGTAATAGCTAAAGGGTTAACGGACACCTTCTATATATTGGACCTGCTGTACTTGAGCCAGTTCCTGAGTCTTGGGAGATTTCCAAAGCTAATTCAGCCCCGGCCGAAACAACAGGGGAGGGAAGATAATTACCTAAGTGCGGATTCTGGGCTAACTATGTGCAGCTGGAGGCTCAGTGTGCTCGCAGATGCTCGGGCCCCATCAGGCCCACGTCCCGCAATGGCCCTCAAGGAGGGAGGGTTTGAGGAGAGACGATCCGGGTTGATTTGTTAAGCCCGTAACTGGCGGTCTCTCGCACCGCCGCTCGGGGCCAGGCACCTCTGCGCTCCCCAAAGTCCTTCCTCCAGAGTGGCTCCGGAGAGGCGGTTAATTTAGGAGCGCTCTGGCAGAGCGGCCTGGCTTTTTGCCAGAGGGCGGCCGGCCGGCTCTGAGAGTCCTACAGCCCGTTCGTCCCCAAAGAACATCACATTTAAAGAGAATTGTTTTGGACGGAGAGATATTAAAAAGGCTAAAGACGGAGAGGGCCTCAGCGCTTTAGAGGGCGAACCCTAGGTGGGACAGCTCTTCCGAGATGGACGCATAATTCAGACTCTTAGAAGTCACAGTTAATGTTAATCTCTAATGCTAAAGCAGGCTGTAATCCCTTAAGATTCATATCTATCAAATGGACAAAAAGGGATGTGCAGACAAATGTAATTTGCTATGTAATTGGTTGGTGTGGTGCAACAGATAACACCTCTACCGGCCAGTGAGATACCACACCAAGTGGGAGACTGGGGTTTGATTCCCGGCCTGAGTGACTATGCTGTGCTACACCAATAAGAGTCCTTTACGTTGTCCCACCTCTGTAATACGAGTAGCCTTGTAAGTCGCTCTGGATGGAGCGTCAGATTAATGCTGTAAATGTAAATGTTATTAATTGTGTCATTATGTACTGGCCATTTAAATACTACTGCAAAATCACCCATATCTGTTTACCTCTCCCTTTGACAGTCGATTATTCACATGGTTAAATGGCCAGCAGTAATGACTGATCCCCTGAACTGTCCAAATACTACACTAACAACTTTAGCAACCACCTAAAAACTACTTAGTAACACAATAGAAGATACAAAGCTACACCATAGCACCCACCTAGCAACATCACAACAACCATCTAGCAACAACAAGGCGACAACACCTAGAATACTATAGCAATTACTTTAGCAACACTATAGCACCCACCTAGAAACCACTTAGCAACACCATAGCAGTGGTTAAGTGGCTATCCACTGATCTGGGTGCGTTTTCACAGCTGTGGATGGGTTAAATCCCTCTGAAATGCTGTCAAGTCTAAATCAGACAGCAATTGAATTTGTAAAAGTGTCATTAATTCCATTTTTATATAATTTACATTTATAATATGTGGTTGGTGTGGTGCAACAGATAACACCCCTAACGGCCAGTGAGATACCACACCAAGTGGGAGACTGGAGTTCGATTCAGAATCAGAATCAGAATCTCTTTATTTCACCAAGTATGTTACACATACAAGGAATTTGTCTTGGTGAGAGCAACACGTATGACAAGTAACAAAAAACACAGGACACAGTCTTAAACTAAAGGAAAATGACACTAAACAATAAATAGGGTAGGGGATAAATTAAAAAAGTGAGAAGTACTAAAGGTAATAAAGAGCTGAAAAATATATTTACAGAAAAGAACATCTGTACAGGTGTGCAAATAGTCATAGTGCAAATAGGCAGAGTGCAAAATAGCTGTTCAGTCCGGTTTGGTACAGTTCAGTTGTAAGTTTAGAGGTTTACACTGGGAGGTGTCCACTGTGGTTGAGGAGCGCTACAGCTTTGGGGAAGAAGCTGTTAGCATGGCGTGTTGTGCTGGTTTTGATGGATCGCAGTCTTCTACCAGAGGGGAGTGTCTGGAAGAGGAGGTGTCCAGGATGTGAGGGGTCAGATGTAATCTTGCCAGCCCGCTTCTTCACCCTGCTGGTGTAGATCTGCTGAAGTGATGGCAGGTTACATCCTATGATCCTCTCTGCTGTCCTGATGATGCGCTGGAGTTTGGTTCTTTCTTGTGAGGTGGAGGAACCAAACCAGATAGTTATGGAGGCTGTGAGAATGGACTCGATGATCGCTGTGTAGAACTGGATCATCAGGGTCTGTGGCAGGTTGAATTTCTTGAGCTGTCTCAAGAAGAACATTCTTTGTTGAGCTTTCTTGATGATGGAGATGGTGTTTTTCTCCCATTTCAAGTCTCTGGAGATGGTGGTGCCCAGGAACTTGAGTGACTCCACCATTGATACTGCAGTGTTGTTGATGTAGAGGGGGGGAAGGGTGGGTGGATTGCGTCGGAAGTCCACCACCATCTCTACAGTCTTTTCTGTGTTTAGCAGCAGGTGGTTGTTGCTGCACCAGGACACCAGCTGCTCAATTTCCTTTCTGTAGGCAGACTCATCTCCATTGGCTATGAGGCCCACCAGAGTGGAATCATCTGCAAATTTCAGGATCTTTACATATGGATCTTTAGAGACACAGTCATTAGTGTAGAGACTGAAGAGAAGGGGTGAAAGAACACAACCCTGAGGGACTCCAGTACTGAGTGTCCTTAGGTCTGAAGTGTGCTTCCCCAGCCGCACCTGCTGTCTCCTGTCTGTCAGAAAATCCACGATCCACCGACACATGGAGTCTGGCACTGACACTGATTCCTGGCCTGGGTGACTATGCTGTGCTACACCAATAAGAGTCCTTTACGTTGTCCCACCTCTGTAATACGAGTAGCCTTGTAAGTCGCTCTGGATGGAGCGTCAGATTAATGCTGTAATGTAAATGTAATTATGTAATTATGTACTGGCCATTTAAATACTACTGCAAAATCACCCATATCTGTTTACCTCTCCCTTTGACAGTCGCTTATTCACATGGTTAAATGGTCAGCAGTATTGACTGATGTGTGCAGCTGTTGGATATTCCTTGCTGCTTGGACAAATTTGTTGGCAAAAATAAACATGGCAGATTAATGGCCTTAAATTCAAAAGTTGGCCAGAAACCAGAGAGCGACAGCCTTAAGTGACAAGCTCTGAAGCAACGGCGCTAGTTTCCTGATCTTTGAGGGCCTAATCATAAATTTCTGAAGATTTTATGATAACGTACTTCATGGTCTGTCATGTCTATTGTAAATAAGCATTTCTGCTGTTATTTTGGGGGGAACTTTTATGTCCAGACATAAAAGACCTCGCAAAAGTCCAGTGCTGAAATATCCATGATGGCGTGCTAATTTGATTACTTCTGTTTCTCTTTCCTTCCTAAACATCAATGCAAATGAATCAGCACAGCTCACAACTGAGGCTGAACTGCTTTTCTGAGAACGAGATGGGCTTTCAAATTGACATGCGCTGGAAATAATCAGCTCTGAATGGAGTTTTGAAAACATTTATTAAGACCATTTAAGCCCATTTTCAAGAGCGTCGCCATTGCCAAGAATTCAAATAATGTCTTACGCATGTGTCTCCCTAAAAGGCCTGACGAGGGGATTGTAGTGGAGAAACTGTGGTGCATTGCTTATGCCAAAGGGCATTCATAGAAATTACCAGGAGCCCTTATAAGGACCATTGAACCATTCAAAAGCACCCCCGAGATGCATTATGATCGGACCATTCAAAAGCACCCCCGAGAGGCATCAAGATTGGACCATTCAAATACACCCCCAAGATGCATTATGATCGGACCATTCAAAAACACCCCCAAGATGCATTATGATCGGACCATTTAAATACACCCACAAGATGCATCATGATTGGACCATTCAATTAAACCCCCGAGATGCATTATGATTGGACCATTTAAATACACCCCCAAGATGCATTATGATTGGACCATTCAAAAACACTCAATATGCATTATGATCGGACCATTTAAATACACCCCCAAGATGCATTATGATTGGACCATGATTGGACCATTCAAAAACACCCCCAAGATGCATTATGACTGGACCATTCAAACACACCACCAAGATGCATTATGATTGGACCATTCAAAAACACTCAATATGCATTATGATCGGACCATTTAAATACACCCCCAAGATGCATTATGATTGGACCATGATTGGACCATTCAAAAACACCCCCAAGATGCATCATGATTGGACCATTCAAATACACCCCCAAGATGCATTATGATTGGACCATTCAAAAACACCCCCAAGATGCATCATGATTGGACCATTTAAATACACCCCCAAAATGCATTATGATTGGACCATTCAAAAACACCCCCAAGATGCATCATGATTGGACCATTCGAATACATAAACACAATTGACAACAATCCAGTCAAAGTAGATCCAGATAGTGTTAATGCCAGGTGTAAACAGGCCCTCTCTGACTAACATTGTTGTATCACATCAAAACTGTGCACAACATCAAAAAGCACTGAGCAGATAAATCAGCTTCTGCTTCTTTATGTACATTATATTTGTAATTCATGTAGGCGTCGTGATCACGAGTCAATAAAAGAAAAACATCCTCCATGAAATTATCCAACCAGTCATGGATGAAATTGAATACTCCTCAGGCACAGGCCTTCTTGCTCTGCCACGATTGTGTGCCTACTCCTTAAGCACTCATTCAGTTTTACCAGCTTCACAACAGAACTAAAAGAGTAACAAGCTAAAAGTGCTCATTTAACTCATATATACACATTGCGTTTTGGCGTTAGGGTTCTGACAAAACCAAAGAATACTACGGCAGCTGCAGTGGTGACGTTCTCAGAAGGTAAATGAAAGAGTTGAGGCGAGGTGAGGTTTTGCAGTGTGGGGTTCAGCTGATTTTACAGGGGAGCATGAAAACAGACCATGATATCTCAACCTTTATAAAAGAAAGGTCTCTACTAAATTAAATCAATCAGTCCAGAATGCCTTATCATAGAAACTGATACCAACAAATAAAGGGGTTTTACTGAACATATTAATTAGCAGCTCATCTTGGATAGACTGTGGAGCTGGATTATTTATACACACAAAGATCAGATTGGAATCAGATGACGGCATTAAGAGACTCAGACTCGATCGGGGGGGAATAACTTGATCAGGACATCCCTACAAAGAGCCAATTAAGCATGGGCTGGTTACATATAAAACTACTGCCTTTACCAAAGAACCATTTGACCCTTTTTAAGAGAACATAATTGAACTAAACTATAGTGTTAGTGGGAAATCTTTATTATTATTAATTTAATCATGTGTAGCCTTAATCTGGGGCTGGGAAAATGGTTCTAAAAGTTGACTGGATTTAACAGATACTCAAATATTCAACAAATACCGAATATTAAAATTATATAACTCATAAGATAAGATCATCCTTTATTAGTCCCACAGTGGGGGAATTCTTAGTGTCAAAGCAGAAAGGGATAGCAAGACACTCAGAAGCAAAAACATGGATAAATTACCAATATATACACAATATAAATAATAGAAGTTAAAAGCAATAACAATGATCATGTACTTCATGGTCTGTCATGTCTATTGTAAATAAGCATTTCTGCTGATACTCATCTAGTGCATTTATTGTTTCCTAATTGTGGCACTTAATGTGATCAGATAGCTCAAATTTTCAGATTTGAACTGAACTGCCTGCTTTAAGTACATTTCCTTTGTGCAATTTAACTATCTTTACTTTGTCTTTTTATTATATCAGCAATATTAAATTTATCTTATCAGAACTCAACCAATTTTAACCTTATAAACCTGAATTTATATATAATCTATATTTTATTAATAAATGTCATTTTCTATATAATACAAATGTATGTGCAATGTAATCAGTTTGCACAGACTCTTACCTCACATGCACCAGATACTCATTGCCATTGTTGACTTGTATGTTGGTGTTAATCTTCCGAATCCCTTCTTCTTGGTTACAGGAGAAATCATACTGAAGAGAGGAAGAGTGTAGGGTGTAGGGAAAAGCACAGCAAATATAATAATAATAATAATAATGCATAATGCATCTGATTACAACAGAACAAGATCTCTGGATCATTTCAGCTTCTCACTGAAGCACATCAAACAGAACACAAACACATGGTGGCGGTGGTTCCTTTACCGTTACAATCTCAGCCTGTAAAAGATTACATAGTACACAGCACAGGACCTACAGACTGTTTCCTCACCTGTAACGTCCCATTTGAAAGGTAGAGTTTGATGAAAAAAAAGCCACTGTGTACACGTCCTTGGTCCACATACAGGAGGGTTCCATTCTGCAGCCAAGTCTGAAAGCGCACTGTGATATTACTCAAAGCTCCCAGGTCAATGCCACCAAACTCCATGAAAGAATCACCAGAATATCTCCCATAAATAATATCTGTAAGACAACAACAGAGAGAATGGATTAAGTATTACAGAAGTATTACTATTAAGAATTATATGCATTTTTCAGTAAAGCTGTCATGGTCACAATCACTGATTAGTTTTATGAAAATGAAAAGGAAAAGCAGTGATTAGTTGGCTGTATTCATGATGAAACTCACTCCAAACATTTCAAACAGTATATTTCAATCTAATTCAATATATTTTCATAAAATATACCATAGTGGACGTATTTATATGCATTTTACTGCAAAAGACCAGGTTTTTGCATGACAGCATCTCTCTCTCTCTCTCTCTCTCTCTCTATATATATATATATATATATATATAGAGAGAGAGAGAGAGTATGTATATGTATGTATGTATATATATACACACACACACTTGTGTAAATACTCAATGAGCATGACTGCTCACATATCGAATATCTAGATGACCCTACGTCTCAGCACAGAGTATGTTAAAGACACTGAATTGTAAGCCAGCATTGCCTGAATATCCATCACATATGACAAAACAAGCAACCCTTTCCAAAGTTCTGGTTTAAAAGGTTTGTAGGTAATTTGGACAGAAGTTGAACTGAGCTCCGTTGGGTCTGAAGGTTGGATGTGAAGAACTGTGTTTCATATTTTATCTTCCATCATTACTGAAGAGATCGTATCATATTGTAGTCTGCCACTGAGGGCATCAACATCAGAGAGCTCCCATTGTGTTAAGGCTCCATAAAACAGTGGGTACCCCATTTATATTCGGAGAGGGACAGTAACATAAAGAAGAAGACTTCAAGAGAAAATAACTCCGTCACTACTACAGACTCTGAGTCCCACTACGCCCCAAGGAAAGATATGACGGATGAATTTGGGCTGATCTGCATGAGGAAGGTTAATAATGTGTTGGAATATTGATACTCTATATTCTAAGATAATTATTAAAATATGAAGCACAATATCACTGGACTTTGAGTCAAATGAGGCTCCATCAGTGTTCGAGAAGTTCCTGCAGGAAGTAGATGGCACAGTCCACTGGACTGTGAACACAAGGTAGGTTGGGCCTTTGTTTCATGCCGTTGGGCCAAATTCTGACCAGTCTCCAACTGTCCAGTGTTGTTGAGCCTGTGCCCACTGCAGCCTCAGCTTTCCGGGCTTGGCTGAAAGACAAGTGGACCCTGACGTGGTCTTCTGCTGTTGTAGCCCATCTGCCTCAAGGTTGGAGATGTTCTTGTGCATTCTGAGATGCTTTTCTTTTTTTGTATTTCTACTCACCACAATTGTACAGTGTGGTAATCTGAGCTACTGTAGCCTTCGTCTATATATACAGTGTGCGGGAAGTTCCTGCTGGAAGTAGCCGTTAGAAGATGGCTTCAGCCTGGACTGTGAACACAAGGTAAGTTGGGCCTTTGTTTCATGCAGTTGGGCCAAATTCTGACCCTGCAGATCCTCAGCAGAAATCAATCAATTCAAGATTTCAACACTGTCCAGTGTTGGTAAGCCTGTGCCCACTACTGTAGCCTTCGTCAGCCCCAACCAGTCTGACCATTATCTGCTGACCTCTGTGATCAACAACTCTGGAGATTAAACCTGCAGAACTGCAGAACTGACACTCACTCACTGGATGTGTTTTCTTTACTACATCAATCTGAGTAAACTCTAGAGATCAGCTGTTCTAGATATGCTCAAACTAGCCCGTCTGACACCAACAACTAATGCCACGCTCAAAGCCCTGAGATCAGCCCTTATATAGATATGCTACACCAGATATGCTACACCAGAACCGGTCCTGCTTCCAGTAATGGGGCAAAACATTCATTACAGCATGAAACCAGTAAAATAAGTATGTTGTCAATCTGCATGTAGGCGTCATCTACAAAGGCAATAATAATAACAATAAACCCACACCAACAGACGTGACCGCGTTGTTACCAGAGACCACATAAGAACAAATTGACAACTGGCATGGAAGTACTTTCAGCATGAAACCAGGGCCAAATCAGAGAAACTTCCAATCTAAAGGCCTTCCATCATCATCATCATTACAGCTCATACTGTAGTTCATGCATTCGCACTAGACTATGATCAAAGGCAACAGAGCTGAAAGTGACCCATTACCTGGCATGTCTTAATACATTCCCTTATAATAAAAACAAAAAAAAGAAGACTGCTTTGGTTCAGCTTTAATTGGGGGGGACTGAAGACTAGGTCTTGTGTTTTATTCTAATTAGCAGTGGCTCTGAGAAAGTAGGCTGTCTCGTGCTGCTGCTTTAAATGCGCTGTTCAAAGCCGCTGCGGCCCAGCTCATCACGTCCCTACTGGGGAAGTCCACCTATCATGTTCAAACACAGGTAATAATGAGAAGATCTGAACCCCAATAAAACGGAAGGCATTATATATTCAGGGCAAAGTTTCAAAGGATGCAATCCTCAGCGTGAATCTCACTCCGACCTAAAGCAACAGAATGGCAGTAATAGTGGACTGTGTCCTCCGTGATCTACATAAAATGATGAGGACTCTGCAATGCTGAGCACAGGATAAGGCAGTGACTCTAGCCTCCAAAATGAGGTCTCCATCCACAAATATGGTAGACAGGTTTGGACAGGCTTCAGTGAAGGAAGGCATGAAATACCAGCCAACTAAATGAGAAACATTTAGAGAGCATTATCAGCTTGGTAACCACTGATATGACACATGCATAGAAAAAGAAATGTTTGTGGACACCCCGTCCACATAATAAATGCATTCCACTACTTTAAGTTGCACCAACTGCTGATACATATTTGTCTAGTCCCTGTAAGACTATCTAGAGCAGATACATTTGAACCTATTGAACCTATTTTGGGATGAGTTAGGGAGTTGGGGATGATGAGTTGGGGTGGTGATCATCCAACATCCTGACCTGACTAATGCTCCTATCACTGAATGCAATCAAATCCTCACAGCTATGCTCCTCCAAAATCTACTAGAAAATGACTAGCCTTTTTCCCTGGACAGTAGAGAAAGTTACAACAACAAAAGCAGGATAAACTCATTTTTTAATACCCTGAAGCAATGAACAAGCAAGTGTCCCAATATTTTTGTCTATCTACTATATATATATATTGGAAATCTTTGAAAGTTTGAAAAGCAGTCTGCAGGAAGGTTGCTCTCCAGGAGCAGGGTTGGAAAAGCCTGGTTTTAACCCCTAAGGTTAAGTATATAGTCATTATCTCTAATTGTAACTGTATAGTTTGGCATATTTGATATTTTTAAGACCCTCAGGGTTCGGTTATGACATTGCAGTAAATGTGACAGTAGTGTAGTTATGAGTGAAGTAAAGAACTGAAGTGTTGACCTACTGTACATACAGGGTGGTTATGCTAATTCTAAGCATTAGAAGTAACAGTATATCAGTATCAATGTATTAAGTGTGACGAGTGTTGCATCCAGGCTCGAAAGCTGGTGAGTTTTACCAAATCTGAGTCCTCTACAAAAAGCTACAAACTTACTACAAAAGAATGCATTTCTAAGTGAAATATGGACAGTTATGCAATCAAATCCTCACAGCAATGCTCCTCCAAAATCTACTAGAAATCTACTAGCCTTCTTCCCTGGACAGTAGAGAAAGTTACAACAAAAGCAGGATAAACTCTTTTTTAATACCCTGAAGCAATGAACAAGCAGGTGTCCCAGTATTTTTGTCCGTATACTTTATCTTGTAAAAAATCTTTGAAAGTTAGGAAAGCTGTTATGTAATGTTGATGATCCGAAGTCTGCAGGAAGGTTGCTCTCCAGGAGCAGGGTTGGAAAAGCCTGGTTTAACATCTAAGGCTAATTATTTAGCCATTATCTCTAATTGTAACTGTATAGTTTGGTGTATTTGGTATATTTGAGTCCCTCAGGGTTCGGTTTTGGGGCCTATGACATTGCAGTAAATGTGACAGTAGTGTAGTTATGAGTGAAGTAAAGAACTGAAGTGTTGACCTACTGTACATACAGGGTGGTTATGCTAATTCTAAGCATTAGAAGCAACAGTATATCAGTATCAATGTATTAAGTGTGACGAGTGTTGCATCCAGGCTCGAAAGCTGTTGAGTTTTACCAAATCTGAGTCCTCTACAAAAAGCTACAAACAGTTACTACAAAAGAATGCATTTCTAAGTGAAATATGGACAGTTAAATTGGAAGAAAAACCCTGTAATCCATCTACCATGCTGTCATTTTGACAGATTCCAAAATGTTGCTAGCTTTTTCAATGGAACCGTGACCCCGGGTCCCAAGAGGTACAGGCCGACGTCAGTGCCTGCTAGCTCACAGCTTGACTTCATGCTATCTGTCATCTGGTACTGGCAGTAAGTTTGCTGTTTGCCAGCGCATTTGAAGTTAACCTTTTAAAATCATGCACATTAACTGCTCGCCACGGCTGCTCTTTATCCTGTATGACAGTAGGCAATTACGAAGCTGCTTTCAGTAAAACTTCCCACATCGCCAGGCTGATTGAGGGGAGCGACTCGGCCAAACCTGAAAGACCGCCTGTGACTTGATCAATTTGATCGCTGCACTGGAGGGGGCTTTGGGTTGACATGCACTCATTTGCTTCAGTCTCCAGGATTTCTGTCCTCTGAGCCTTTTAGATTGAACTGTGCTGTATATGCTGCAATTGTAGCTCATGGCTGCTGAACAAAGACGTGGGTGATAGCAAGCCAAATAATAATAATAATAAACATTTGTTGTGTGGATCGCTCTCCGCTGGTGCGCAACGTGGCGTTATATGAGTTTTCATATAATAGAGTGCAACAGAATAGTAGAAGAAGTTGTTCACGATTCCACATTATTGAGGAATAATCTGCAGCAACAATGGAAAAAGGAGTATATGATCTGAATATGCTCTTAAATATGTTCATATGCAACTGTCAATCTCCACATCTGCAACTTATAGCTATGTAGAAACTATAAAGTTGATTATATTATATATATATATAGTCCTGCAGTCTGCCTCTCTTACCCACATCAGTGAAAAGTGGGAGGTTCTGAAGAGCTCACTGAACTCTATTTTATCATTTCCTCCCTCCTAGATCTTCCTCCATCAGCTGTGAGTGGTGTTATTATTGAACAGTGGAAGAGTTTAGGAGGAACAGCTCACAGAGAGCAGCTCAGCCACCGAGTGTCTGTCAGACCACGTAAAGTTACAGAGCGGGGTCAGGGCCGAGTGCTGAGCTCAGAGCAGAGTGCAGAAAAGCCTCCAACTGACTCAGTAACTGCAGCAGAGCTCCAGACCTGCTGCCGCTGGTAGAGCTTAGAGCAAAGAGGGACCGGCTCCTTATTATTAATGCCTATGGGTTTAGAATCATTCAGTAGAATATGTGCCCTCCCACACAGCACACACTGTTCTGGAATGGTTTGAAGAACATGAGGGAGGGTTCAAGGTATTGTCCTGGCCTCTCAGTCCAATGGAGCATCTGTGAGATGAAGCTGCAAGATGTAAAAGATCTGCTGCTGTGAGATACCACAGGGCTCCATCAGAGGTCTTTTAAATTGGTGTCGATACAGTCATAAAAGCTACTGTAGGTGGAATGTGTAGGTGTCCCAATATTTTTGACTGTGCAGGAATCTGCAAACCCTCCAAAACTGTAATTGCTGAGTTGAAATAGCTTTATTTTTTAATAGTGTTAATCACATGATCGAACACGTTTCAGTGCCTGGATTGTTGTTGCAGTTGTTGTGGGGAATTGTAGCAAATCCATTAACTTCTTTTACAGACTACTGAAAGCTAAAGCGAAGAGGAGAGCTGTGAATTCCCGCTGAGTCTGTTTGTACAGTCAATCACACAACAGCTCTTTCCCATTTATGATGTTTTTACGTTTTTAAGTCAGTCCTTTCACCGGTGGGTGTGGCCACAGTGACTCCCGCCACCTATAACATCATCATGTGCATACCCTCTATAAGTTGTACACCGGTATACGTTCACCTGCAACTGAAGAGCAGCCAGCCTACTTTTCCCTTTGAGTAATTGCCAAAGATTAAAAACCTGGTGGCTGTGAGGCATTTATCAATATTTGCCCTTAAATCTTCATAATGCAGACGCGGTGTTCTCCTACGCGGCTGCAGGCCAGCAGCGCGCTTTGACAGGGATAAAAGCAATGGAGTAATTGTGGAAGAAATAGCCGGGCTGCTGCCGGCCCCTCTGCTGTACCACACAATGGGACCAATGCCTCGGCAAAGCAAAAGCACGGGGAATTATTGGGAACAGAGAGGCTATGATCTTGGAATTAATGAGGATGAATGCGGGGCGGCTATGAAGGTACGTTCCCTCCACTCTCCTCCCTCTCTCCAAGCTTTTCCAGACGGTTTGGGCAGCAATGATGATGGAAAATTAGCCCTCAGAGACGGAGCCATTCATTAATTTCAGCTCCTTGTTTGGACTGATGTAAGGCTTTGATGCAGTCAATGGCAGCTGCCAGGAGGCACAGGCATGCCTCATTAGCAGTTAGTGCCAGCTCTCTTTCCCCAGACTCCACTTTAGCCACTAAGTTGCGGCGTTAGGAAATCTCTGGTTAAGCTCTGGAAAGGGGGGATGGGTTGGGGGGCTGCAGTCCTAAAACACTGACCTGAATGACTTTGCCTGAAATTGGTCAGTATGGGCAGCTTGTTTTAAAGTAGATTAATAGGGTCATGTTGGGTTCGATTACTGTGATGTTCACATAATACAAATGAGCCAAAACATTATGACCACCTCATAAAAAGTTGAAGAATGTTAAATATCTTGAAGCAAACAGTCGGTTCTAGTAGTCGACATGATGGATGTGTGAGACCTAAGCAAATTTGAAGACCTGAGCAACTTGAACACCATGTAGAACACCCTTCAAACCTCTATCCACCATCAGAAGTGTCTACTATGGATGCCCAAGTGTTGGAACTGGACCTTGAAGCAATGGAAGAAGGTTGTCTGGTCAAACAACCCAATGACCTTGGGTTTCGGACATTTCTGTAGACATCAATTTGACCCCTACCAGGTACAATCCTTCATGTTCATGGTATTCCCAATGGCAGTGGTCTCCTTCAGTAGAATATGTGCCCTTCCAAACAGTACACATTGTTCTGGAATGGTTTGAAGAGCAGGAGGGAAGGTTCAAGGTCTTGTCCTGGCCTCTCAGTCCAATGGAGCATCTGTGAGATGAAGCTGCAAGATGTAAAAGATCTGCTGCTGCGAGATACCACAGGGCTCGATCAGAGGTCTTTTTAAATTGGTGTCGATACCATGGTGGGTTAAAACGGTTTGGTGGCATCTGAAGGACCAACAGCAATTGAGTGCCTTAGGAGAGTTTTCCATTGGCTTTGCCTTTTAATTGAACAGCTACAGTGGGCTCAGTTTTTTCCCCACCTGTTTTCGGAGTGTGACTTCACCACTTAGTGATCTGCCAAACATTTTATAACTGCAGAGCTCCAGACCTGCTGCTGTTAGAGCTGCAAAAGGGGGATCGGCTCCATATTAATGCCTATAGGTTTAGAATGGGACGTCATAAAAGCTCCTGAAGGTGGAACGTATAGGTGTCCCAATACTTTTGTCTGTGCAGGAATCTGCAAACCTTCCAAAACTGGAATTGCTGATTCCGGCAACCATTTGAAACAGCTTTATTTTTTAATAATGTAAATCACATGCTGCGGGATACCACAGGGGTCCATCAGAGGTCTTTTAAATTGGTGTTGATACCATGGTGGGTTGAAACGGTTTGCATAGATATGTTTTCACACTGTTTTCAGATGGGCTCATACAGGTTTGCTGGCTTTGCCTTTTAATTGAACAGCTACAGTGGGCTCAGTTTTTTCCCCCACCTGTTTTCAGAGCGGACTTCACCACTCAGTGATCTGCCAAACATTTTGGTACCTGGATTCCAGCTGTTTCTGTGAATTGCAGCAAATAATCCATTCGTTTCTCTTATCTTTAGCTTTTAGAACCTAAACATTAGAGTACATTTACATTTAAGGCATTCAGCAGACACTCTTCTCCAGAGCGACTTACCAAAGTGCTTTGCTATTTACCCAAGAAAAACCTCAGCTAGTTTAAATAGACTGATAATTAAAATATTAAAAATGTTTAGACTCTACTAAACACAAGTCAGTAAGAAGACCATAGTACTCTTCTCTTCGCCTGAGTACTCTCAGAAGAGGAGGGTCTTCAGTCTGGGTTTGAAGACAGCGAGTGTTGGACTCTGCTGTTCGGACACCCAGGGGAAGTTCGTTCCACCACTTCGGTGCAGGACAGGAAAAAGCCTGGACGCTTGTCTTCCGTGGATCTTCTGTCTGTACTATATATGTGTGCATGTCCTCCGACAGCCCACGGACAGGGATGGAACTGAGCAGTACCACTGGAAATCGTGGGGGCAGCGTAGCCAATATTTCAAGCAAAACAAGACCACTGCTGTACAGAAACTCTGAAGAGGAAACTCTGGCAGAAAAGAAACTTGCAAAGTATTTAAAGGCCTCACAGACCACCGCAGTCTACCCCGCGGCCTCTGGTCTTTTATTTAGTACGTACATTAGCAGGGCTGCCTTCACCATCTACATCTTCATTGCTGAACTGCCCTCTAGAGAATGCATTGCTTAACATCCGTGCCAATGTAAAGGGGGCAGTGACGTGATCATTTTTGTACGTAAAGGGAGTAAAAATGACCCATAAGAGTGGATTGAATTCCTATAATGGGACTGAAGCACCCAGAATGAACCTTCACAAAGCATCACAAGCAAGGCCTGCAGATCTGGAGCATGTGTTTAATATGCGAGCTGCTAGCTGACTACATTATTTGCATTGCTAAGCAGCCAATCATTATGAGTTGTCAGGTTATGGTGCCTGCAACATAGGAGAAGGACCAAGCAAAAAGCAATGCATGTTAGAAAGAATTCACAAGGGATGCAGCCAAGCTAGCACCTCATTTAACAGAGTGGTTCAGTGATGACCCAAGGATTGCTGGAGGTTCGAAGGTTCGCTGGTCATGCTGCTTGCCATCAGCATCCAGAGACCAGAAGAGCACAACTGGCCTTGTTCTGTTCTAATAGAGGCCTGTGGTGACTCTCCACATCACTTCACTGTGAGGGAGGCACCTGTGCATTGGTTGCCTGGTGATGTTGCATCAGCAGCCATTGGAAAAGAGGCGGTGACGCAGGAGTCCGAGGAGGCATGGGTCACAGTCCTCACCCTTTCAGTATCGGGAGAATTATATATGATATGGGGAGAGTAGTAATAAGTGGGTGAAGCAATTGGGCAGGAAAATTGGGTTAAAAAAAAATATGGGGGGAGGGGGTTCTGTGGAAAAGAACCCATCAAATGAACTAGTCACGCAAAAGCCCTGTATCTCCATTTTTTTCCTTTACATAATTTAAATAATGAAATAACAGGTGTGGTTTGTGTCACATTCAAATCTCAAGACGAACGGACTAATGGAAATGCCCCAAAATTACCAGAAATTTAATAATTTTACATCACCATCCATTAAAAGTTTAATTTACAGTTTTTTTTTCACAAGATTTTGGTGAGGCGACACCATGCTACCCCTTATCCACACATCAGCCTTTTTCCATCAGACTTCTGCAATATTTAGTTATGAATTCCATCACAAAATATGAAAAAAACTTGAAATGACTTCCTAAGTCATAAGTACCTGCTTTTGCCAGAGGTTAATAAAAGCAAAAGTGATGAAGAGTGTATCTAAGACCTATAAAGCACAGACTAATGGATTCTGTATAAAAAAGGTAACAGACTGATTGTACTATAATGATCAGAAATGTTCTCCCCACCCCCCATACACACAGACCCCTCGGGATCCTCATACTAATACATGCAAAATACCTGAATACTACTGCGCTAACAGACAAGCGATGAGGCAGCCATTACATTAAAGTTTCAGCCCTGAAAGCCCTCATAATTCACTGTAATGAAATAGATTGAGCAGATTGAACCTGTGATGAATAATTCAATGATAGTTATGCGATTAAAGTAATGAGCATTTTCTTTTATTGCCGTCTGATTCATGCGCCGCCAGTAAATACACGCATTAGGTTTGTGTAGCACACTGTTCATTAGCCTGGGATACATCTGAGGTTTGTGGACAACTTGGCAAATGGCCTTTCCTACTGAATCACACTGGATCAGAAACGGACGGACCGTCAGACGGATTGCTTGTGTGCAGAATGCAAAAGTTGAAATAATTGTGGGCCGGTTTTATTTATTTACTAAGCGTATATCAGTACACACATCCTCTAGAGAACACACCCATGCAGGTTTTAATACACATATACTTAGGTTGGCTGAATTTTATATACTAGGAAATGTTTAAATATAAAATGTGGCAAATTGGAATACAACACTTTTCTATTGTAAGTGAAATTCATTTCTATCTGAAACATTTCCATCTGCAGAAAATGTCATATTTTAATGTCCAAACTTTCAAAATGCAGCTAGTTTTGTAGATGATTCACACAGTACACTAAAAAAACAACTATAATAATGCATTCTAATAGCCAAAATCAACATAAACAATATTATATAATACTATAAATATATATAATAAATATATAACTCTTTGTTTTGTTTGTTTTTTGATGAAACTCCATAACTTTGGTCTAGTTTACAGTAGATTCTATAATACATTTACAAAAACAAACAAAAAAAGCAATGGCATAGTACATTGCACCAAAATGACAATTAAAAATGTCTAAAAAACAAACAAACAAAAACAAAACACCAATCAGTTAAAAAGGAAATTGATATTGCACTTTATAATCCATGTTATTTAAGCTGTAATTAACAGCAATAACGTTCCCAAATGAAATTAACCAAATAGACAGTTCAGCAATCCAAATGTAGCTAGAAAGAACACTTTCTCTGAACATTATTTTTAGCTAAATTTATATAAATTATGATTTAACCTTATTAACTTTAATTATGGTTTACCTCAAGATACCTCACAAATTCACAGTTTGGTCCCAATTTCTTTCTTTCTTTCTTTCTTTCTTTTCTTTTTTTTACACTTTAAAGCCTCTATTGTGGCTACTGGGTCAATTTTCCAATTAGCCAATTTCCATTTTCCTGTTCAATACACCAATTAACCCCAGCGGAAAAAGCTTTCATGCTCCAAAAGTAATTAAAAATAATTTTTAAACTTTCAAATGGATTCATTTGACCCGCAGCATAACAGGAGGGTTAAGCTTGCTTTTCTCTTTAAGCATTTCCAATTCCAGTTTTGTTCGTTAAAGAGCGAAAAGGTCTTATTAATACGTGTATAAATAAAAGCTGCAGAGAAATATGAACTGTAGGGCTTTTGTGCTATACATTAACCTGTACACCCCCAATGTGAGATTATTAAAAATAGTTCATATTGACTAAAAGGAAAAACGTATGTATGGTTTTATGATCTGCACCTTATTTATTACCATGAATGCTGGAGATTTCACGCTGTTATTTGCACCGCATCCCAGATAGCACATAATTACACTAAAAAGACACTGTGGACAGGCAGGTAGGGTACATTGTGTGGTTTGAGGCATGAATCTAGATCAGCCAATCAGAGGGAGCACGATCCACTGCATCATTTACAGAAGAACGGGTCACTGGAATTCAAGCTCAGCTTCATATATTTTAATATTCAATAATATTTAACAGCTTTTAAGTGCTTCTTTTTTACACTGCTTCAAAGTGTAAAATGGGACCAAACTGTGAATTGTGAGGTAAACCATGATCTGTAAGGGATGAAAATTTGAATTTTGTTAAATAATAATTTATATAATTAGTCAGTGTTACAGATTAATATTAATTCCATGGCTACACACACTGATGTATCTGTAGATTATTATTAAATATTAAAATATATGAAGCTGAGCTTTGTTTAGTATTCTCTCGCTCTGAGGGCCAGAGGGGTATATAAAGCCTCCCAGCATTGAGCTGTGGAGTAGTGGAACAATGTTATCTGGAACCCATCCAATACTTTTGGGGATGCGGTGAGGTGATCATCACCCTGGCTTCACTAATGCTAGTCACTGAATGCAATCAAATCCTCACAGCAATGCTGCTAAGCAATGCTAAGAAACATATGGTAGAAAACTTTTCTTCTGTGGGACAGTTTTTAATACCCTTAATTTCTAAAGAAGCGATAAATGAGCAGCTGTCCCAATACTTTTGTCCATATAGTGTGAACTCCGTGATCTTGCTTCAAAGAAACAGAGAAACAAAAACAAAGCTCAGCTTCATATATTTTAATACTTAATAATAATATGGGAGGGTGAGGACTGACACATGCCTCCTCAGACACATGCTCAACCAGCCATCGGTAACCCAGTAACAAGCAAGAGCCAAAACATTAGGTGCTGACTGGCTCTGGAGTGGACTAAAAACCCTGCCACTATGACCCAAAGATCACTGGTTTGACTCCAGAGTCATGCTGCCTGCCATCAGCAGCCAGAGCCTGAGAGAGCACAACTGGCCTCGCTCTCTCAGAGTGGGTGGATGGCGCCGTCTCTCTCCCCACATCACTTCAGTGTGATGCTTGCTGATGCTTCTGAGCCGGGTACCCAGTGCTGTGCTCTCTCAGGCTCTGGCTGCTGATGGCAGGCAGCTTAAGCCTGGATTCAAACCAGTAATCTTTGGGTCATAGTGGCAGTGTTTCAGTCACTCGGTCAATATCCCACCTCATAGCGCTCCCTCTTATGCGTTATTGCTTAGCGTGACCCTCTTTGCCACAGTTGCATTAGTGAAGCACTGCACTGTGGCTGTAATGCAATCCTAAAATACAGCAACCCCCTACTGGATAAAGCATTCACAGGCCAACCTACACCACCACGGACATCTTAATAAACACCAAGGGTCCCCGACACACTGCTGGAACGCAACGCCCGGGACACGGCTGTGCAGTCAGGCTACAGCTCGTGAATGGTGCTCATGAATATTCACGATCTGCTCTGGCGACATTAGCATGACACCGTGTTTCATAAGACTGGAGCTGTGCAACAGAGCCCCTCAGAAGCATTAAAGAAAAAAAAGGACACCGAACAATTAGACAACGGCAGCGCAAATGTAAACAAACCACTGACCCTGTTTATTATTGCGTAGCCTAGTCTAATTACGGGGGTCTGGTAGCGTGCAGAAGCGAGCGAACAGAAGACAAGCCAGCTCGGTTAGTTTCGTCAGGAGGCTTAACAGAGCTCGGAGAGGAACGGGTTGATAATTAAAAAGTACACCGCCGCGGAGTGTAACACTCAAAATGGATTTGTGCAGTGGGCGACCAACTGGGAGATGCTCTCTGTCACACCCCCCCCCCCCCCCCCACAAGTTGATTTCAAGGGGCACGGTTTATGTCATTTAATCTCCTGGCGCTGTCGGTGGCAGGTGATAGCGAGTCCCCGTGCACTGTGGTGATCACTTCAGGAAAGGCCCCTCGTGCCGTGATTAATCTCCACTAAGCTCTCCACCAGCCAGGCCCACCAGATTTCCCTCTGCCTCTGCTACGACAGGTTGTCATAGTCTAGCATACTCTGCAAAACCAGACCCAAGCTTCAAGACCCACTTCTTTCAACCAAGATTGAAACACTGATTTAGTCTCGAGTAGTTTGTGTATACACTATACGGACAAAAGTATTGGGATATTAGGTGACGACTGGTTCTGAGTGGACTAAAACACTGCCACTGTGACCAAAAGATCACTGGTTTGAATCCTGAGTCATGCTGCCTGCCATCAGCAGCAAGAGCCTGAGAGAGCACAACTGGCCTCGCTCTCTCTTCTTGTTAAAACAAGATCACCGATTAGTCTCTAGTAGTTTGTGTATACACTATCCGGACAAATGTATTGGGACACCTCAGTTTCTCTCATTTTGAAATCTAGAGTATTAAGAAACAAAAAAGT